>NC_067169.1:33876272-34198170 GCF_903995435.1 Acomys russatus
ACCACGTGGTTGCTGGAAACTAAACCTGGGTCTTTTGCAAAAGCAACAAGGCCCATAACCATTGAGTCATCTCTCCAGTCTCAAATCCCATTTTCATTATCATTGTTTAAATAGTCTTATAGTCAAAGAGAAGGAGAGGAACATTTTGTTCATAATATCTTTCTTGCTGCCAGGACACTTACATAACTAGTGTGTCCCAGGTAAGTGAAGAGCAGGAGTAAGATCAAAGAGAGGTTTTTGCTTTGTTTTGTTTTTTGTTGTTGTTTTTTGGTTTTTTGAGACACGGTTTCTCTGTGTAGCCTTGGCTGTCCTGGACTTGCTTTGTAGACCAGGCTGGCCTTGAACTCACTCCACCTGCCTCTGCCTCCGGGTGCTGGGATTAAAGGCCTGCGCCACCACCGCCCGGCTCAAAGAGTTTTGAGGGGTGAAGATGTTTTCATTGCCAGGAGAGTGTGGATCACTGCAGTAGCAATGATTTGCCTCTGGTTTCATCAGAGGCACTGCAGCTACTCTGTTGTTGGGGTAAGGACAGAAACGGGGAGACAACTATCTAGTTCACTTGGAAGAACAAAGTAACAAACCTTTCAAAGAAGCCCTGTGAAATATAGCACATGTATGTCCTCCCTTGGCCCTAAAAGACATTAGGTAAATCCTGTGTCCCTTGGAGGCCTTCTCTCATCAGTCTAAAATGCTGTGAATAGATAGCTCTACTTCATTAGTTCATCGACACCAAAGACTAGAGTTAAGTAGGAAGCAAAGCTATGACTATATATTCATGTTAGAAATTAAAAGCAAATTAGCTTATCATGCCATCATAAACATTTCACATTAAAACTGATCTTTGTTCGATATTATCTGATAATAAAATCTATATATGTTCTCTACCTCTACCTCTAGCTCCTAGCTTAGAGTACTTAAAATATGTGTTAGTTTTTGACTGATAGGGGTAGGCATATACTTTGGTTTTTTGCCTTTGTTTTCATTTTTAAATATTTATTAATTTTAATTATAATAATTTTTTGTGTGAATGTATGTATGTGTACCATGGGCATTGATGGTGTCTAAGAGGGCATACAGCTCCTGAACTTATAGTTGGTTGTAAGCTTTCTTGTGAGTTCTGTGAACAGAACCCAGGTTCTCTGGAAGAGCAACAATGGACCCTAACAGCCACCTCTTGATCCCATCATACTTTTTTTGATACTTAATCTTTGATTGTAATCCCCAATTTAAGCTCTGCCAATCAATCTCTTAATATTTTCTTCGTTTTCATTTTTAATTTTAAGAATTTTTAAATATTTTTATTGTTTACATATATATTTATATTATAACACATATATACTATAAACTACCTACAGTAAGAAGAACCATGACACGATCAGGAATTACATAAATGTTACATTCTTAGTGTTTTGGCTATTTGTATTTGGCAGCCTTGAATAAAACATCTTTCCTATCTTGGTGAGTCTAAAATTCTGAATGCAAATCAATATCTATCATATCTCATCATTATTAACTTAAAACATCTATCTAGACCTAAACTAAGTTTTATAGTAAAACTTAACTATCTGGTCATCAACCCCATCAGATACTTGAGAAGGAATAAAATTAGTTACCAGAGTATACTGGGAGTGCGGTTTGCTACCTGAGCAGCCACCCAAAACTCTCTATAATGTTGGAGCATCTTCTTCAGCCTTTTGGCCCAATATATCTGACAGACATATTTGTGAGGCAGGAATTATTGAGGACTTGCTTAGCCTGTCTTGGCAGAGTTTGGCCATCGACTCTGCCTGCATCCAAGCTTGCCCACTTTTAGGCAGAATTCTCTCTGTGGTACAAATGAGGACATTTTGCCTAGTGGCCTGTTTACACATTTCAAACCATCTCCATAAGGAGGTTCTTTGATGCTCATCATCCTCTGTGAGGTACACTGAGTGTTGCCAGGAGTTAACCTGTCTTGTTGTCAATGAGTCTTTTAAAATAATAAAAACATTTTCAAATGTCATATTCTGCATGTCTCTGAGGTTTTTAAGGACCTTATCTAACTGTTTTACCTTATCTTTCTATAGAATCACATCTATCTGTACATCTAAGATATATATTCTTGTGATAAAAATAGATTAGTAATTGATATGACCATGATTTGATCAAGTAACAAATAACTTGTATGACTTATTTACCCTAAACAGTCTGCAATGCCACTTTCAAAGTATTGGAAGTAAACCCTGTATTATAATTGAGTTACTTGGGTATAATACTGCATATTAGAGTAGAAATATATATATATATAATGTGTGTGAATAATAATCTTACATTTGAATTCTATACCACTTTATCTAAAATTAAACTTATTTTGCATCTATATACAAAATTCTATACAAGTGAATTAAAAATAACCTTCTGAATGACAATTAAGGCATTAAGTTGAGGAGTAGATTCACTAATCTACCCTTTGCTCTATCCTCTCTCTCTCTCTCTCTCTCTCTCTCTCTCTCTCTCTCTATATATATATATATATATATATATATATATATATATATATATTTGTGTGTGTGATAAAAATAGATTAGTAATTGATATGACCATGATTTGATCAAGTAACAAATATGTGTATGTGTGTGTGTGTGTTTTAAAGGTTTTCAGAAGCCCTTTTATGAAAAATTGTTCAAAGACTGAAAGAGTGTACTCTCCAAGTTTAGAAGGTTTCTTTTATAAACAAAGTTGACAGTGCAAAATTGACAGATAAGAAATGAGTGCTAAAAGTTGAGGGTGCCAAAGAGCATGCATGGGCTGAGCCTATACACCTATGACCATGCAGATGTGCAGCATGGTCATCATGTGGGTCCCCTAACAATGAGAGTATGGGCTGTCTCTGACTCTGTTGCCTGCATTTGGATCCCTTCCATCTAGCTGAGATGCCTTCTCAGACCTTAATGAGAATGGATGTGCTTAGTCCTGCTGTGACATGAGATGCCAGGATGGATTGGTACCTCTTAGGGGCCTCCTCTTTTCTGAGAAGAAGGAAAGGGGAAAAGGGAGAGGTGGGAGAGAGTAGGATTGGGATGATTAGAAGGAGGTGATAGGATCAGGCTGTAAAATAATTAAATATAAAAAAAGGAAAATGGGATAAAAATAGTTGAAGTTGCATGTCATTCTGACTCTAAATGCTGATGGGTTTCCTATGTCACATATTGTCCCTGTGGCATTTTTCTTTATCAGTATTGTTTGAATTGCTTAGCTTCATGAATCTATCTAAGATATATACTGAGGTGTATACTAAATTGATATCTATAATAATCTTGTTGTAATTATAGCCTTGAAGCTTGTGTATCATAACAATGCACTATATTGATCCTCACTTCTCAATCAGAAAAAAGTAATCCAAGCAAAAAGGAAGTTTATAGCTAGCCATTTTCAATGTCTTGCCTCTGTTCAATGTTAAGAGCAGTCAGTGTGCTCTGTTGTCTTTAAAAACTCATCTAAATAATGATCAGAATACAAAACTCTGGTTTTCTGAAGTAAGGGGTAAACTTAGGAGAAGCTTCACCGAAAGGCATCTTTTGAGTTTTGACATGTGGCCATTAAACTGTAAAAATCCTCCTGTTTTTTTTTTTTTTTTAATAGCAGAGATATGCAGCTATGATGTCAGTAGAACACTACACTTTTTTTTTTTTGGTTGTTTTGAGACAAGGTTTCTCTGTGTAGCCCTGGCTGTCCTGGACTTGCTTTGTAAACCAGGCTGGCAAACACTACACTCCTTACCTGGGGATTTTTGATGAAAGATGAACAGTTTTTTCTACTTTCCTGTGCCTAGTCCATCAATTTGATATTAATTCTCTTCAAAAGACAGTAATAATTCCACCTTAGGGTTTATCTCGGCAAAATTATTTTCATATTGGTTAAAAAATACTATATTAAAATATTAAAAATATAAAATTTAGGTATGTAAGTAAATATAGATGTTTATATGAAATTTCATTAATTTAAGATAGATTTGCTACATACAGCTTAGATAATCAATAAACTGGAACGGCAATAATGTGGTTATATATTCATGTCATCTATCCCTTTGTCTCTCTCTCTGTCTATTTACCTATCTACCAATGTTAGAATATGAAAAATGTTATAGTAAACTGAAAATTAAAGCAGAGATAGAAATTTGGAAGGCATGGCAATAATCTCAACATCTTGTTAAGTGCAAAGTCTAAAACAAACCTATCCAAGGAATAAAAGAAGGGAGAAAGATGTGTTACTGGTAACAGGTAAAGCCAGAACCACAGGTATTTCTGATGTAATGCTGTTTTTGAACGAAGAAAGCACAGAGAATTTATTTGTAAAACTTACACATAGTCGTATAAGAAAGCACTTCAGGGATGGGCACATTCTTAAATATTTTACTTAAGAAATACATCCTTGGGGCTGGAGAGATGGCTCAGAGATTAAGACCACTGGCTTCTCTTCAAGAGGTCATGAGTTCAATTCCCAACAATGACATGGTGGCTCACAACCATCTATAATATGATCTGATACCCTCTTCTGGTCTGCAGGTATACATGCAGGCAGAGCACCATATAAATAATAATAATTTTTTTTTTGGTTTTGAAATTTTATTTTATTTTATTTTATTTTATTTTATTTTTGTTTGTAATAATAATTTTTTTAAAAAGAAAAAAATACATCTTTGTGTATACCCAGTCTAAGGTTAACAAAGGAATGGTTCTAGGCAGAGGTCTGGCCATACTTAGCTGAAAAATCATAGAATACAATCTCAAAAAGAGAAGATGGTGTATAGCAACACTTCTGGGCCTACTCAGTTTTCCATGAATTAATTTTAGGTGAAAAAGAAAGGAAATGTCTCTAAAAGGTATGCTAATATAGGAAGTTGGAGTTTGCCATTATATAGCCTAGTGGTTAATATATGTAGAAGTCATCTATATATTTAAAAGTGATAGACAACTAGGGTCTCATGAAGAATGTGGATTTTAAAAACAAGGAATAAAGATGTGTGGTGGATGAAGGCATCAGACAGAGTCAGCAGTGCAGAGACTAGTCTATATTAGAATTCTCCAAGGGAAGATCAGAGAATCAGAGGACTATTTAGGTTTTGTAGAGCCTGATTTATAAAATTTCAGGCCCCTTTTCTCCCTTGAGACAATTATAAACAAGGCTGGCCTAGAACTCACTATTTAGCCCAGGTTGACCTTAACCCTTTAATCATGCAGTTTTAGTCTCCCCAGTCCTGTAATTACATGTGTCTACCATATAAGTGGGGGCACAACATAGAAAGAGTGTAAGAGAATAAGAGAAAGTTAGTGAGAGTTGTGAGAGTGTCCAAGTTATAAGAAGGAAGAGTAGCTGGGGACAAGGAAGCCTGACAGCTGGAGAGAGTCTAGAGTAGAGGATAAGGGGAGAAGGGCTAGGATGCTATAACAGGCTACCTGTGACTCTGAGAAGGCCTGGAGGCCAGCATGGGCTTTGATATGCTGATAGGCATCACAGGTAGCCATATGTCCCTTTGCCAGAGGTAGAAGAAATGACTCCATTGGTAGATGGCAACCAGTTTCATGAATTTTCAAGAAATGATGGCTTTTATCCGCTACCAGAAATCATTCTATAGTCTAGGCTGTACTCTTTTCTGGATATCTGAACAATCTGGGATCTAACATTTACTACCATCCATGTCTGGTTTTAGGTTTCTTTTTAAGTGAAATAATTAAAATATATAAATATAAATTTAGGTGCAAGCATAAATTTAAATATTTAGGCAAAATGATAAAAGTAAGTGCAAATTATAAGGTTTATAATGTTTACAAAATTGAGAAATAACCCCCCTCCCCCCAATACTGACAATGGCAAACAGCCACTTTATTGGTGGTGGTGTTTTTATGTCAGTCAGGAGCAGAGCAAATGGCAGTTCTTTGTTCATCCTAGCTTGATGCCTGGCTTGATGGCCAAAGCTTTCTTATGCCCAGGACTCATAAAAATCAAACCAAATCAAATCTAGGCAATGTAGCTCAGAAGGAAGAAGATAGACAGAGACCAGCGGACTGGCATGCCACCCACAGACCTGCCGTAGACAGGCCATAGACATCTGCTTGCTGACACACCACAGCATCGATTGGGGATATCACCTAGGGGCCCTTCAGCCACGTGGCCAGCCTACAATGGGAGAGAAAGAGAAGTGGAGCAGCTTGAGAATTGTGAAGAGATGGACCTGGAGACTCGAAGGTGAAGCAGAGTAACCTGTTATGATTGGCGGGCTCCTCCATTTGGGGTCATGGTTAGGCTCCAGCCTGAGCTGCCACTGAGAGGCACATCTGAGTCTGTGACAGGGGTTAGTGTAGATGTCCATGGCTCATATTATCACTAGACAATATGGGAATGTTTGTGGTCAAGAGAGCCTCCAGGGACCACCCGGAAGTCCGGGAACTGTGCATAACTGGCCCCATCCCTCACTAGATGTGGCAGTTGGGGGAGCTAGCTCCATCTCTAACCAGAGGCACCCTGGACAGTGGTCCTTGGCCCTAGCCACCTCCAGCAGTCAGAAAAGCTGTCCACAGGGTCATGAACTTGGGAGAACTAGCCCGACCTCTCACCAGCTGCAGCACTCAGGAAAGAGGGCCCTTCACCTCACCTGGACACTACAGCAGAGCAGACTCTGGTGTAGGGGGTACAAGTAAGCTGGCTCTGTCACTTTTCTGTTGCGAGGTGGCCTAGTCAGGGGTGGGGTAGGAAGTAGGGTGTGATAGGGGTAGAGGATGCCCTCTACCTCCTCACCCCTTGTCACCTGAGGCAGTTGAAAAAGCTGACCCTGGGGTCATGAGACGGGGTGAGATAGCCCTGCAACTAGTCTGGGCAGTGGACGGGGCACAGGTGAGCAAAATTTGAGAGAGAGAGAGTGCAGGAGGGCTGGCCTCCGAGGTGGCATAGTTTCAGGTTGCTATCCCCTCCTTTCCTATTCCTCATCTGCCCTTTCCATATCTGGGAGAGTTGACCCTGGGGTCATGAGAGCATGACAGCCCTGCCCACTCACTGGCTGTAGCACTTGGGAGAGAGAGCCCTGCACCTCACATGGTCAGTACAGTGGAGCTGGCCCTGATGGCAAAAGCACAGCCAGCCCAGAGTGGAAGAAGGGAAGAGCTGGCCCAGTCCTTCACAGGCTGCAGCACTTGGGAGAGTAGGCCCAGAACTTTGATTGGGCAGCACAAGGGAGCTAGCTCTGTAGGTGTAGGTATGGTTGAGCCTGCCCTAGGAGTATGAGAGCAGGAGAGCTGACCCTGCCTGCTGCTTACTCTTGGTCTGGCATTTAAAAGCTTCATACACTACATATTCTAACCCCTGCAGATAGATCTCTGTGAGTTCGAAGCCAGCTTGGTCTACAAAGTGAGTCCAGGACAGCCAAGGCTACACAGAGAAACCCTGTCTCAAAAAAACAAAAACAAAACAGAAACAAAGAAATAAAAGCAAAAAGAACAATAACAAAAGAAAAGAAAACAAAAATTAACATGTTAGTAGTCTAAAAACTTTATCTGTGGACATAAATGTTTGTTGTTATATTTTCAAATAAAAATTTAAGTACAAATGTTTCTCATAAATAGATTAGCATTTAGCCAAATACTTCAACTTAGCCAAGATTACTAAATCAATAGAAACCTTGTTTCTGAACTTGTAAAATATTCTTATTAATTCTCTTGAAAATTTCATATATGCAAATAATTATCATACCCATTCATTTATTTCTAAATGTTATATTTTTTAGTAACTTGGCTGCTGAAGTGAGCACTTGTTTCTATTTAAATTTATCTCAATTTACTACTGAAATTCTACAGAATATTTCAATGCTTTGAAAAAATAAGGTGGTGCAATGTTTCAATTCCATCCTAGATTGATTTGAATCTTAAGTTGTAACTGATATGAATGCCCTTAAGTAACCTTGGTCAGTTGGCCTTGCATATTTTTCCAGTATACTATAAATAAACAAAACCATTAGAGTGTCCTGTGGAATTTTAAATCTAGACTTCCAGCACCTCCTGGCATCTTTCAGATTTGATTGAGTAAAACCAGGTACATTCTGGCATGTATGAGGCCTATCCACTCTATAGGCCTCTCTCCTTTGACACAAACTGTGAAAATCCACTACTCTTCCGTCTACCCTTAGCCATGATTCTGTTTGTATGCCCCCCAGTAAATTGAATTATATGCAAGTCTTGATCTAGCTGCCTCCCTCATCAGCCTCTCATCTCCATCCTCTTATAGTGGCCAGTTCTTAAACTTACTGAGAATGTATCTCAGCCCCAAGAATTCTGATTTATGAAACATAGTACTTGGCCTATAAAAACACATTTCAAAAAGTATTTGTATAGTTTAACATTGCATAATACAGAACAAAGGGGATATATATGCTGAGCCTCCATGATTTACATGAAAAAATACTACATTATTACAGTACAGGAAAATGTAGAAAACAACCACATTGTAACACAACAATAACCCTTCAGTAAAGATTAAACTCACTCCAAATAATGCCACATAAAATAGATGCTGAAAGGCTGAAAAACAGATACGTCTAAAGGCCTTGACCACTGTAATTTGGATGATATCACTGAGGAAAACTCATAAATATGTTTTTATCCTAAAAAGGTGTAATTTCCTCTTCCCTTTTTATTTCCAGTGACAAGGGGAAATCATGAATCTTCAACATCTTAAGCTAACGTGCCTCCTCAGCCACTATTTTTTTTTTTATCTTTAGTAGGATTTTTTAAATTTGCCAACCAGATTGTATTAATCATTCACACATTTCACACACACACACACACACACACACACACACACACACACACACACAGCTTCTGTATATGAGAAAGTATTCACTGGCATACTCTAATATGATGATCACCAGGTCCATCCATTTTCCTGAAAATAATACGAATTTTCTTTACATATGAATAGAATTCCATTGGGTATATGTGGCATATTTTCTGTATCTGGTATTCTTCTGGTGGACATCTAAGCTGATTCCATAACAAAGTTATGTGAATAATGTGAACTACAGTTGTGCTGTCTGATGCGAGTACTGGGAATAAAGCTCAGATTCTCTGTTAGAGCAGTATGCCCTCTTATCCCACTGAATCATCTCTCCAACTCCAAGACTGTTTTCAAAGTAGAGACTGAGTAATGAGTAGCTTAAAAATATCACCAGACACAAAATGGCTATCAATCACATTACATAAATGAGGACATTTAAACTTATGAAGATAATAATCACAACCATCCTTAAACTACCTCATGTGATTGATATCTTGGTTAGGTAATTTATATCTGCAGATGTTCAAGTTGGGATGTGTGTCTGGAGTCTTTCATGCCATGCCAACATTTAGAGATTAAGAAAAATATTCATAGAAAGGACTCATGAGACAGCAGTTCCTTGTAATCCGAGTTAAGGTTTATTACAGCTATCTTAATATTTCTAAATCAATGAGAGGAAAACACAAAAGGGAGATTCTTGGAATCCATGGTCAGACTTCCTTATGCTTGCAGTCTTTTAAAAGTACTGATGTGGATCATTCTTTTCCTCACAAACAAAAATACAGTATTTCTGATCCAGCAAGGCCCTTTAGGACTCAATTTAGCATTATTTGTTTGTTTGTTTGTTTGGAGTAGCCCAAGCTATCTAGCAGTTCACTACATAGCCAAGAATAGTTTTGAATTACTGATCCTTCTGTACCATCAAGCTCAGCTCTTCTTAAGTTTTTTTTTTTTTAATGGAGTTGATAGAATAGGTGCTTTTGCCTGTTCTATGCCAAACAGTTCATGCTCACAGAAAAATAACACATTGAAAAAGTCTGAGGACTTAAACACCTTTATCAACTAAGAAATGATAAGAATTTTCCATAAATGCAAGCTTTCAGATGCTTGCCAAAAGCCAAGCTTGCAAGCTATCTAGCATTGCCTAAGAATAGTTTGAGACATGCTACATTAACTGTTTTTTGTTTTGTTTTGTTTTTGCACAGAAACTTTGATTAAGAGCACAGAAATTAAAATCAAAATTGTCAAAATACTCAGTAGAGCAAGAAAAGTAGGTAAAACCAACAAGTTAAGGCTTATGAAGGCAAAGCAGGAGCTTTACATTGAAATCCAAAAGACTGATGACTAGTAAAGGATTTAGGAAATTGATCTGGACAGCAATTAATGTGAAAAACACCCAAGAGTTTTGATGCCCAATAACAATAAACAGTGTTACCTGAACTATCAAAAAACTAATGGAATCCTACTCTAAATTAACAGAACTACTGTGTGTCAGTCCATAGTGTTAAAATTCTGAATGAATTATGAAAGGCTCAAACGTCTTTGGGAAAATATGGTCTTCATCTAAAACAAATACAAATACATAGTCTAATAGGCTAGGCTGGTGCTGACATCTGACAGGTCTTTACATTGGTTAAGTTAGGTATTGAAATTTGTCAGTGAACTGTGGTTGTTTACTTATTTATTCATTTATTTGGGCTTGGTTTGAAAGATTTGGAGCCAATATTGACAGATTTAGAGAAACCAATTAAAATCACTACAGAAAGCAAGTAAAAAGGCCCCACTATGGAATTAACTGTTTTGCACTGGAATGTTGTTTTCCAGTAGTGGACACATCCACACAGGGCTGCACTTATCCCTAGACTGGAAAAGCAATTGAGCCCAAACAACACCAGATTCTCTGTTACTGCATTTTGAGACAACAATCTGTACCCCAAGCCAGGTCTGGACACCTGTACTCAATAAGCCAGTTAACAAATGAATTAGAGGCATCCAGTGAACCCTCAGGGTCTGTTTTGTCCCTCTTTCTAAAGAGAATCCTGTTTCCTCCACAAATGGCAGGCCAGTGATTTACTCCAAAATTGGGTCTGGATCCAGCTAAAGCTGGATTATAGAAGTGGAAAGACTTCTGGTGGTTAATAAAAGTCAGTATCCCCCAGGAATTTTGGAAATGGGTTTTCTTCACTGATGCCCAGCCCCCAAAGGAGTTATTTCTCTTGCCTCCAGCAAAAGGCATATACCTGAGCTAGCTATCAAAGTTGATACCAGCCTCCATTATGCATTTCAAAGTCTATCATGGCCCCTCTGTCCCTGCCTCTATCCTAAAACTCCCAAGACTAATTCAGTTCACACCCCTCCCTCCTCAGATGTCCTTTTCCTTTATAATTTAGAGATTGTTTCCATCTCACTTCTCTCTGCTTCCCTCCCTGACCCCCACCCCGAAAGACATCCTTGGCAGTTAGGCATAAACTTTCCCTTTACCATCCATGGAGTAGCCATTTCCAATACTTTACTGTGCCACTCTCATGCATTTCCAGGGTGCAAAATTGAATAAATCTCTCTTTTTCTGATTTCTACTTTTAATATGGCTTTTTAATTGGCTTATTGAAGATGACCAGACCCAACTTGGGGCACAGGTTGCAACTCTGAACTTTGATAACATAATTCTACAATCAAAAATTCACAAACTGTGATTTTATTAACTTGAATATTTTTCATTCACCTGTTTTCTACATCTTTTATATTAATACCAAAAGCAAGAGTGGCCTTGGTTCAGTGTTTCTAATTTTGTTCTGAATGTCACATTGGGTACTGAAAGAAATATCATAAATACTGTAAACTTATTTCACAATATTTCTTCATAGAGAAGGGCTCTCTATTTGGATACAAATTTTTTTACATTGGTAATAATCACTCTAGAAATTTCTAGCACCAGAATTAATCTTTAATATTTGTGACAAACATCAATCACATCAAGGAAGTACTTGGTTTATTTTTAGATATATTTTAAGAAGGTACCAAGAAGTTCCAAAAAAAAATCATTCTCGTGTGTTTTACAAATATGTTAACTTTCAGGAAGCCTTTTAAAAGAAAATACCATCTCAGAATAGAACTATGTTAGCTACAATCACTTAAACTAAGCATCTCTAAAGTTTTTGTGCTGTGTGTACATCAGTAAAAAGGTATTTAAATGTCTATCTCCAGCATATATCTCTGCATCTATTTACATGTATTTGCAACTTCAACTAATTCAAAGGTACTTCCTTAAAATAACAACTCCAGTCACATTCATCTTTCTGCTTATCTTGCAGGTTTTCTGGCTGTAAATTTGAGTTGACAAAATTAACAACTGTGTTGATGACTTTCTCTTTAAACTCTTGCTACAAACATCAAGGGGGCCAATTTCCTGCTGCCAGTACTTTCCTACCTCAGTTTTACTGAGAGAGCCTTAGAACTTTAAAGAGGAATTTGCTAGTTCTTGCCACATCATCTATACACCATCCAGCCTCTGGACCACACATTTGGCCTTATCTCTTAATAAACATTGAATTTCTGATACTGTCACCAAAATCTCTTTTTCCATGTCCGTGTTTCCATCTCAACCTATGAATTCTTCCCATTGCTAAAGTCAGAAGCTTTGAAACAACCCTCATTTTTCTTTCTTTACACCGGATATAAAATCTTACTTGTTTTACCTTATATGCACAGTCTGGTCTCCTTTGTTATGATATGGTAAGAATATGTTATCTATCATGTGGTCATATGAGCCAATGTGACTGGATCACTTTAATAATTTATTTGATATCTTCATTTCTATCCTTGCTGTCTTGAGGTCTATTTTCAACCTACCACTAAGAGCAGTGTTGTTAGAAAGTACCAAATGTTATTGAACCTAAAAGATCACTAATACAAGATCTTATTATATACATAATTTACATTATTGGATTTGGAGTTTCATAGCCCGTGTTTCAAGCCAGGTTGAGCCGGCTGTCCTCAGAAAGCCAATTAAAATGTGAAAAGTCACATCATCTCAGTCAAATTAAAGGAAAGCAGAGATTTATTCAATGTGACCACATTGGGAAGAGGGAGAAAGAGATACAGAGATCTTCCCCAAATCTGTCTTCAGGGTCTTAAAGGAAAATTAAGGTTAACTAGGGGTCAAGGCTATGCATGTCTAAGGGGTTTTAGATAAGGTGTACTTCCACTCATTGACCCATCACTGCTGGGCTTCAATCTCATTCCGTAAGGTGACCTGACATATGGTTAGAACTTTGTCAAATCTCTTTCCAGGAGAGAAATTCTCTCTGGCTGGCACCTTTTCTTTCTCCCAGTCTGAAATTTATGGGAAATTTCTCATTTATTTGGGGCCTATTGTTTTCAATAAACAACAACACCAACAAAATCAAAGCATAGAAAACATCTTGTCGTGGAAGCTGTAGTGTATCACAGTGTGTCCCACAGTATACACCACTGTCCACATATCATCATTTGCAAATGTTCATTGCAATGAGTTACTGGTCTGGTTTGAGGTTTCTGGCTTCTATGATACCATCAATATTGGATCCCACTCGTAGATGATATGGATTTTGAGGTGGGACTATTCAGAGGCCTGGATCTGGGCCTGGGTTGTAGGTGAGCTGGTCAGCCCACTGGCTCTCCCTTATCTTCACCACCAGCGAAAGCTCTCCAGAACTCCTCCATGTTATGTGTGCATATGTGTTCATAATTAGGCTATTTTGTTTTAGTTTTGTTGTTTTAAACTAGATTTATACACTTAATTGATCATTTATTTTTTTAGATAAGTGTTTGTTTCTCTGACAGCTAAACCTGGTTGTCATGGTTAGCCTCAAACTCAAAGATCCACCCGCCTCTACGTCCCCAGTGCTGGTATTAAAGGCATGTGTCATCATGCACTGCTATTTATTTTATTTTATGCCTAAATATTTTACCAGCATGTATTATGTGCACCGTTTACATGCCTAGTGGCCTTGGAGGTTGCAGAGGGCATCAGATCTCTCCAGAACTGGAGTTACAGATGGTTGTGAGCCTCCATGTGGGTGCTGGGGAATTAAACCTTAGTCTTCTATAAGAAAAAAGTGCTCTTTACCACTGAGGCAACCAACTCTCCAGCCGTCTTAAGCGACTTTTAACTTGAAAGTTGACACTTGTATATGAATACATTTTAAAGTAAAATTAGGCAATTATTCGGTTTTTAGAGCTATAATTTTTCTATATGTTAATTATATTAAAGTATGTTTGTTGTACGATTAATAGGTTTTTTTGGTAATGTTTCTTATAAGTGCATCATGTATATTTTGTTCTTATTTTCTTTCTTTACCCTCTTTTGTGCCCCTCCTTTTTTTCCTTTTTAATTTAATTAATTTATTCAGATTACATCTCAATTGTTATCCCATCCCTTGTATTCTCCTGTTCTTCCCTCCCTCCATCTTTCCCTCTATTCCCTTGCCCTACGTCTGTGACCAAGGGGAACATCCTTCCCCACTAAATGGTCATAGGCTATCAAGTCTCGTCTGTATATTTCATACCACTGTATTTTGGAAGTATGTGATCTGTGTTTGATTTTGATTTTACAGGAGAGTATGGTTAAGAGGTTACCATGAGTCTTAGAAGACATTTAGGACTTTAAAGCAGTATTTAGATAGTGATAGACTATGAATAGGGACTTTTGAAGTTGGACTAAATGAAATTTTGCAATATGATATGCCTACAAGCCTATGAAGAACAGGGCCAAAATTTAGTATTTTGAATAGGAATGCCCCATAGGCTCATATAGAGTGGCACTACTTGACAAAAATTAGGGAATGTGGCCTCACTTGAAGAAGTGTGTCACTGGGTGGGTGGGTTTTGTGGTTTCAAATACTCAAATCAGGCCCAATGTCTTTTTCTTTCTTCCATGCTGCCCACTAATCCAGACATAGAACTCACAGCTACCTCTCAAGCACCATGTCTGCCTTTGTGCCAGTATGCTTCCTACCATGATGATAATGGACTAAACCTCTGAAACTGTAAGCCAGTCCCAAGTTCAATATTTTCATTTATGGGTATTGCTGTGTTTATGATGTCTCTTCAGAGCAATAGAACAGTTAATGAGACACCCCCAATAGACAGACACACATACACACACACATACACAATTAAAAATAAAGTAAATTTTACATTAAAATAAATTGAACTTGCAGAAAAGGGGGACAAAATCTCTGCAATTTAAAATCAAATAAAGTTTTATGTAGAAATTTAAAATACATTATCTGGTTAGAAAGTTTATCTTGCACAAAACTAGGTCTGATGTAGGACAAATATGTACAGTACATTGGTAACCCAGTGGGATTTATAAAATACTTGTTTGGAATAGAATCTGATCATGTGGAGAATGCATTTAAATTCAGTAGTTTTAATAATCTTACCATTATTATATGCAATATATCTTAATATATATTGTTTAAAGTTTTTTATAGAATGTTATGTCAAATTTTAATACAAAACACGGGAACATCTTCAACGTAAGAGTGATTTTACTGGAATTATCCTGGTAAAAATCAAATTCATTCATTGATCCAAGTGACAAGGGAAAATAGCATCTCTGTCTGAAAGTCTTAGGTCTTTGGTGTCCAGGAGCAAATACTCAGGATCAGGGTTCTGCCAGATACGTATCACACCAGTATCATAACTAGGTATACTCATAAAACAAATTCATATGCCATATATCCTTTGGGTCTGATTGGTTTTTACTTAAGTGTCGTATATATTCTCTGTGTAGCCTTGGAAGTCCTGGACTTTGTAGACCAGGTGGCCTTGAACTCACAGACATCTGCCTGTTTCTGTCTTCCTGAGTGCTGAGATTAAAGGTGTGCACCACCGTGCCCTACAACCATGATGTTGTATTTAATCCATTATGATTCCAGTTTAAGTTTAGTACCTAGAGAGAAGTCCAACTAAAAACTATGAAATCCTGAACAATTCCGTGGAACTTTTAGTCAACACCAGAATTGTTCCTGTGGGCTCTTCAAAACCAGAGAAATGGTCCCTTGGTTAACATGTCATTTTGAATGCAGATTTACCTTAGAATTACTAATCACAACTTGAGTCAAGACTCTGTGTTCACATTCTGTCTGTATAATTAAATAGCTGAGATTGCTAAATTTTAAGAGAAAAGATTTACCTAGCTAGTAGTCCTGGAGGCTCTAACACCACATCTAGTAGACCCGCTGCTTTGGATCTTTGCTGGGATTGCCATGTAACAGAAGCAGGGAATATGTGGATGAGGAAATTGCTTACCTCATATCTAAGAAAATAAATAGGGAAAGAAGTTATGGGTATTATCATCTTCAGTGCATATTACCAATGACATTATTGTTTTCTCTTTGGCTCACTTTTCAAAGTCCAGTCACATCCCAATAGCACTATTCTGAGTGACACACCTTTAGTATATAAATTTTCAGTGTGACACTTACCCCAAAGAGACTATAATGTATAAGATGATGTATATCAGTTGCCTGTTAACCGCACACAAATACTGAATTTATTTACAATATGAGCTTAGCTGAAGATATATATTTGACAACACAAGGCCATTTCAATGTTTAAACAAACATGTAGGACAGAATCATTGTCCTGAAATTTAAAGTACAACAAAACCATAATTTAGTGAACACAACATGATTATATACAACAGTGGTTCTTTTTGTTTTGTTTTGTTTTGTTTTGTTTTCAAGACAGAGTTTCTCTGTGTAGCCTTGGCTGTCCTGGACCCGCTTTGTAGACCAGGCTGGCCTCGAACTCACAGCGATTCACCTGCCTCTACCTCCCGAGTGCTGGGATTAAAGGCGTGTGCCACCACGCCCGGCTACAACAGTGGTTCTTAAACTGTGGTTTGTGACTCCTTTGGAGGTTGAAACACCCTTTCACAGGGGCCACAAAAGACCATAGGAAAGCACATATATTTGCATTGTGATTCATAACAGTAGCAAAATTCTAGTTATGATGTAGCAATGAAATAATTTTATGGTTGGGGGTCACCACAACATGAGAAACTGCATTAAATGGTCACAGCATTAGGAAGGTTGAAAACCCCTGATAAACAGATATGATGACTAACTTCATAAACAGTGCTGACAGAGAACTTCTGAGTCATGGACATGGGAGTGTAAGTTATAGAACAGGAGCCATTTGTCTTAGTGTTAATAAGCTAGGAAAGTGTGCTTTAGAGAAGATCATACAAAATGGCCCATATATACTTTATCACTGAACTACAGCTTCTTCAATCCCTCTCTTCTAAAATTAGCACCCACTGTCTTCTGCATTTTTGGGCTTTTTTTCCCCTGATTTTCCTGAAGAGCACCAGACAGTGAAGAACCTTAGAGACATCAATATATTTCTGACTTTTCTTGTGCTTTCGTTTTGAGGAGCAGGGTTTGATCCACAGCCACTCCTGACCATCTCCATTTTGTTTGAAAATATTCAAAATGGAAACGATGTTGAAACTGAATCCAGCACTGAACAACACAAATGTTTTTCTTGTCCCCTCCCCCAAAACACCACCGGGTTTGGTAGCACACACATTTAATCCAAGTACTCAGGAGGCAGAGGCAGCTAGATCTCTGAGTTCTAGGCCAGGTTACTCCACATAACAAGTTGTAGATCAGCTAGGTCTTCATAATGAGACCTGATTTCAAAATAAACTCATCAATAAATAAAATGAAAATAAAGTAAATAGTAACATAAAGGTTATAAAGCAGAGATTCCAGGCAGAACCCAAAACTGTGCTTTCTTTCTCATTGATTATTGTGGCCTTCTTCTGCAAAGGTAAAAATCTAGTACTTCCAGATAGCCTATGAGCTCAGCATACAGTGAAGGACTCCTTTTCTCAGTGGGGGACCTTTCTCTACCTGAACCCTAGAAATTCTAAGGTGTTTCACATAGGTCACATAGCCTTCAGAGAAGACTACAGACCTGACCCTTTCCTGATAGAACCTATTCAGCAAGCACCTGGGGATTCTTGGAAATAACCTAACCTATGCTAAGGAGATCTTAGCTTTCAGCAAATGCCCTTTAATCATGCATGGAAGTTCTTAGCCCACTCACAAGACAATTTAGTACTGTGTTCTCCTTCTTGTGATAGGACACCCCTCTCCCCCATGCTACTGCACAGAGAATATTGAGTGTTGTACCACTGTATGTAAATCAAATGTCCCTAGCATCTTTATCCCCAGCAAATCAAACATATTCACCCTCAAAAGTCTTCTCAATGCCCAAGGTCTATATAAATGTCTCTGATTCATGAAATAAACTCTCTCTCATGTTCTCATCATTCCTCCATCATGACCATCTGAGACTTCATTTATTCTAGGGAAGGAAGGGCTCCCTTCCTCCCCGGAGAATCACCATTGGATGCCCAGGGCAGTGATGGGATGGCAGAACTGCCTTGGCATCCACTAAAGCCTGCTTCATCATGGCAAGCTCAGAGCTGACCGCCAGCAGAGCAGCACTGCAGGGCCTGTGTTTCACTGGATCAGCCTTCTGGCTTTGGGCTCTGCCTGCATCCTAGTTCATGCTAAGCATAGCAGCTTAAGAAAGGGCTGTTAACACTTTGCTATCATCACAAATGATTGAGTTTACACTGCTGTCTGATACTGGCATTTTTATTATAAAAGAGCTAACTCTAATACCCAGTGGAAAACTCAATTTTTACCCCCGCCACACCCCTGCCAGTGAAACCGAGAACCTTGCCCAGCACATGGGCCTCACCCTGAGTGCTCTAAGCTTCCCTTGAGCCAGAAATGATACCTTTGACCTCAGAGTCTATCTGTTCATGTTGGGAAGTAAGGAGCATCTGGACAGGCCAGCCAGATGCATTGCTTTGAACATAAATTATGAAGTGTTTTTCTTAAGGCTTTTCTCCTTTATTCCTAATGCTTTTTTAAATTTTGCCCTTTCTTTTCATCCATCCAAACCCCCTCCTCTCTTTCAAATTCATGGCATCTTTTTTCCTAATTGTTATTGCATGCATATATATTAGTATGTGGGTTTGTACACGCATGAGTGTGTATTATATATATGTGTGTGTGTGTGTGTGTGTGTGTGTGTGTGTGTGTTTGTGTGTGTGCTTATTTCCTGTTCAATCCATATAACGCTACCTGTTTTTATGTTTTCAGGCCGACCATTTGGCCCTGGACAACCAATTGATGTGTTCTTCCCTGAGGAAGGCCACCTCTTCTGTTCCAGCTTTCCTATATTGTCTATAGTTCTTATGTAGGGTAGAGGCCTTGTGGGCCTTTTTTTTTTTTTTTTTTTTTTTTTTTTTTTTGGTCTAGTTTCACATGTTGGTTGGTGTCTTTTTTGTTCAGTTTATATTTGAGCAGTCATGTTGTTGATACTTTATGTGTGTAGCTTCTGAGCATGTTTTTGTTTAGAGGAATATGAAACATTTTGGAACTTTGGAGTTAAAAAATGATTTAAAAATTTAATCAGGACTTAATGGGCCATCCTAGCAGGAACTTGAAAGACAGTGGTACTGAGGGTGATTTGAAGTGTGGGGGCCTGGCTCAAGATGTTTCAGAGGAGAAGAATTTTAATATGTGGCCTAGACGGTGTTTGGGGGATATTTTGGTAAAGAATGTGGTTGGCTTTCTGCCCTTGTCCAAAAAATCACCTAAGCGTAAATTGAAGAGTTTTGGATTAATTGAGTTTGCAAAGTAAATTAAAAAAAAAATCCTAGCGTGGACTGTCTCCTGTATTTATTAATGCACATTCTTATTCAGATCTATAATGAAAAGGAGTAAGATGAGCAAGGAAAATACAAAATGCACAGTTTGGGGATAAAAGGGCTACTAGGAAGTATAACCAGATTAAAGAAAATCTCGATGCTAGATGGATAAGGGGTTTGGTGACCTCAGATCAAGAGACCCACTCACCATTTGTGAAAAGGAATTAAAGTGAAAAGCCATTAAAGAAAAGCTTAGGGCCAGGAATGGTGGTAAACACCATTGATCCCAGCATTCAGAAGACCAAAAGAGGCTGGTATATCTCTGTGTTCCAGGCCACCCTGGTCTGCAAAACAAGTTCCCGAATAGTTAATCTTAGGCATTGAAGGAAATCATCAAAAACCGAACGCTGGTGAAGATGTAATTGAACAAGGGGGCCATATTCCAGTCCCAGCAAAGAGCAGAGCTTGGCAGTTTCAGACACCTGATTCTGGCTTTAGAGTGAAGACTACAAGAAAGGGATTATGGAATCTCCCTCTGTGGCCAAGGAAAGCCACTATGCCAGGCATGTGTCAGGGGTATCTCTGCATAGAGGCCTAGAGATGCCATTGTGTGAAGCTGTGAAGGTGAGGCCTGGATTGCCTTGAAGACCACAAGATGTTGGAGATGCCAGAGCTGTGGGATATCTGTCAAGGAAAGTTGCTAACAGAGAGTGGAAACAGCCCAAGAAGGAGAAGTGCACTACAGCCAACAAAACTGAAAGAACTAGGGATCTGAAGAGCACTTTGACATCAGATATGGAGATACAGAATTTGAAGTTTGCTCAGCTGGCTTTTTTGTTCTTGCTTTGGTCCAGTGTTTCCTCACTATGCTCCCTTTATTCCATTTTGGTAAAGGTGCCATTGTATGTTTGATGTCTGTGATCAGCTGTTTGATTTTGATTTTATAGGAGGTTACAGTTAAAAGATTGCCATGAGTCTCAGAAGAGGCTTCAGATTTTAAACAGGGTTGAGACTGTTACAGACTATGAAGACTTTTGAAGTTGAGCTGAATACACTTCTGCATTAAGTGGAATGTGGTGGATAGAATGAAAATGGCCTTTATAGGTTCATAGGGGTTGTCACTATTAGGAGGTATGGCCTTGTTGAAGTAGATATAGGCCTGTTGGAGGAAGTGTGTCAGTGAGGGTGCCTTTGAGGATTCAAATGTGCAAGCCAGGCCCCTTACCATGCTCTCTTTCTGCTGCCTGTTCATTCAGATACAGAATTCTCAGCTCCTCCAGCACCATTTCTGCCTACATGCCACCATGCTTATGGTAGGAATACCATAACGATAGTGGCCTAGACCTCTGAAACTGTAATCCAGCCTTAATTAAGTGTTTTACTTATTAAGAGTTACCATGGTCTTGGTGTTCCTTCACAACAATAAAAACCCTAAGATAAGACCCTTTAGAGATTAACTCAGTGTTCTTTGGAAAACTCCAACTTATAAGAGGCATACATTTGTTTATTATTCATGTGATCTTAGAGGCCTCAAAATCCCATCACCTGTAATCTAGAGAAGTAAGAATTGATTCCACTGATTCGGGTATTGATTTCCTTTAGAAACATACTTATACCCATAAATGACATTTTAGACATTACTAGGCATCCTTTGGCATAGTCAATTTGAAAAACAAAATTCACTATCAAACATAAAATAAATTATTTTGATACTCTAGGTTTACTATAATAATTCCAAATTATAAATGTTTCCTCTATGAAACTGTTTTGATTGTATATAATGGTAGATATTCCTGGGAGTTTGTAGTTATTTATAAGGTAGTCTTTTCTCCACATCTTCTGTGCATGGACCTACTTCTTAAAGGTAACTATTGCAGTTAAGATGACAGATGGAGGGTGGTAGGCTGCAGTCTTGAGCATTCTTGTGTCACTGGAAACCAGAGTGCTTCTTTTTAAGGAAGAGATAAGATATTCCCTCCAGTGTAAGACTTTTTGTAATACTGTGTCTCTTATGGCTTATGCAGTTTATCTTAGTTCATGAGTTTGTAGCCAATAAAGAAGGTCAAAGATAAGGGTAACTTAGACTTTTCAAGCCTGCAAGGGCTTTAAAAACAACCTAGCCAGCCCCCACATGCCACTTTAGACACCTTCCTTACTGTCTTCATTACACATAGCCATTGTAATGCATCTTTCCCTTTAGAAGAGCTGTGGCTCTATCTACTTGACAATCTTAGGAAGAATGTTCAAGCATTGGCTTAATTAAATGTGACCAATGAGTCTTGAATATCCTTCATAAATTGTTAAGCAGGATTACAATTAAGGCAAATATTTTTCTGGTCTATCATAAAACCAAAAATGGAAATATATCTTTTAGGGGATATTAAAATGTGAAGTGGAAGTTTCTGGTTTCTTTAAAAACTCAGATGTGTCATGTGATGTTTTTCTGGAAACTGTCTTGTGAGAGGGTATGTGATGTTTTTCTGGAAATAGGCACATAAGAGGGCATGGCATTTAAAAAATATGTAAATAGAACCCCACATAGAATTAGATGACACTTTTGCATTGCTATACCATGTAACACTTCACTGATATTCGCTGGTGTTTATTGGTCTTCACTAAACAGAGAGAAGTGTTCTAGAGAACTTTTCATGATACTCAGGCTGGTTCTTCCCACTCTTGCCCACTCGTGCTGATTTGATGGAGCCTTGCTGTTTCTGCTGGATTGTGTGTGTTACTGCTATGGATTTGTGTTGCATAAGAATCATGGTTCTTTGCTGGAGCAGCAGATACTCTTAATTCCTGAGCCATTCATTTTTCCAGCCCAATCACTATTTCTTTCTTGAATTTCAGTTTCTGATAGGAAACTTTATATCAAGAGAAAATATTCTACTAATGTATTGTATCTTTATTTTTTGTTAGCAAGTTATTGGAGATCAACCTGACTCTACCTCCCAAGTGCTGGATTAAAGGTGTGTGAATCCATGCCCAGCTAAGTTTTTGATATCTTAATAGTTCCAATAGTTCTTAGGTGACATTTTTGGTTTGTGTACGTTTATACTAAATGTCATTTTTCTATAAATATGTTCTCAATTCCTCCTTTCTTTTTGTTCAATTTTATTCTTTATTGTTACCAAAACAGGGATAATGTTTTCTTTTTTTGAAAAATAGCTATTTATTTTTTATTTTAATTTTATTAATTTATTCAGATTACAACTCAATTGTTATCCCATCACTTGTATCCTCCCATTCCTCCCTCCCACCTGCTTTCACCCTATTCCCCTCCCCTAGGTCTATGACCAAGGGGGACCTCTTCCCCTACTATATGGTCATAGGCTATCAAGTCTCATCTTGGTAGCCTGCTTATTCTTTTTTTGAGTGCCACCAGGCCTCCCCACCAAGGGGAAGCGTTCAAATATTGGACACCAGAGTTCATGCCTGTGTTAGTCCCTGTTCTCTACATAACTGTGGTGAATGTCCTGTCCATTGGCTAGATCAGAGTAGGGGTTCGATGTTTACTACTTGTATTGTCCTTGGTTAGTGCAGTAGTTTGAGCAGACCCTCCTGGGACCTGATCCACCCATTATGATGCTTTTCTTGTAGGTTTCTAGGACCCTCTGGGTCCTTCTATTTCCTCATCTCCTATATTTCTCTTACTTACAGTCCCAGTAGGATGTCCTCAAATCTATCCCAATCTCCTGGTAAGTGAAGACTTTTGTGGGACATGCCTTTTGAGCTAGTGCCCAATTATAAGTGAGTATATACTATGTGAGTCTTTCTGCTTCTGGGTTAACTCACTCAGTATTATCATTTCTAGTCCCATCCATTTGTCCACAAATTTTGGGATTTCCTTGTTTTTTTTTATAGCTGAATAGTATTCCACAGTTTCTTTATCCATTCTTCGACTGAGGTACATTTAAGTTGTTCCCAGATTCTGGCTATTATGAATAAAGCTGCTATGAACATAGTTGAATATATGTCCTTGTTGTATGGAGGAGCATTTTCTGCCTATACTGCAAGGAGTGAAATAGCTGGGTCTTGAGGAAGCCCTATTCCCAGTTTTCTGAGAAAACACCAGATAGATTTCCAAAGTGGTTGTACAAGTTTGCATTCACACCAGCAATGAAAGAATGTTCCTCTCTCCCCACATCCTTGCCAGCATGTGGCATCACTTGAATTTTTTATCTTAGTCATTCTGATGGGTGTAAGATGGAATCTCAGAGTCATTTTGATTTGCATTTCTCTGATGACTAAAAACGTTGAGCATTTAAGTGTTTCTCAGCCATTCAATATTCCTCTATTGAGAATTTTCTGTTTAGTTCTGATCCCCATTTCTTAATTGGGGTATTTGGTTTGGTGGTGTTTAATTTCTTGAGTTCTTTATATATTTGGCTATTAGACCTTTGTCAGATGTAAGGATGGTGAAGTTATTTTCCCAGTCTGTAGGCTGTCGCTTTGTTCTGTTGACAGTGTCCCCTGCCTTATAGAAGCTTCTCAGCCTCATGAGGTCCCATTTATTAATTGTTGGCCTTAAGGCCTGGGCTGTTGAAGTTCTGTTCAGGAAGTTGTCTCCTGTGCCAATGTGTTCCAGGCTTTTCCCCAATTTTTCTTCTACGTGATTCAGTGTCTCTGGCTTTATGTTGAGGTTTTTAATCCACTTGGATTTGAGTTTTGTGCATGGTGACAAATATGTGTCTAATTGCATTTTTCACACTAGACATCCAGTTAGACCAGCACCATTTGTTGAACATACTATCCTTTTCCATTGAATAGGTTTAGCTTCTTTGTAAAAAAAATCAAGTGATCATATGTGTGTGGATTCATTTCTGGGTCTTCTATTTGATTCCATTCATCAAACAGCCTATTGCTATGCCAGTACCATGTTGGTTTAATTACTGTTCCTCTATAGTACAGCTTGAGATCAGGAATGGAGATTCCTCCAAAGGATTTTTTATTGTATTGTATTGTTTCAGCTATTCTGGGTTTTTGTTTTTCCATATGAAGTTGAGAATTGATCTTTCAATGTCTTTTAAAAATTGTGTAGGTCTTATCATTTGTTGCTTGGAATTAAAAGGATTAGAAGTTTTTTTCATGGTGCATCAGGCAAATCCATTTCCTTTGCTGTGTCCTTAGCATAGTAAGGTCTCAACAGTGCAGAAAACAGGAAGTGGAGAACTCCCCCTTCCTTCCTTCTCTTTGTATCTTTCCTCCTACATTGCCCAGACAAGCCTTGGACTCCTGAGATTAAGTGTTCATCACCAGTTAGTCTCCTAAGTCCTGGGAGGACAACAGCCCATCATCCTCACTGGTGATAGGTCACTGAACTTTTTGGGGTTTTTTGGTTGTTTTGTTTTGTTTTGTTTGTTTGTTTTTAATTTAATTTTATTAGTTTATTCATATTACATCTCAATGGTTATCCCCTCCCGTGTATCCTCCCATTTCTCCCTCCCTCCCATTTTCCCCTTACTCCCCTCCCCTATGACTGTGACTGAGGGGGACTTCCTCCCCCTGTATATGCTCATAGAGTATCAGGTCTCTTCTTGGTAGCATATACACAAATGCATACAAAGTCCTAGGATGGGGCAACAAAACACTACAGTATCTACTGCAATGCTGCTTTGTGAGAGAATACACCAGAAAGACAAAGGTATATGAGACAAGTGTCCCCAATTTCTCCCACAAAAATTGCAAAGTAATTCTATACATAATGGAAACGGTGTTGTCCTTTGTGTTACTTAAGTGAAATCCTGAGGAAATAGGAGATGAGCTAGGCCTAGAGACAGTTGCAAGGAGCAGACACAGGGACATCTGACTGACCAAAGTGTCCATCTTCCTCGGCTTCTTATATAGCCTTTGTCTTCATAGGAGTCACATGTATACCCACATGATATCATAATTATTAAATGTCAGCATAAACAAAAAAATTGTGTAGGTATTTGGATAGGGATCTTATTGAATCTGTAAATTGCTTTTGGTAAGATGGCTATTTTTCCGATGTTAATTCTCCTGATCCACGAACAAAGGAGATCCTTCCATCTTCTGATGTCATCTTCAATCTATTTTTTCAGAGATTTGAAGTTCTTTTTTTTCAAACAAGCCCTTCACTTGCTTGGTTAAAGTTACTCTTAGATATTTTATATTGCTTGTGGCTATCGTGAAGGGTGTAGTTTTCCTAATTTCTTCCTCTGCATGATTTTCATTTGTATATAGAAAGGCTACTGACTTTTTGGAGTTAATTTTGTATCCTGCCAATTTGCTGAAGGTGTTTATCGGCTGTAGGAGTTCTCTGGTGGAATTTTGGGGGTCACTTATATACACTATCATATCATCTGCAAATAGGGATAATTTGACTTCCTCCTTTCCCATTTGGATCCCCTTGATCTCCTTTTGTTGTCTTATTATGCTGGTTAGAACTTCAAGAACTATATTGAAGAGATATGGAAAAAGTGGGCAGCATTGTCTGGTCCCTGATTTTTGAGGGATTTCCTTGAGTATCTCTCCATTTAATTTGATATTGGCTATTGGCTTGCTGTATATAGCCTTTATCATTACATTAGATTTTTCATTCTGTATGTTCAAGAGTCTGTTCCACATGTATCTTGTCAGCCACTGAGTTTTGTAGCTTTTATTAAAGAAATAATATACAAAGAATATTCATTTTTGGAAAAGCATTAACTTCTGCACATCACTTATAATGTAGAAAGAACAATCAAGTTTGGGATTACATTCTACTTCCATAATTTATCCTGGGCCAAAGAAAGTTCTTTATCCACATTTTGGTAAAGAATTAGAGTGTATATTTAGTTTTCTTCAGTTATTCTTTTTTTTTTCTTTTGGTTTTTTGAGACAGAGTTTCTCTGTGTAGTCTTGGCTGTCCTGGACTCACTTTGTAGACCTGCCTGGCCTCGAACTTACAGCGATCAGCCTGCCTCTGCCTCCCGAGTGGTGGGATTAACGGTGTGCACCACCATCACCAGGCTTCTTCAGTTATTCTTAAAATGATTAGCAGGGTTCACAGAATAAATCATTTTCTTATACTCCTTCTCTGTTCCCACTCAAGTCACAACAAATTCAAGCATACCCTAGAGCCAGGAGGTCTGGCCACTAGAAAGACACTAAAAGCCAGCAGCCTAAGTCAGTAATCTCTTGTGTGCAGAGTGCTTTCACAGTGAGTTTCCAGTGGCTTCAATATGTAAAAGGTGATCTGGAGTGTTTAGATAGTTTCAGTGCCTACCACTTAGAGGTCTCTTGTTTGAAAAGAGTCACAATAGATATCAATACATATTAATCTTTTTCTTTTTTATTAAATATTTTTATTTTTTGACATATACATTTATATTATTACACACATATACAATAAACTACCTATATCAAGAAGAACCACAAAATAATCAAGAATTATATAAATGTTACATTCATAGTGTTTTGGTTATTTGTTTTTTGCAACATCTTTCCTATCTTGGTGCATCTAAAATTCTGAATGCAAATTAATATCTACCATATCTCATCATTATCAACTTAAAGCATCTATCTAGACCTAAAAACATCTTAACACTTAAACAACTAAGCTTAATTGTAAAGCTTAAAGAAGATGATGAGCATCAATGAACCTCCTTATGGAGTTGGCTTCAAATGTGGCAAACCAGCCACTGCACAAAATGTCCTCGTTTCTACCACAGACAGAATTCTGCTTTAAAATAGGGCAAGCTTAGATGCAGGCAGAGCTGATGGTCAAACTCTGCCAAGACAGGGTAAGCAAGTCTTCAATAGTTCCTGCCTCACAAATATGTCTGTCAGACATATTGGGCCAGAAGGCTGAAGATGATGCTCCAACATTGTAGAGATTTTGTGTGACAGTTCAAGCAGCAAACTATTTCTGTCGTCTCATTTGGGAAGCTGCTAACCTGCACTCCCAGCATACTCAGGTAATCAGTTTATTCCTTCTCAGGTCTCTGAAGGGGTTGAATACATATTAATCTTAACCAATTTAGAAAAACATAAAATGTATATCTTTTGATGGCCCGTGTTCCTAAGTTTTTTCTATTTTGTCCCTTCAAATCGTTTTATATCCTGGAAGCAATAATCACTTACCTTTTCATATTCTAACATGCTGTGACTCTCTCAGTACTCTCTCTCATTGATAAAGTCTTGTGTAACATAGGCTATTATCCAACTTTTTATGTAGCTGAAGATGACCTTGAACTCTTCAACCTTCTGCCTCTACCTCCTAAGTGAGGGTATTATAGGTATGAGCCACAATGACTGGTATTTCTTATTTTTCTTTCTATTTTCCTTTAAATTCTATTTTATGGCCACAATAGTTATCATAAGTTCTATTTAATTTATAGAAAAATAGTTTTGTGGTGCTCAGGATAAAATCCAGGGCTTCATGCATAGCAAGTGTGCTTTGTCACTGAATTAAGTTCCAGAATTAGTTTCTTAAAGATATTTTTTGTTTCTTAAAATTTTAATTGTTGAATAAAATGTAAGTGACTATAAGTACAGTGTTCACTTCTTTCCTGTCCTCTATGTTGCATATCTAGAGAGGCGTACATACCCTTACTGCCACAGATGAGCTGGTGACAGGCCTCTTTTTTTCTTCATCAATAATTCCAAGCTTCTACATTCTCTGTCTCATAGAATGTTTGGCATTTATACATGGAGATAAAACCAGGATCTTACTTCAATCTCTGCCATTCCTCACATTCTAAGTGATTGACTCCTGAAGAAGGACTTTCACAAATCTTACTGAATTCAAGTGTTACTCCTGAATTGCCATTCCTAGATGCAAAAGACTATCATCTGGCTGTATGTTCCCCATACCTGAGAATCCTTCATGTACTGCTCAAACCCAAAGAGCTCTGCCCATTTTATGAAGTATCAGTTCTACCTCTTCCCTAAAAATGTCACTCAAATTCTGCTTGTTCACCCTATTTGTACTATCTTACTTACGGACCTTGTTACTTTACTTATTCTTACTTAAGGATATTTCTGGAACTATTAACTCACTACACAGCTGTATAGGTCTCATCATAGATACACAAAAGGTATAGACTTAAGTGTAAGTCTGTAGGTCTCATTCTTTGTTGTCATCCAGGAGTGGTTCCCTATCCTAGGTGAGGGTGTTACCATGTGGGGATTTATATCAGGTTTGTTTTCTCTACCAGCTAAAGGATTAGAAGGCAGGAAAAACAATCTCTAGTATTATATGTAGCAGCAGGGAAAATCTTAGACACAGTGGTCAAAATCATCAGACGGAAAATACTTTTATCAAAGGTGAAGACATATTTATACTACACACACAGCAAGGCACCTAGAGAAAATGACCCCCTGCAAAACAGAGAAATAAGCCAGGAATTCTGGTTTTCCTTCCAGGGTTGCCGTTTAAAGTGTCTTTGGTAGGCTGGAATGGGGGTCTTCTAATTTATTGTTTGTCAGTTGGAATAAAGGAAGGAAAGCTGAGAGGCATACAACTTTGAGTAAAATATTCCTATTCTGGCCTTCAACTTGTTAGACTGGTCTACTGGAATGGGAAGAGTTGCGGGGCTGCTGGTCAGGAAAGAAAAATGCCTGCCATGACTTAGTCCCAGATTAAGAGAATGAGGAAAAAGCTGGAAGTTACCCATCTTTAAAACAACTATTTTTGGCCCCTCTCCTTATCTGTCTACCTTTCATGGATTTGTCTAACTCTTGGGTTTCATAAAGACATAAATTCCTCATTGGAGCGCTATATCCACACCCCCAGGCCTTCTCAACCTGGCAAGCCTTAACCATCCCCCCTTAGTTGAAAATGAGTAATATTTTTCCAGATTTACTCTGCTATTCCTTCTGATTGATTTGTTTATATTTATCCCCCCTGATCCACTCTACTTCTGACCCCTTTCAGCACCCTTCATCATCTCATCATCGTTTTATATTGACACAGAAACCAAAGGAAAGAACATGGAATAAAGATGACTAAGCCTAAGACAACAGATATCTATGAGGGCAGGGCACAAAGTCATTAGGCCCCTTATAAGATAAATGAAAGGTCCATTATTTCCAACTAGCATATTTCAGTAATTGAAATAAATGTTAGCAGTTTTTATTGCTGTCACAAAGTACTTATGAATATTAATTAAAAGGACAAAAGATATGATGGGCTCATATCAAAAGTTTTAGTCCATTGTCTCTTAATTCCACCTTTTATTTTTTATTTACATTATTATTATTATTATTATTATTATTATTATTATTATTATTATTACTATTGAGACAGGGTCTCTCTCTGTGTCCGCCTTGGCTGTCCTGGACTCTCTTTGTGGACCAGACTGGCCTTGAACTCACAGTGATCTGCCTGCCTCTGTCTCCTGAGTGCTGGGATTAAAGGCGTGCGCCACCACGAACTCCACCTTTTAAATAGGTAGTTAATAAGGCAGAATTCTCATCATAGCAGGGAGTAGCCCATGATAGAACAAAGCTAATAACTTCATGATAATCAGGAGAAAGATATATATAGAGAGAAATCTGATTCTGGGAACAAAATATCCCCTTCAAGAGCACATCTCCAGAAACCTTCTTCCAGTTAGGTCCACATCCTTAAGTTTCTATCAACTCTCATTAATCCAGGAAGTGCTAAATGTATAAATAAATCAATCCATTGATGATATTAGGGTCCTCATGATTCAATCTCTCCCCAAAAGGTCCCACATCTGAGCACTGGTGCCTTATGGCCACGTTGCCAACACATGAGTTTTCAAAAGAAATTCAAGATGCCCCAAAGTAACAGATGCAAATTTTCTTTGTACATAACATAAATAATTTGTGTACTCAGTGAAGAATGAAATTGACTCAGCATGCGGGGTCTTCAATGGGTACCTGTGGAGGGGGCAGACAAGTGGGGGGACAGGAGACACAAAGAAATGAGGGCAAGTCTGGATTCTGATCAAACCCCATTTCCTGAAAAATTTCACAGAGTTTTTATAGGCATGGAGGCATGGGTATTTGTGTAAGTGAGGGTTGTTATGGATACCTAAATCTGGAATGCTCCAGCAGGTATCTACCTTTACAGCTGTTATAATTGCAGAAGATGGAGAAATTCCGGAGAGAAAGGGAAGTTGTAAAAGATCTGGTTAGTCAGGAAAAAGTTCCCGGAACTGCTGCTCACAGGCAGCTGGCCTTTAATCTGATTTTTACCAGTAGTCTTACTGGAAAAGCTACTTTATAGTGAAAAAAGGAGTAGCTTTTACTATGAGCTCGGAGGTCTTAGAATGACCGTCCCCCACAATAAACCACAAAAGGTGTCTAACTACCGAACCCTGACAGGGTCAGCTGGTTTCTGGTAAATGACAGACTGCTGGAGAAATAGGAGCCTAAAGGTATAGGCTCTAACAAGATGGCTGAACATTGGCCACATGGCCTACCGTCCCCAACACGAAATGAAGCAAGAGGGAACTCTAATTTGCATTCCACTAATTCTGGTCATTTACCAACAAAACATTTGGAAGGTTCCAAGTAGATATAAAGAATTCAGAGTTCCTTCTTGTCATTAAAATCTGTTAACTTTAACTTTAGAGTGCTTAATGTATATTATTTACATTCATTTTTATCTTAAGTACAAATGTAAGGGCAAATTACTGTCATATTCTATATGTAATCTATATTCTCCGAGTAATGCTGTGGTCTGAGAATGTTCTGTGAGAACTTGTCCTCTAGGCGATCCTTCTCCCTGCACTCTGGGAATGACACCTGCCAGCAGTCTCCAGAAACTCCACTGGAGCGATTACATACAATTAGCTCCCAATGTTCCTCTGAGATAAAACAACAACAACAACAACAACAACAACAACAACAACAACAACAACAACAACAACTTCCCCTCCAGACTCAGTATCTACCCAACCTGCCTACTGGTTGACATTCCTGTGACCCACAACTTCCTTGAAGATCCTGTCTCCACCCAACCTGCCTAATGATTGACATTCCTGTGACCCACAACGTCCATGAAGAACCAAATCCACCAACCTGCCTAAAGGTCAACATTCCTCCACTTCCCTTTATAAACCCATTGTCCTTGAAGCTCCAGGGTCACTCTCCTATCCTGCTGTGTCAGAAAAGATTGTAAACCGGAGCTCAAGCCCATAATACAGGACCCTGTGTATCTTGCATCGGTACTGAGTCCTGGTGGTCATTTGGGGGTCTTGCGATCTGGGTGCTCTCGATATTACACTGGGCAATCTTGGTATTACACAATCAAATCATTTTGATATGTAGGTAGCAAAACAAAAATATGTCTTTGTGTCTTATAAAGTCTGTACTTTCACTCCTGGGATTGAAGAGTCTGGTAATGAAGAGTCCAGCTTGAACCGGGGACAGCAGTATCAGATCATTGTGTGTGGCAGGATGGCCAGCTTGTATTTAAAAATTTCCACTACCTTGGGAATGTACTTACCCCTCCCAATTGGTATAATCCCTGGATACTAGGATACTAGCTTTCTTCTTTTCTCCTGCCCACACCTTTTCTCCTGTCCTCATCATTACTTAGTCAATCATACTTAGTCAACTAACCAATCATATTTGTATTCTGTAAAGGTATTTAAACCCTCTGCCATTACAGAACGGGATCTTTCCATCTCCCTGGAATATGGTGGACCCTGACATGTCAGCTTAATAAATTCCTTTGCTTTTGCATCGACTCTGGATGCAATTGGGCTTCCAGGAATAGACTCTGATGATCAAAGTCTAACAGGATCATACATTGGAATTTTGGGAAAATCTTGCTTTGCTCAGACAGTACAGAGACATATTTCAGGATCTGGACATTGCAGATATAAGCAATAAAATAAAATAAAAGCACCGGAGTTTTTGTAGAGTCTTATAATGATAAGATACACAAAGGAGTAGCTGCAAGCGTCTAATGGTTTATGCTACGAATAAAAGTTAAGCTGAATCGTTTATAGCAATGATGAAAGATAAGTAAAATAAAAAGTTACAATTTTATATGCCACTGAGGTTACTAATTGTTCAATCTTTCCAAGAACAGGATCAGAAAAAACTCAGCCATGTTACCCTTAGCTCCATGTATTTCCTTGTTTTACCATACACAGCAAGGATAAGAACATGGCTAATGGGCAAGTCAATTAGTCCTGGTATTTAGAAAATGAAGTTTACTCAAATATATAACAAAACAATACTTAGTTCAATTAAGGAAGGCTGGGAGTGGGAAGATAGTACAATCAGAAAAGTGCTTGAAAAGCAAATATCAGGAACTGAGTTGTGTGGTGGGCATGTCACTAGTTTAGCCATCTCACTAATGCCGTAGAACTATTTTGATTTGAAAAAGATAGCTGTATTTGCAAGCACAGAGATAAAGTATATGTCCTGGTTAGCATTATTTGTCAACTTGACACACCTAGAATCACCTTTGACGAGGGAACCTCAAATGAAGTATTTTCCCAATCAGATTGGGCTGTGGGTATTCTATGGGAAACTATATTGAATGATGATTGATGTAGAAGGGCCCAGTCCATTTGGGTTGGTATCATCCCTGGGAAAGTGGTCCAGGCTGTATTAGGGAAATATCTGAGTTTGTAAGTGAACTAGAGAATAGAGGTAAATTATATTCCTCTGTGGCTTCTGCTTCCGTTATTGCTTGAGTTCCTGCTACAGCTTCTCTCAGTGATGACCTGGAAGCATATGATAAAATAAACTCTTCCCTCCTCAAGATGCAGTAGTCATGGTGTTTATCACAGTAAGATAAGAAGAGACTTGATACCCTATGAGAATATATAGGGGGAGGTAATCCCCCTCAGGAACAGTCATAGGGGAGGGGAATAATGGGAAAATGGGGGGGGGGAGGGAGGAATGGGAGGATACAAGGGATGGGATAGACATTGAGATGTAACAAGAATAAATTAATAAAAACATTAAAAAAAAACAAAACCAACAACAACAACAAAAAGCAACCTAAGAAAGCATGTAATATTTTAGCCTATGTTGGTTCTGGTTCCTTAACAATTAAACTTTATTATGAATTTATTGAACAAAGATATCTTTCTTACAACCTGACTATCCTAAATAAGAGGGAAAAGAGATTAAAGAGAACAAAAATGAAACCTTTTGGGTATCAGTTCTGCAGGGCGAATCCCTTGGCATAGTTCTCCATGTTTTTCCTCTACCAGACAGAAGTTTGAACACTCTTTGCCCCCGGGGGCAGAGTTGCAGGAGCCTGTCTTTTGTCTTGGGCTCAAACTTCCTCTCTCTCTGAGTCTATCTAAGATCTTTATCTCAGTGGGGTCTCAGTGGGGTCAGGCCATCCAAGACTACTTTCACCTTGGCCCAGCCTAAGACAAGGTCACATTCCTTCCAAACCCTATGTGTATACTAATGAACTCACTATTATTTTCAGTAAGCAGGGAAAATGTTATATCCACAATTAAATTAGTCAGAGGTTTCACCAAAAAAAAACCCAACAGAACATATGTAGATTTTTATCAAAACAGAGTTGAATTGCTGTGTGACAGGGGATAGGCAATCCAATAATTGCCTCCTGTTTACAAGATGAAGTGGCACAAAACCAAGCAACTGAATGTCTTAGCATCCCCACTATAGTGTTGAAGTCCTATAAATCCCTTAGAGAGCTACTGGTATGGCAGTCTGTTGCCAGCATCAAAAAATATTTTCAGAAAGCAAGACATTTACAAACATTTTTACTCTGTCTTCATCTGACTTCTTATTTCTGGAGACTAGCAGATGCTACCTACATTAGAGGCAGATTTTCACATTGTAGTTAATGGCTGACATGTCAGTTCTTTCTGGAAACACCCTCATAGATACATGGGAATGTTTCATAATCCTAGACATCTCTTAATACAGTTAAGTTGACAAGGAAGGGCAATCAACAGAACTATAGTTTCCATAGATAAATAAAATTACAAATAAGATCAGAAGTGATGTTATCATCAATTCCAACCAAATGTAAATATTTTCCTCTGGATGTTACTTGCATGACATATCTACTGTAGTCTTATTGCATAGTTTCTTGCTATGTATAATAGATCATAGGAAGCTTGTTGAGGCACAGCCCTTGTAGTAAGGCATTCAGCATTCAGTGAGAGGAAAATGTTAGCAGTAACCAATTAAAAAAACCCAGCTGTCAAGTAGTTACTGAAGAATGACTTAAATGGTATAGACCAAGAGGGAAAGATATATATTACTTCTTTCTAACTGACAATCTCTAGGAGTTCTATGAATGATCCTTAAAGATTCCTAGAACTTATAGCCAGATCATGGAAACAGCCTAAGTGTCCCTCAGTAGAAGAATGGATAAAGAAAGTGTGGTACATTTACACTATGGAATACTACTCAGCTATTAAAAATAAGGAATTCTTGAAATTTGTGGACAAATGGATTGAACTAGAAATGATCATAATGAGTGAGTTCACCCAGAAGCAAAAAGAGTCAAATGGTATGTATTCACTTATATCTGCATGCTAGCCCAAGGGGCATGTCCCATGAAAGCCTTCACTTACCAGGAAAGTGGGACAGAGAGGAGGACATTCTATTGGGACTCTAGGTGAGAGAAGCATGGGAGAATGGGGAAATAGAAGGACCCAGAGGGTCCTAGAAACCTACAAGAAGAACATTATGATAGGCAGAATTGGGCCCAGGGGTCCCGCTCAAACTATGGCACCAGTCGAGGACAATACAGGCTGTAAACTTCAAACCCCTACCCAGATCTAGACAATGGACAGGACATTCTCCACAGTTGAGTGGAGAGTGGGGTATGACTTTCACACGTACTGTGGTGCCCCATATTTGACCACGTCCCCTGAATGGGGAGACCTGGTGGCCCTCAGAGGAAGAATAGCAGACTACCAAGAAGAGACTTGATACCCTATGAGCATATAGAGGGGGAGGAGGTCCCCTTCAGTTGCAGTCATAGGGGAGGTGAGTAAGGGAAAATGGGAGGGAGGGAGGAATGGGAGGATACAAGGGAGGGGATAACAATTGAGATGTAATATGAATAAATCAATAAAATATTTAAAAAAGGACTTGAATTTTAAAAATGTCATGTAGAGGCCAGATGATAATGAAAGTAGAGATTAAGGAGGATCTCATTCAATACTTTGGATGAAAAAACAAAAACTGAAAAGAAACGTCTAAATGCCTGATTAAAATAAAAAGCAAGTTACTATTGTAGGTTTCACATATTCCCTCCTAAGTCTACCCGATCTTTAACTGTAGAGTCATGGCTCTGGATCCAGCCAACCACTTACATGAAAAGAAAAATAGCAAAAGATCCAAAAGTGGATTTATCTGTGGTTATGGCACAAAACCTCGGCCATTCTTAGTATTTCCCCTCCCTGTCAATAAAAAATGTACAATTTGAAGAGATAATAGAGCAAAAGTCAGGATGTAGGTGTATGAAAATTTAGCTGTGGTTTCCAGTCATTTGATCTGGGAAGCTGTGCCAAGGGGGAAATAAAGCTTTTTGAAGTTCTTGTACTTCTTTGGTGGGAAGTTGTTGCAGGGGGAAAACTAGTTTTTTGATGTTCTTGTACCTTTTTGGTGTCACAGGCCAGAACTTCTGAAGGGGCAATCTGTGCCTCTGGCAGGATATTCCCTAAGGGCTTGGAACTGAAAATACATATAGTAAACATAATACTGACTTCAAGGAAGTTCAATTACATCCCTCTGTGGAGCTTTGACCTTGGGTAAATTATGCAAAAGCTTAATTTTGAGGAAGTCTGCTTCAGTTTTCTTAGAAGTAAATCACTCTGACAAACAGGAAAAATGTATCTAAATACTATTATTCATTTCCTTCAAAGTCTTTTTACTTCCATGGAATAGGCAAATTTTCACTCTGTTCTTTTTTTTTTAAATAATCTAGTATTTTTATTATAATTGATTCAGATTACATCTTGATTGTTATCCCCTCATTTGTATGTTCTCGGTCCCCACTCTCTCTGTCTTTCCTCTTAGTCCTCTCCTGCAGATCTCTGACAGAAGGAGACCTTCTCTTCCACCACATGACCATAGCCTATCTAGCTATATTTATTTGGTTACATCATGTTTAGGAGGTGGTATGAATTTGTTTAACTCTGTTCTTGTTGCATGGTTAAAGCTCTTTGTTTCTGATTTACACATCATTAAGATGATATTTTCATACTCCTCTGTCCATATAGATTTTCAAAATTTATACAAAGAACATCATGATTCATATTATTTTGGAACACCCAGTTATAAAACATACTTTGTTTTTTCATATCTGTGAAGATATCCAATGAATTTTCAAGCACTTGATAACTGAATGAATGATGGTGCAAACCTTTATTCCTAGCTGTTGAGAAACAAATGCAGGAAGACAACGAGTTCAAGGCACCTTGGTATATATACCAAGGATATAATCTATTTTTTTTAAAGAAAAGAAAACCCAAAAGAAAGGAGAAGTGGCTCAAGGTTGTGTCCTTTATTTATAAATATGTACAAGATGATTTCTTGTAGATATATAATGCTGACAACAGAAATATTTTTAAGATTTTATTTTTATTATTTTTAGTTATGTATATGTATGAGTGAATACTCTGTACAGTAGTGACTGAGGCCAGAAAGATTGGATCTCTTGTATCCTGAGAAACAAGTGGTTGTGTGCTGCCTTACAGAGGTCCTGGGAACTGAAATGGGGTCCTTCACAAGAGCCGAACACATTCTTAATCATTAAGCCACTTCTCCAGTACATTTTTTTTTCATTTTTGAAACTATTATATCATGGGATGGAGATATGGCTCAGCAGTTAAGAGCACTTATTGATCGTACAGAGGAAAGTAGTGCAATTCTCAACACCTGCATTGTGGTTTCCAAACTTCATGTAACTCCAATTTCTGGGGGATCTGATGCCCTCTCCTGACTTCCACAGATTTGTGTACATATATGATACAAGCACATACATATACTCAGGCACAACACACATATGTGTAAAATAAAATAGAGTTATTGTTATTATTTATTTATGTGTATGTGTATTTTGTGTGTGTCTGTACCTACAGAAGTCACAATTGGAGTTTGGACCTCCTGGAGCTTGAGTAACAGGCAGTTTCAAACTGCCTGATATGGGTCCTGGAAACTGAGTCTGAGTCCTCTTCAAGAGCTGTATGTACTCTTAATAGCTATGCCCTCTCTCCAGCCCTCAGAAATATTTTGGATATATAATTTGAGAATAATAAAAACTCTATGCTTACATAAACAAATACCATATAAGGCAATACACACATACAACTTCTTGAATTGAATTCAACACTGATCTACTAACAGGCACATGAAAGTAAAAGTGAATTACCCAAATTACTGATAAATGCACACTCATAGCTCTTCTCATCCATTTCTTTTCTCCTTTTCATCTTTAAAAAAGTACTATACACATTTTCTACTATTAGAGTCTGTGGCATACATGAGGTGACGGACAGGTTGTGAAGGAAGGCACCATTCACAGATGTAATGCACTCTGTTCTGCCCTTCTCTAATTCTATTTTTCCTTGGGCCACTCTTCTGCAGTTACATTGGATTCTAGGATTACATGAGTGAGTGATAATCATCTTTATGACAAGGGACTGAAACTACTCCCTGAGCAACAGCAAACTTTTGAGGACAGATCATTCCCCAAATGAATGCAATTACTCATAACATGGGGCTGCAGCCCAGAGCACAAGTAATCTTCTCATTGGAACATGATGAGATTCCTCTGCTCAAGTGATCAGAGAAATAATATTCTGGAAAGAATACCATGTGGAACAAGAACTGATATTGTGATCAATTAGACCATTAGCTTCATCATGGTTACTTGCTCTGCCAGCTACAGATAATTTGGGCTATTCTTTATTTTTTCCTTTTCGCTAACATTTCAGAGTTCCTATAAGCACATTCAGGGTAGATTTGTCATCGAATGTCTTTATTTGTTCTTCCCAACTTTTCTATGTTTATTAATATTCTTTCTCTGTCCCTCACGGCTAGCTCTTTAACTGACATGTATGAATATGTGGTCTAGGCTATCTGTTGGGACTCATGGAGATGAGACTTTTGCCCTAAAATTCTGGATATGGTAGGCAGAGGTTGACACAGTAAGGAAAAAAGCTTAAGAAAAAAAAGAGTACAAAGCCTATTTGCCTCTCAAATGTTGATAATACGCTTTGGTCATATCAACTTGTTTTCTCAAGAGTTGGCTGATGTGGCTAATTACCTATTTAATATGTTTATGTGGCTATAGGGACAAAAGAAGTCGTAGACTACCAAAATCCCTCCCCAAATCCTGCTGCAATGAAAACCTTTGTGTGTACTCTAGCTCCCTAGGTTGCTTATGTTTTCTACTAGATAATGGATCACATTCTCTATGTCTTTGTTTCCAAAGAATTTCATTGCATCACCAATTGCTACTGTAGCTATGAGAGCTCCCTTTTGGAAATTACTGGATCATAGCTTTATATTGCCTCCGCTAGAGTGTGTAAACTTGTATATAAAGGAGCTACTGAGCACAAGAGATGGCTCAGGGGTCAAGAGTACTGGTTGCTCTTCCAGAGGTCCTGAGTTCAATTCCTGGCAATCACATTGTGACTCACAACCATCTATACAAGGATCTGATGCCCTCTTCTGACATATAGGTGTATATGCAGACATTCATAAATAAATAAATAAATAAATAAATAAATAAATAAATAAATAAATCTTTTTTTAAAAGTTCCTGCTGTGTTCTGGCTCAAGGTCAACTTCAAAGACCACATGAAGCTAGTGAAGCTTCCCATGACTACCACTTGGTACTCATTGCCATCTAAGAAGTACCCCACTGAAATTCATGCTCATGTCTGTTCCTGGATAGAAGGTCTGCAGACTATTAATACAAGGTTTGCTGGTTGAAATTTATGGTTCATAAACTGTCATGTTTGATCTATCATGCTCCAAGATGTCTCTCAATGGGAACTACCAGAAAGAAGCATTTAGATGCAGGATCCAGGATATGAGCAATTTTGGCAATGGGAAGTTCTGTTGGAAGACAAAGCACCATTGTTAGGCCTGCAGATTTTCCCCAAACTGGAATACTTTGTCTAGCTTTAATAGGGGAAGACGTGCCTAGTCCTACTGCGACTTCATATGCCAAGGCAGGTTGATATCCATGGAGGTCTCCCCTTTTCTGAGGAGAAAAGGAGGAGAAGGTTGGGGTGTGAGAAGTAGAGACTAGGAGGAGAAGGAGGGGAAGCTGCAATAATAATTAATTAAAAATGGTCTGAATAATGAAATTAATTCACCTTACAAAATATTTCGGGACATAGTTTGCAGATGACATCTACTATGGAATCTGTGTATTAGAGGGTCCTTGGTAATAACAAAAGAATTTATGTTCTATCAATACTGTAAAATGTGTAGAATTTGGTATAAATTTCTGAAGGACATTTCTCTTTGAATATCTTAGGAAAAAATATGAATGTATAATTGTATAGTTTAAGGACTAGGGCTTTAATGAAATAGGTATGATGTACACTTGCAAAGTCAGTAGTCATGTGATATAGAAGAATTTGATGCTTAAAATCTCTCTGACCTTGAAGAAAGCAGCACATTGTGTTGGTTGGGACAGATCAATAAAATGTATGGTGATTTTTCTCACAAGACAAAAAGAGATCACCTTTATACTTAGAAATTAAGAAAAATAGAAAAATTTATAAAACAGTAAGTTGCAAGGTACGAGGCAACAGAAACTGATCCCCTATTAAAATGGGAAATTGGAAATGAACCCTGTGATTGTCTTCCATTGTTTACAGGCTTTAGACCATTTTTTCAGGAAAGAGGAATCCAGGCAGAGACCCTGAACTCTTGATAAATTGACGAGATTAAGATAAGCAACTTGGGTTGGTCCAGGCATTGGTTGGATGTGCCCTCAGTCTCTGCTCTGTCTTTATCCCTGCACATTTTGTAGGCAGAATAAATTTATGGGTGGTTTGATGTTCCCTTCCACCGACTAGGAGACTTGTCTAGTTAGAGGGTGGCCTCTTCAGTTTCTATGACCTCTGCTACTAGGAGTCTCTGCTAGAGTCCCTCTCATATCCTCATAGGACACTACCCTGACTTAGGTGTCCAGTAGAGATTGAGAGAATGTCCAACCAATGCCTGCCCAATCCAAGACTCATAGCATGGGAGAAAGCCAACTGCTGACAATATTAATGATATTCTATTATGCTTGCAGACAAGAGCCTAAATTAGTTGTCCTCTAAGAGGCTCTATCCAGCAGCGGTTCAAAACAGATGTTGAGACTCACATCCAAACATTGTGTGATGCCTAGGGAGTCTTATGGAAAAGTTGGGGGAAGGAGAAAAGGACCTGGAGGTGACAGGATCCTTGCAAGAATACCAACTAACCAGGGCTCAGAAGGGCTTGCTGAGACTGAAGCACCAACCAAGGACCATGCATGGACTGGGCCTAAGGGAGTAGAGGTGGAGTCCTAACATGGACTCTGTTGCCAGCTTTTTGATCACTTCCCCCTGGAAGGATTGTCTTACCAAGCTACAGGAGAAGAGGACAAGCTTAGTCCTGATGCAACTTGATGAGCTGGGATGGATGGGAAGGGGGGCCTCCCTTGTCCTGAGGAATAGGAAAGGGGAGAGGAAGGAAAGGGAAGAAGGGTGGGGCTATGACCAGGATGTAAAGGAAATAAATTAAACAGACAAGCAACTTGGCCTAGGAAAAGGACCTAAATGATAACAAGCAGCAGTGCCTGGCGTCCAAACAAGGCCACTAAGAGTATCTATTCTGATATAGGAGATATGAATTCTATACAAACACCATAAGCCAGAGATGCATTGAGCTTTTCCTCCATGCACTGAGCTTTTCATCCAAAATACTGCAAACAACAAGAAACTGAGGAGCTGACTCAGGGATTGGTTCAGAATAATGGCTGCCTTTTCAGAGGACCTGGGTTTTTCCAGTATCCACATACCAATTCACAACCATTTGTAACACCAGTCCTAGGAGATCTGACACTGTCCTCAGGACTCCATGGATACCAGGCACACAATTTATACACAGACAATGCAGACAAAATACCAATACCCATAAAATAAAATACTAACAAAAAATAAAGCAATGCAAGTAAGAAAACAGTATATCTGCCTCTTGAAAGCCCTGGTAGCAGAAAAAAAAAAGCCTAAAAGTATCACAGTAGAATTTTATATAGATTTTTTATATAATTCTATATAAAGAAAAAATTCTGTTAAAAAAAAGACAAGACCAGGTGTGGTGGCACACATCTGTAATCTCAGCCTTCTTGAGGAGGAGTTTCATGCTGGCCTGATCTACAGAGTACATTTCAGACCAACCAGCACTAACTGCACAGTAAAACTTGGCCTTAAAAGATAAAAAAAAAATGCCACCACAACAAAAGCTCACATAAAAGAAAACAAAAACCAAACCAAAAGGCAGTAGGAGGAATCAAGATGGTCTACATAATGAGGCATTGCTCTACTGTTCAGAAAAGGACAGATTCATCATCAGTAAGCATGTAGTAGAATACATGCTTTCTCAAAATTTATTCAGTTCCATTCACAATAGTATCAAAAACATGAAATATCTGGTAAAAATCAGAGAGGGAAAAACACTGTAACATACACTAAACACAACAAAATAATACCAAGACAATTAAAATAACATAAAAATGATTTTTATAGCTCAGAAAATCCATTACTGTTGAAATAAAAGTATATGTGTACACAAAGAGATGAATACAACATTCATAGAAGCATTCTGTGAAGCAGAAAGTCACCCCTTATTCAGTGGAGTAATGAAATGTATTTAGTTCTTGGCCAACAGAATGGAAGGAGCCAGTGTGGGGGGTGGAAGTGGGGGTGGACCATTTGGTCTTGCCCATGCTAGTAGAATTTTAGCTAAATGGTCCTTGTCTCTTAGCAACCTGCGAACTCCTTGGAAAACAAGAAGTTGAGGCTGGGGCAGTTGCCTCAGATCCAGAGGTACCATGGGGGAGCAGTGGCTGCCATGGAATCGTCCCCGGAAGGTACTTCAGCCAATGCCTCTGGGCATGACCTGCAAACCCTGGTTCAAGGACAGGCTGCCTTCTAAGTGTTTTCCAAAGCACAAACAGGAAGAACTGAAGTTCCCTACTTCTCTGGATGGCCGACGCTGGGTGTTTGTGAAGAAAGGGCTGGATGATTTCCGGAAGGGCTGTCCGCCTTGTGGTAATATGACTTTTCGTGGCTCCAAGGAGGGCTTTCTCCCTACTATTTCTCATGGAGTCCGCCATAGATCCAGAAAGAATCAGCAAAAACGGTGCCAGGATTTAAGCCTGTTTTCTTCATTGTCGCTGGCCCAGCAAGCACGCAAGAACTTTGTGGAGAGAACCGAAGCAAACTTGACCCAGAATCCCTTGGCTTTTTGCCCCCTGGAGCAAGCGGTTTCTGAAGATCTCTTTTTAAATGTGCTGGAAACTCTTGATCCTGACCAGAAGTTGGAGGAGAAATGGAATTATTTTGAGAGGCAGAGCGAATCTATTAATCTGTCTACTGAGGCTGAGACAAGCCCTCAAGAAATAGTTGACACGGAGCCTGAAGAAGTTCCTGAGCCACGTAGATATCGTATGGTTTTTGAAGACGAGTCCTCAAAAGAGGAATCGGAGGAGTCCGTTTATTTCCAGTACATACCCAAAGGAGTCTATGACTTCTGTGAATGGGTTGATTCATTTGGAGACTTGGACATTGATGAAGATTTCATGATGAAGCAATTTGACATCGGCTATGAGTGCAAACCGGTCTATACAGACTCTGCCATCAGGAAAATCAGCCTGCTTCCTTCTGAGCTCAAGTTCTGCCGGAGGCTGAGCAAAGTGAAGGAGATCAGATTCTCTCTACAGGAGTCAAACTTTGAAAGGAAACTCCGAAAACCACAAGATCCTTACAAGCCTACCAGGGATAAGATTCGATATGGAGCGTGGTACCTGAAACCGTATCTGTGGAAAAAGCTAGTAAATGATGAGCCTCTGCTGGATCCTAATGACTTAATTGAATTTCAAGGTGGAAGGCCTCGTAAATCAGACATCATTGAAGACCTTTATGGAACAATCGCCTTTAAGGATTTCATCATAAGCAAAGGCTATAATATGCCAAATATCCTTGAGAAATTGTTTGTGAGGAAAGGATGGGATTATGACACTATCAAAACTCCAATACCAAGAGTATTAAAAGCACATGAATTGATCATGCAGAAAAGAGATGAAGATTATGATGATGAGAACGATGACTAAGTGGTTTCCCATTCCCATTTTACTTGACTTTATTCTGTTCTCATTTCAAATATTGAACATGATGAAGATATCACCATAACGAACATCATCTTGGACAATATAAATGTTACATTTAATATTTATAAACATTTCTTAGTGAACTCAAATGAAATTTTGTGCCTGCACCAATATTTCATCAACCACAAGATCTACACTCATATTTGCAGTTCTCAAATTTATTTACAATTGATAATATGCCATTGTTACATCAGTTACATACAAGAATAAATAAAAATATTAATAAAAGCAGAATCGTTACTCTTTAAATTCGGTAGTATACATTACAACACAAGATAAATCTTAAAACATTTGTTTCTATAAGAGAAATTTTCCATATCTTCAGCTAAATAAAAATTTTAAGGAAATAATTATAGTGATTATTTTAAGATTTACTTATGTACATGAGTACTCTATTTCTATATATGTTTGTTTGCACGACCGAAAAAGGCATCAGATCCCATTATAGATGGTTGGGAGCCACCATGTGGTTGCTGGGAATCAAACTCAGTACTTCTGGAGGAGCAGACAGTGCTCTTTTAACCCCTCAGTCATCTCATCAGCCCCCACAACGATTATTTCTTAACCAAACTTTAAGCTACAATGAAAATAATGTCTGTATTCTTGTTCTTCATTCTAGTTTGATTCTTTTATGAAAAGTTTTATTTTGTTTTTAGTCATATGTATGTGAGTGTGTCTACGTAAGTAACATGGGTAGATGCTCAAGAAGAACTTATGCATCAGATTCCTGGAAGTGGGGTTACAGGTGATTGTGAGCCATCTGTTGTAGGTTCTGGGCATCAAACTCAGGGCCTCTGGAAGAATCATACTCTCTTAACTGCTGACTCATCTCTCCAGTCTCACAGTCTTGATACTTTTGAGAGGTAACTACATTTAAAGATTTTAGTTTTAGGTTCATTTTGAACTTTTATATATACAAACACTGAAAGCACATGTTTAAAGCAATGGATATTTTCTATTTGTATGTGTATGGTGGTAACACTTAAGATGTAATACTTTCAGTATTATAACCATTTTCAGAAATAGAGTTTACAAATAATTAAAATATTCTTACTCTTAATTTTTATTTTGTGCAGAAGTTTTTTCTACCTTGTCTTTTGAATTGATATGCCATGCTTTCATGTCATATCTAAGAAGTTAATTCTTACATCAATATCAAGGAGATTTCTTCCTATGTTCTTTTGTTTGTACTAGTAGTATTAGTAATTTTAGGTGCTACATTTACATCTTTAATCCATTTTATGCTCCTCCCCTCACGTTTTGACAAGTTCAGAGAACAAACTGGAAAATGGGTACATATTTGTTGAAAGAAGAAATAAGGAGGAACTATATTATAATGTAAGTTTTATTGTTGTTTTTCAAACATTTCTTCACATTTTAACAATTCAAACACTTTCTACCTTTATCTCCTCTTATAAAAACTTAAATTCTCCCTGTTGCTGGTCATTTCTCCTCCCCCAAAATTATTTTCCTGAGTGACCAGAATTGATGAGGGTCTCCTAAGTTAGATTACATCTGTTTCTCATCATTTTCACTCTAAGTACAAAAAAATGCCTGGTTTTGTTGTTGTTGTTGTTGTTGCTGGTGGTAGTTTGTTGTCTTGTCTTTCAATGACAGAGTCTCATTATATAGCTCTGACTGCCCTGAAACTCACTATGTAAACGAGTCTGGCCTCCAACTCACAGAGATCTTCCTGCCTCAGACGTCCATGTGCTGGGATTAGAGGCGAGTGCCACTATACTTGTGTCAGGTGGTTTTAAGATTTTGTAGGGAATTTAGTGTGTTAATCATCCCCATTCATCTTCATACACATCACTTTGATTTTATGTATCGTCACATATTTCAAGGTACAGATGTATAGATTTCCTTAAAAATAGTTTTAGTTGATTCCAGGACAACCAAGGCTACACAGATAAACTCTGTCTTGAAAAACAAAAGTTTCAGGTAAATTTAACAGTAGTTGAGAACATGCCAGCTGTCAGTGACTCACTGCAAGAACAGTGTTCAGCAAAGGTGAGAAAGGAGGACAACTCTCATATTTTACCAAAATTACAATTAAAAGCTATATCTTTTTATATTGTAAAAATTCATTCAAGTGTATGAACTCTTCAACAACATATAGCACCACATTCTGGGAACAAAAATATTTCAGTGAATACTTACTTTTCCCCTGTGGTTATGAGACTTTGAACTTCACCGAGACTGTTTCTTCACGTATAAAATGAAAATCATACTTAACATTAAAAATAAAAGTCATTTTGATGAGAATGGAATTTTCATGGTTGCCTAATGCTAATGACATCATAGAACTAACATAGCATATATTAGTAAAAGAGGAGGGAAACAGGACAAGAAGAGAGGTATTGCAAAGGCCCAAGGAAAGAGGTAAATGGAGGGGGGGGAGTTTTTCATAACTTTAATGCAGTGTAATAATCAACAATTATTTTCCACACAATTTTTTCCAATATGCAGCTGCATAGTTGGCTCTGCTCTTTCATTTGTCCCTTTTAAGCTTATTCTTCCACAAGTTGGCTTGGGGACAGAATAGAATACAAATGTCTTTCAGAAAAAGGACAGGTGCCCTTAAGAAGGCAATGCTTTCATCCAGCACTGTTTCAGTGACATGTGAACACAGTGCACTGTATGGAAGTGTAAGTTGTCCTTGTGGCTGAACAGCCTCACTACCTCTCCATACATCTTTCCCCAACTGGCCCAACTGGCAGGGTGACAGTGCCTGGACACTCAAGGTATTTGCAGGAGGAGTAGTAACTGTGGGATTCCTCTTTTATGATGAAATTCAAGCTCAACTAGCTGTTCACTTATGACCAGGAGGGCTTCATGAAGTCCGAGACATGTCCGTACTTAGATCCAACAGGCACATGAAGTGATTGTGGATGACTAGTATGTATGCCCAAACCAGGGGACTTTTCCAAGAGGAGAAATAAAGATGAAGAAGAGCTTGGATATGCTGATACGACACAAAGTAGATGGATTGATTACTTTTCTGTTGCTGTGATAATACACCACAATCCAAAGTGACTAATGGAAGAATTTGTTTGGATTTATTATTTTAGAGGGTGAATTAATCAAGCTGAGAGGTCCATGTCCTTAAAATATACAAAGGATCAGGGAGGAGAGTTGAGAGCATGGTGAGGCTATAAATTCTCAAAACCTGGCCCCTGACCCCTGATGATTCACTTCCTCCCATAAAGTTGCAACACCCCACCAAACAGTGCCATAGAGGATGGATCAAGTATTCAACTATGTGAGCTTATAGGAAAAATTTCTTTCTTTCTTCATTCTTTCTTTCTTTCTTTCTTTCTTTCTTTCTTCTTTCTTTCTTCATTCTTTCTTTCTTTCTTTCTTTCTTTCTTTCTTTCTTTTTCTTTCTTTCTTTTTTAATACATTCTACTCCCTGGCTACCATAGGCTTATGGCCATATCATAATGCAAAATGTATTAGTTCAACTTTAAAAGTCTCCATAGTCTTTTATAGTCTTAACACTGTTTAAAAGTTCAGAATCCAAAGTTTCTTCTGAGAATCAAGGCAATCTCCTAATTTCGACTCACTATAAAATAAAATTTTAAAATGCCAATAAACATACTTCTAACATACAATGGCACTGCTCCACAGTTGGAAATTATAACACTAGAACTATCCATTATATAAATGGATATAAATTATATAAATTTCTGTCCATCATGAAAATAACATTAAATAATAAGCAAGTATTGACAGATGAATTGAAAAACATTCAAATAAACCTCTCTAAATATTTAGTTTTAAAATTTTGCCTCATGTGATTTTTGTATGAATGTATTTTTAATGTGTGTATGAATTTATTTTTTTTAACATAATTGGCTTTATGTCAATACGGCCACCACCTTGGAACAATCATAAGCTATTACTTTAACTAGAACTAAGAATTATAAATGGACATAAATGTTGTATCATGAATATAATATGTCTCATCTATTGAAAAGGTGAACACAACTTGGTTTTTGTATTGTACTTTTATTTTTTAAATTATTTACTTATTGATTATGGGTGTTTTCCTGCATATATGTTTGTGTACCATGTGGATGCAGTGTCTACTGATGCAAGAAGAAGATATTAGAATCCCTTGAGACCAAGTTACAGACAGTTGTGACCTGTCATGTGGGTGCTAGAAATCAATCAAAGTCCCCTTCAAAATCAGCAAGTGCTCTTAAATGCTGAACCATTTCTCAGCCTTCATATTTTATTTTCAAAGAATATTATGGGTTTTATAAACTGTTGAATTTTTATCCTAGTTTCCCATTCTTTAAGAAGAATATCAAATGTTTGTTTGAATGCATTGTGTGAGAAAAGAAATGTCTGTTGGTATTTGTTTTTGTTGTTCATTTGTTTGGGTTTTTGAGGAAGGTCCCTGATTGTCCTAGAAATCACCCTGTAGACCAGGTTAGTCTTGAATGCACATAGATCTGATTGCCTCTGCCTCCCAAGTCTTGGGATCAAAGGTATGAGCCACCATGCCCTGCAGGTGCACAATATTTTACATAAAGACTTTTCAATAATTGAAAATTTCCATAGCAGTTGAAGGGACAATATAAAACAAATAAGCCAAAAGGGAAAAGTGGCAAAAAGTCCTTTCCCCACATCAGGTAATTAATTTTATTCCTTTTCAAGTTTCAGATGGAGGTGAAGACCATATAGTTTAGTTCTACATGAAGCTTAGTTGCTTAGAGGTTAAAATGTTTTTATGTCTAGATAGATGTTTTACGTGGATAGAGATGAGATATGTTAGATATTGATTTACATTCAGAATTTTAGCCTCACCAATAGGAAACATGTTTTCTTCAAGGTTTTCAAATACACATAGGCAAAACACTATGAATATAACAATATAACTCCTGATTGTTCTGTGGTTCTTCTTGCTGTAGGTAGTTTATTTTATATATGTGTAATAATATAATTGTATAAAAATGTATTTGATGTATATGTATGTGACCTTAAGTGTATTATATATGTGCAACATATGCATGCAGAAGTTGATGCAAACGGAGAACTCACAATGGGGCTTCAGATCTCTTATAAGTAGGACTACTGACTATTATAGGTCTTGGCATAGGTGCTGAGAATTGAACCCGAGTCTTTTACAAAAGTAACAAGTTTTCATAACTGCAGGGACATCTCTTCAGCCCCTCTCAACAATTCTTCACACACACACTTTTTCCACTTATCTTTTAGGAGTAATTTGTAGCCTATGACCTTTATCCTTAAATATTTCAGAGACTATTGGTTAAAAATACTTTATTGGAATCGATATTTACTTTAGCAAATTGCACAATTTAATAATACAAATTTTATTTAATATAATTTTAATTTAATACAAATTTTAATAATGAAACATTATTTAATTATAAAATAGTATTTGCTTTCATTTCAAGTGGACAAGCATTCAATAATGTAATTTAAAGTATTTTGTTTCCACTCCGAGATCCCATTGAGGCATCTTGGAATGTTTGGCAATGGGAAACCATTTGTTCAGGCTTCTGTGATTACCTCCAGGGAAGGGGTGGGGGAGTGCAGAATGTGGCACGTGTGTGCGTGTGAGTGTGTGTGTGTGTGTGTGTGTGTAAACGTGTATTCTAAAAACAAAGACAAAGTTATGATAATGAAGGTTAACTGATAACCAGTGACCACAGAGGAAAGTAGTTAGCCTTCCACTCTCTCAGCATTCTATATCTCCCCAAAATACAATCTAAGTGAAAATTCATTCATAGAAAACCCAGTGGAATAGTACAGGCAAAAAGGTGGGATGAGAGAAAAACTTGGGCATATTGCTCTTAGAGGATTGTGAAAGGAGAGGAACAGAGCAGAGAATCCTCACATCTTGAATTTGGGGCGTTTTGCTCATTTCTTTTTGAATTTTTTAATTAATTTATTCATATTAGATCTCAGTAGTTATCCCATCCCTTATATCCTCCCATTCCTCCCTCACTCCCATTTTCCCCTTACTCCCCACCCCTATGACTGTTCCTGAGGGGGATTACCTCCCCCTGTATATGCTCATAGGGTATCAAGTCTCTTCTTGGTAGCCTGCTATCCTTCCTCTGAGTGCCACCAGGTCTCCCCATCCAGGGGATGTGGTCAAATGTGAGGCACCAGAGTACGTGTGAATGTCATACTCCACTTTCCACTCAACTGTGAATGATGTCCTGTCAATTGGCTAGATCTGGGTAGGGGTTTGAAGTTTATGGCCTGTATTGTCCTTGGCTGGGGCCATAGTTTGAGCGGGACCCCTGGGCTCAATTCTGCCCATCATAATGTTCTTCTCATTTCTTTTTTTTTAACAGGCATGGGGAAGGTGTTACATCTTTTATACAGCCAAGTGTTTTTCCTTCAATTGGTAACAACTTCTCCAAATAACATACGTGTAACTCAAAAGTGGGAGGGACCAGCAAGGGAGGAAGAGAGAGCCAGGGAAATCTCTAGAGTCTTGGTGACTCAGACCCCTTTTGCAGAGGGGCACAGGCAGGAGCTTCTTTGGGCCTGAGTGTCAGAGAAGGTCCAGAAGAGAAGGAGAGGGGAGAGAGTAGAGGTAAGAGGAGAGGAGGGACACCCAACAAGGCATTGGCAGCAGAGGTAAAGGGGCGCATTGCGGGGCCTCACCTTTGAGGATCATGGACTCCCAGTGCCAGAAGTCCAGGTTGGCAGGCTTCTGAATTTGCATTTGAAATGAAGCCACAGTTTCTTAGTCCATTCTTCTACTGAGGGACACTTAGGCTGTTTCCATGTTTTGGCTATTATGTATAGAGCAGCTATGAACATGGTTGAGCATATGTCCCTGTTATGTGGTAGGGCATTTTCTGGGTATATTCCAAGGAGTGGGATGGCTGGGTCTTGAGGAAGCCCTATTCCCAGTTTTCTGAGAAAGCGCCAGATAGCTTTCCAAAGTGGTTGTACTAGTTTGCATTCCCACCAGTAATGAAGGAGTGTTCCTCTCTCTCCACATCCTCGCCAACATGTGGTATCATTTGAGTTTTTGATCTTAGCCATTCTGATGGGTGTAAGATGGAATCTCAGTGTCGTTTTGATTTGCATTTCTCTGATGACTAACGAGGATGAGCATTTCTTTAAGTGTTTCTCGGCCATTTGATATTCCTCTGTTGAGAATTCTCTGTTAAGTTCCAAGCCCCATTTCGCAATTGGGTTGTTTGGTTTTGTGGTGTTTAATTTCTTGAGTTCTTTATATATTTTGGATATTAAACCTTTGTCAGATGAAGGGTTGGTGAAGATCTTTTCCCATTCTGTAGGCTGTCGCTTTGTTCTCTTGACAGTGTCTCCTGCCTTACAGAAGCTTCTCAGCCTCATGAGGTCCCATTTATTAATTGTTGACATTAAGGCCTGGGCTGTTGGTGTACTGTTCAGGAAGTTGTATCCTGTGCCTATGTGTCCCAGGCTCTTCCTCACTTTTTCCTCTAACTGAATTAATGTCTCTGGTTTAAAGTTGAGGTCTTTAATCCACTTGGACTTGAGTTTTGTGCATGGTGACAAATAAGGGTCTAATTGCATTTTTCTACATGTAGATATCCAGTTAGACCAGCACCATTTGTTGAAGATGCTATCCTTTTTCCATTGAATAGATTTGGCTTCTTTGTCAAAAATCAAGTGAGCAAATGTGTGTTGATTCATCTCTGGGTCTTCAATTCGATTCCATTGATCCACCAGTTTATTGCTTTGCCAGTACCATGCTGTTTTAATTACTGTTGCTCTGTAGTACAGCTTGAGATCAGGTATGGAGATTCCTCCAGAGGATCTTTTGTTGTATAGGATTGTTTTTGCTATTCTGGGTTTTTTATTTCTCCATATGAATTTGAGAATTGATCTTTCAATATCTTCAAAGTATTTTGTGGGTATTTTGATAGGAATTGCGTTGAATCTGTAAATTGCTTTTGGTAAGATGTCCATTTTTATTATGTTGATTCTCCCGATCCACAAACAAGGTAAATCCCTCCATCTTCTCATGTCATCTTACACGATGGAATACTACTCAGCTATTAAAAAAGAGTAGCATGGAAGAAAGAGGAAATAGTAGGACCCACAGGGTCCTGGAAACCTACAAGAAGAACTTTATGACAGGCAGCTCTGGATCCTGGGGTCCTCCTCAAACTAAAGCACCAGCCAAGGAGAATATAGGCAGTAAGCTTCGAACCCCTACCAAGACCTAGCCGACGAACATGATACTTTCCACCGTTGAGTGGAGAGTGAGATCTGACTCTCACACGAACTCTGGTGCCCCTTTTCTGACCATGTCCCCCGGGTGGGGAGACCTGGTGGCACTCAGAGGAAGGATAGCTAGTTACCAAGAAGAGACTTGATATTCTGAGAGCATATATAGGGGGAGGAGGTTTCCCTCAGTCACAGACATAGGGGAGTGGAGAAGGGGAGAAATTGGAGGGAGGGAAGAATGGGAGGAAACAGGGGGAGGGCTAACAATCGAGATGTAATATGAATAAATTAATTAAAAAAAAGGAAATGAAGCCACTTGCTGCTTTGTAAATGACATTAATGGCAAAGCATGGCCTGAAAATCTTTGTTTCTCACACATAAGTAACTTTAGAGCAGGACACTACTTAATCTTAGGGCATCGTCCTATTTACTTGTCTCTAATACTATGCTAAAAAAAATTGAAAGAGAAGGAGAATGGTGAAAGCAGTAGAAATAAATTACATCACTATCTAAGGTATAAATGATTTACTTTTTCTCATTTAAAGATTACTCATTTTTTCTTGCCTTTTCTGTTTTGTCTTGTTTGGTTTCTCACGTGACCACATAATGTTTTTGAAATAAATACGCAGTTACTCAAATTTTCTGGAAAAAAAAGTATACATACATGTACACACATTCACATACTTCTTACTGTATTACATATAGCTCTTATGTAAGATTCTGCATGGGTGAAATCAGTCATCTGGATGAGTCCCATTATATTGCATTCAGTAAAAATGTATGAAAATAAAACATTTAGTGGTTTTTAGGAAGATAAAGGAAGAGACAAAGATTTTTGAGGCATTGGAACTTCTATATTATACCTTAATAATGGATACAGATCATCATATGTTTGTCAAAATTATAAGATTTTATACCACTAGCAGTGACCCTTATATAAACTGGGCTTTTAGCAATAATGACATAATCTGCACAGGTTCATTGATTGTCCTTATAACATGTGCCTTTTTGTTGAAGAATGTTGATAATGAAGATGTTTAAGAATATGTGGGACATTCAATTTTGTTAGAACCTAAAATTTATACTTACTTTGTGTGAAATCATTAATTAAATTGATACTTACTTTGTGTGGAAAGCATACTTAGTTTGAGATATATTATGATTTCTTCACAAAGGATATTAACAAACTTCCAAAAAATAATTTTAACATGCAGTAAACATTGAACCCCTACTCTGATCTTCCCAATGGACAGGGCATTCTCCACAGTTATGTGGAGAGTGGGGACTGACTCTGACATGAACTCTGGTGCTCCATATTTGACCACCTCCCCTTGGTGGGGAGGCCTGGTGGCACTCAGAGGAAGAGTAAGCTACCAGGATGAGACTCGATAGGCTGCTAACATATGGTTGGGGAGGAGGTCCCCCTAGGTCATAGACCTAGGGGAGGGAAAAGAATGAAAGAGGGAGGGAGGGGGGAAAGGGAAGATACAAGTGAGGGGATAACAATTTATATGTAATCTGAATAAATTAATTAAATTTTTTAAAAAGGAAAAATAATTTTAGCTTGTAGCACAAGATTTAAGAATGGATATCTATTCATGGTAAACAGAATGTGTATCTATTTGCATTGTTAAAATTTACTTCATAAGAATTAAAATGTGAAGTTAATTACACACACACACACACACACACACACACAGAGAGAGAGAGAGAGAGAGAGAGAGAGAGAGAGAGAGAGAGAGAGAGAGAGAGAGAGAGAGAGAGAGAACTAGATGAGGACATTCTTGTATGTCTTAAAGTATCCGAACCAACAGCCCTCTAGCAAACTAGAAATTAAATCTATGTGGAAATAAAACAATGGTGTTATATTTGTAATTTCTAACTCTTTATTTGCATAGTTTTGAGAGCGAAAGTAAAAAGAAAGAAGAGAAATTAATACTTTTCTTCAAATAATTATTGAACATGCACAATCAGAATTTCTACATTAAAATATAACCATTTATGCATGTTAATGAAAAAAGAATAATTTATGAAATGTATGGTTAACAGTAATGTAACATTTGACAAAAGTAATTTCAGATAAAAGCCATCTATTTAATACTTTGCTCTTGTTTTGATATTTTCATTGTTACTAAAATACAAGTAAAAAGAAATTTAAAATGAAAAATTGAATTATTTGTCTAGAGTCAAGAATCTCCCTTCTTGTGGTACCTATCTTCCTTGTCAACTGTCTTTTGATATTTGTCCAAGGTTCCATTTTTTTAAACATAGTCTTTTCATATGTCTTGTATAGACCTGGCTTTCTCTTCATTAGTATTTCTAAAGAAATGAATCTTTATACTGGAATATAATGCAGACTTTGATTTTTGGCTAAAACGCAGTATGACTATAACTGGGAATCAGAAAGTCAAACAGTAAAGTCCATTTCTATACTTCTTGTAATCATTAGTATCCCTTAAACTCAATGTGTATTTCAAATTAGAATTTCCCAAGTCCTATAGCACATTCTCAAGAACTGCTTTTTTTGTATTTAGAGATCAGTTCCTCTTTTTTTAAACATATGTGTCGTTGTTGTAGAATTATTGACCTCATTTCCCTTGTTACAGAAGATTGAATCAGTGCAATCAGTCACATGAAAGCAACTTTTATCTTCAAAGATCACTTCTATTCTCCCTTGATTAGCATCTGGGCTGCAAGTCACTTAGCAGAAACAGATAATCTGTAAGACATTGCCAAACAATCCTTCTCAGAACACAAAAAGGGTTGAACTTGATTATCTACCCATTAGTTATCAATACCATAAATCTATGATTCTTTAGTTCTTTATCTGTGTTCTAACACAACCAAGGCATTGTCTGCCTCACACAATACATCAAAGAAAATTTAACTGAATCAAAGGACCAATCATTTCTTTGTCTTTTTTAATGTTGTACTGAAATGTAACAAATGTGAATTCTCCTGTTCCAATGTAAGATAAGTTTTAGGGAGACAAGATTTATTAATGTTGACAGAAGAAGAATGAAAGAAGACTCCAGGGCTAAGAAAATAGCCTAGTGGATGAAGTAAGTGCTTGACACAAAAGTATGAGGAAGAGAGTTAAGATCTCCAGGACACATAAGAGCTGAGTTGGGCATGATATAAAGTGAGTGATTTCAGATGCAATTCCAGTACTCACTCAGGAGACAAAGGCAGGTGATCCCTGTGTCAAGTTAGTTAGGTAGTCTTTCTAGAGTCAGTGATCTACAGGTTCAACAAGAAATCCCGTGTCAGCAAATCAAATTGCAGAATGGAGGAAAATATTTATCTCTTCCCTCTACATGTACACACACTTAGACACACACACACACACACACACACACACACACACACACACACACACAGGTATGCCCCCACACAATCACACACATATAAACACACACACATATATATGCACATAATTATGTGTAAAATAAAAGGGGGAGTTTAATAAGCCTTTTCTCAGAGCTGGAGAATGGCTGAACAGACATATTGTTGTTTTTCCAGAGGGTCTGAGTTTGATGTCCAGCTTCTACATAGAGTTGTAAAACATCTGTAACTACAGTCCAAGGAGATCTGACCCTCTCCTGGCCTCTGTGGGCACCAGACAGGTACATGGTCAACAAATATACATGTAGGAAAAACACATATACAGAAATTTAAAATAAATGAATAAATCATAAAACAAAACAAAATAATCGGCCAGGCTGAAATATGTTTTAAAATATGTATCAACCATATCAGCCAGCAACATCCCCAACCCCCACCATGAAAAAAGGCAAAAATCCAAAACCCAAATAATGCCTTGAAGATTGAAAAAAACCTATTAAACTTAAAACCACTTCTCAATTCCTAAACATGTTTATAAAGTCTTCTGTTAACTGTTTTCTGTTCTTTTCTATATACTGTTTTTACTCCACTTTCCAGACAACACCATCTAGATGGTATTCATTCCTGATGACACTTGATTCTCTCAGTCAACCTTGGGGCCTTTGTACCTTTTCTTGTTTTTTTCCTGCCTTGCCTCCTTTCATCCTTGAAGATATGCTATGCATGATTACTTCTCATAGAGGCCTTCCTTGGCATTTCTTTTTAAGTTTTATTTTTTAAAACCATTTTCCGTTCATAAAAAACTAAGAGGAATAGAGAAATAGTACTTCTTTCACCAAAGTAGTATACATATCAAATTTGATGAGCCCATACTCATCCTTCTCACTCAGTCTATATTTTATGTTAGGGAATTTCTCTGTGTATTGTACATTCTAGTGGATTGTGTTGGTGAACAATGTTGTGTCTCCTTCATTATAGTCTTATACATAGTCCTTGTCCCCCACTCCCCAAACTATCCTGTATTCTACCTTTTTATTTCCTTGGCCTTCAGCCCCTATCAGTCACTGCTTTTCTTTCTTTTCTTCCAAGTGTTTATATGACGAAACTGTCGCACAGCTTGAATCATTCAGCATGCAGCCTTTTCAGATTGGTTTCTTTCTGTTAGTGATGTAAGTTCTAGTTTTCTCTATGTCGTTCTACGGCTTCATACCACTTTTCCTCTTGGTATTGAGTCCTATTCCACTGGCTTGACATATCCACAATTTATTCATCTATTCATCTACTAGTAGACATCTTGATTTATTGTAAGGACTGCCAATTGTGAATTTAGTCACTATAAGTATTTTTCTGTATGCTTTCATGTAATACTACATTTTCAACAATGTGGACAAATGTCAAGGAATATGATTACTAAAATTTATGTTTTGTTTAGATTTGTAAAAGAAAATAAAAAGTCTGTTTAATGTTTTTTTTTTTCATTGAAAGTGCCATTTTGCATCCTTGATAGTAATGAGAGCCCCTGCTGCTCTACCACTTTGACTGCTAGTGCTTGGTGCTTTCAGTGTACCAGATTTGTCATTATAAAGCTGTACAATTTTCTTTAGGTATTTTGACAAAGGATTGTGAAAAGTTGACTAACATGAAGGGTATGTGAAACTCTTGCTGTGCAGCAGGCTTCTTATCAAATCAGAGAATGGGTAGCTACCACTTAACCATCATGCTACTCTTTCACCAGTGGGCACATCTTGGCAGGCAAGTCAGTATTATAGCATGTAGGTTCCAATGCTAGATAAGGGTATTGATATCATTTCTTTTCTGACAGCCCATATAGCACTTGTGGTGCTATGAAAGCTAACCAAGCAGGAAGAGTGTTTCTTGGTTACTTTGAATTTGATTTATCTATCTCCTGCATCCAAAGTAATGTAGCCTCAACATCTAGTTATGATGTGCAACCAAAGGCATCCTGTACTTTGGATGGGGCTCTGGGGTCTACATGGTCACTTATAAATTAAGTCTTGGAAGCTGCATGATCCTTATGAACTCAAATTTTAAAGTATTAATTGGCTGTTTTTATTGTGTAAATCAAGGAGAGATTTCATACTTCCATTCTTGCTAATGCTGGCTCATTCTGACTCAAGTGTTGCCTCTGAAAAACAGGATTCATCAAATCCTAATTTTTATATTAATAGTTCCATTGTAGGGTTGTTGAAAATCTACCAAGAGAGAGAAATTCCAGCCAACATAAATCAATTCAACAAATGTTCTATAGCTATGTTCTGGGTGTTTACCTACAGGAATACTGGGCTGCTGCCTGCCAGGAAGAAGAAGTTCAGAATCCATTGAGGCAATTTCATCCTTACTTTGCTAACTATGGGAGAAAATGCCTATTGCAGACTGAAGCCAGGACAGCTAAGCAGAGAGGAAACAGATATTAAAGCCAATGTTTCACTAGCAATTTAAGTTTATTCTTCTTTCATAGAGCCTTCCAAAGAAAGCTCAGAAATATTAATGACATTGTAAGTCAGCAGAACTAATTTTCATATTTCCTTTCAAGTAAAAATTGGCATCATTTCTAAGAGATTCTCATCTTAAATGAAGGTTTTTTTTATACAGCAAATCTATCACTCTTGATAAAGGATTCTTATATGCATTAACTCACTTTATATTCACAATCAGGTTGCAAGCCATACATTTTACGGAACCTTAATTTTATTTACTGGAGTCAGTTTGAGAAGAGATTCAAAAACAAGAAGTAAACTTTTTAAGTATCTGGAACTATCATGATTTTATTTACTGCTTTAATAAAAACATGAAGAATAACAATTACTGATTTTTTCTCTTCAGAATCAAGTTTTTTCATCCATTATTTAGAGTATGTATGGGTGTGTACCTGTTTGTCTTCTGATTAATGACTCCTTTCTTACAAAATGTAGTCAGGTCACAATCAGTTCAATCTTTATGAAACATACATGATGTTATACAGTCTCATAGTTGTTTTTTTTTTTTTTAATTTGTTTAGATCGGGCCTATTGGAGCTGTTTCAATATTGCAAATGATTGTGAATCCCTATTACATTGGTTGACTTGCTTAGAATTTTTACTTTGTTGCTAGCCAAATAGTTCATTGACATGCCCAAGTCTCTAAAATTCCCAGCTGAACACAAACAAGTACTATTCGCATGCACATGCTGCCCTGGCCTGTGGGGTATTCAAATGGAACCTCGGAAGAGGTATGGGAGTGAAAGAAGGACAGGAGACATGAAGAAATGAGGGCAAGTCTGGATTCTGGATCAAGCCCTGTTTATTGAAAATTCTTACAGGGTTTATATAGGTAATATCTAGGGCAAGGGCAGGGTTGCTGTGGGAACCCAAAGGCAGATATTCCACCATCTGTCCTTGGCAGGAAGAACTCCAAGATTAGGGAGTGAGCTCTGAGGGAACACAGCTACGGAAGCAAGATAAGCATGCGGCCTCCCTGGACCAGGAGGAGCCCGCGACGTGTCAGGCAGCAGTTCCCAGGGTCCAGGTGGAGTGGCCTGAGGTGACCCCAGCCTGCTACGTGCCAGGCGGAGGTATAGAAAATGGAGTCTACACACAAGGTGGAATTGCCCAATGTTTTAAACCAAGAGCCACTAAGGGTAGCTCCCTACAACGTGCCACATGGGGCAAAACTTTTAGGTCTGATGTTAAGTACAATTAGGAGTATGAATTGAGTGTGGAAAATGGTACCTTTTAACTTCTCCCTCCCTACCATACATCTTTGTCATGCAATAGAACAAGCATTCTCTCTGCAGTTAGAGATGAGAGCATGATTTATATCTTCAGGATGTTCTCCCAAAGAAAACCATGCTGTAAGGAGTAGCACAGCTGCCAAACTGAAAGGCCACGAAACAGCCCAAATGTGCAGTCCACACATATGAATCTGAGGAAGCTGTATAGCAAGATTTGGATGAAGGACTGAAAAATAAGACATTCCTGGAAGTCACCACAAGTGAGGGGTTATAAAGATAATCCTTGAGTATTCTTTGTCAGGCCTCACAGGAGATTGCATTGTTATTGAGATGCTGATTTGAGACCTTGTACCAGAGGCAGATGGAGTGGCCCAGGTGCCCCATATCAATAAAGAATTAGTCAATGAAGCAGAGACTAGAAAAACGGATGCCTTCCACACAAATCTGTAGTGATCACAATGTAGCAGGCTGCTAAAATATTTAGTCCTCCTTTATCAGGGGAATGAGCAGTGGCCAAGAGGTATCATCCAGATGTTTCTAGGACAAGTAGATATTCCTGGCCCCAAATACAGGACACAAACCACAAGTTAGCTCTTTTTGGAAAGTCTGGTAGAATTCTGTGCTAAAACCATCTGGCTCTAGGTTTTGTCTGTTAGAGTTTTATTTGTTTGTTTTTTAAATGGGAGACTTTTAATGACTGATCTTATTTCCTTAGGGATATGGGAGTATTTAACTTGTTTCTCTGATCTTGATTTAACTTTACTGTTTTCTATTGAAAAACGTATTCATTTCCTTTTGATTTTCCACTTTTGTGGAGTACATGTGTTTAAAGTATGACCTAATGACTCTGAATTTCCTCCGTGTGTGTTGTTATGTCCCCCTTCTCATTCTGATTTTCTTAATTTGGATATTATTTCTCTGTCTTTTAGTTAGATTGGATAAGGGTTTGTCTATCTTTGATTCATTGATTCCTTATATTGTTTCCATTTTACTGATTTCAGTCCTGAATTTGCTTGTTTGTTTGTTGCCATCTACTCCTCTTAGGTATGCTTACTTTGTTTTGCTCTATAGCTTTCAGGTATGCCATTTTTTTTGTTGCTATGTGTTCTCTTTAACTTTTTCTATGTAGGCCTTTTGTTCCATGAACTTTCCTCTTAGCACCACTTTCATTGTGTCCCATAAGTTTGGTTATATTGTTTATTCATTTTCATTGGATTCTTGGAATTATTTAATTTCCGTCTTTATTTCTGTCTTGGCCCAGTTATTATTCTGTACAGCCTTGTTCAGTTTTCATGAGTTTGTAGGCTCCTAGCTTAAATTCATGGTGGTCTGATAGGATGCAGGGGGGTATGTCAATTTTCTTGTATTTCTTGAGAGTTGCTTTGTGACTATGTGGTTAATTTTACAAAAAGTTCCATGAGGTGCTGTGAAGAAGGTATATACGTTTGAGTTTGGGTGATGTGTTGTGTAGATATTTGTTAGGTCTATTTGGTTTATAATGTCTGTTAGCTCTAGTATTTTTTGATAACTGAACTACTGTTTACTACCAGAGTTAGTTGCTCACGTAGTGGATTAGAGTAAGGTGTGTGTGTATGTGTGTGTGTATATGTGTGTGTGTTGGGGTTATTATAATATATAAAATGGTGAGGAGGTACTTTTGTCAGACCCATGCCAAGGTGTGCTCCTGAGTAAACAGACCTCATATAAAAAAGGTTTATTTGGGGAGCACATAGGAGTGAGGACCTGAGAAGGGATAAAGTCGTGCAAGTGAACATGTAAACAGGCAAACAGACAGGACCTAAGCCATGAGGATAGAGAAAAGAGGGGCATAGAAGAAGGGAAAACAGAGGACAGAGAAAAACACGAGGGCAGAGAGACATCTGGGATGGCTGGAGGGCCTTTTTACCACTACACACATAGTGTACCCAGTAAAACAGTAGGTGATGGTGTGAGCAGCTGCTAGATCCTTGCAGAAAGACCAGCAGAATCACCTATACACTACCATTCCTCCCTTTTTGTTTAACTAAAGATGAAGAACTAGGAATGAGTGGTATGGCAGGAACAAAAGCATTGTGTTCTTTAGACCGCTTCCTGCTGTTTGGGGGCATCAATATCTTTGGGGATCCTAAGGAAATTTGGATGCTGGACAAGTTCTGGGAAAGCTGGATGCTTCAGTTGCTGTCCAGGCTGTGAGACCCTCTTGGGCTAGGAGAGTGTAATATCTCCATTTAGCTTTTAAAATCATAGGGTTCAGTGTGAGAGAAAGCAATTGGCAGTCAGTTTTCTATATGGAAGTTAAGTACTTTTTCAAAATTATAATGTTGCAGCATAAATTTTAGAATAAAATCATGTATATACTTTTCTTTTTTGTTTTTATTTTTGTTTTTGTTTTTTTCTTTCAAAAAGCTTCATTTTTACTTGGTCCAAGACTGGGTAGGGGGCCCCAGGGTAGTTACAAAGCTGCCTAGCAACTTGAGAGGTTCATTCAAGTGGAGGTCCTAAGGCTGCTTGGTGTGGAGCTAAGGAGGGAGCCCATTAGAAGGCAAGGAGACCTCCTAGTCATGCTTCAGAGTGAGCCACTTAAAGAGAGACACACTCAGAGATGCCTGTGGCATGCTAATTTGTTCTGCTTGCAGCTCAGCCAGCCAAGGGATGCTGGTCAGGTCCATCTTTCTCTTCTTCTTTTTTTAAACATTTTATTCGGGATGATTCTTTTTTTTAATTTAAGTAATTTATTCAGATTACATCCCAATTTTTATCCCCTCACTTGTATCTTCCCTTTCCCGCCTCCCACCCTATTCCCCTCCTCTAGGTCTGTGACAGAAGGGGACCTCCTCCCCCACCATATGGTCTCAGCCTACCAGGTCTCATCTTTGTAGCCTGCTTATTCTTTCTCTGAGTGCCACCAGGCCTCTCCACCAAGGGGAAGTGGTCAAATAGGGGGACACCAGCGTTCATGTCAGAGTCAGTCTTCGCTCTCCACACAACTGTGGAGAATGTGCTGTCCTTTGGCTAGATCTGGGTAGAGGGTCTAGGTTTAACTTCATGCATTGTCCTTGGTACAGTAGTTTGAGCAGAGCCCCACCCCTGTCCAAATTCACCAGCCTCAATGGTCTTCTTGTAGATTTCTAGGACGCTCTGGATCTTTCTATTTTCCCATTCTCCATCTTCTTGATGAGCATAACCTCCTCATCCAGGAAGTGGTTTTCCAAGTAATCATGGAGAAGAGGTTCTGTGTGAGCAGAACCTAGGAAATGAAGATACAAGAGGTTCAGGTTCTTCTCCCAGGCCAAGGCAGCTTCCATGGCCTCCAGAGTTTTACCTTCCTCATCTTGAGATGGCTTCTGCACATCTTGGAAGAGTCCCCATGCTCATTCTGCAACTTGAGGAGACTCTAGCCCTTGCGCTTCTCCTCAGCCAATTCATGGAAAAAATGACCTACACCATCCAGAGCCACGTCATCACTATCAAAATAGCCCAGAGAGAGGTAGGTGTAGGAGGCTTGCAGGTGCAAGTTGACCAGGTGGTTCATGGCAGCTTCCACTTCAGTGGAGTAATTCTGAGGAAGCTGGGAGGTCATGACTGATCTGTAGTATGTAGCTAACCACAAAGAGATGGTGCTGGCTAGTCCTAGGAGCCTAGGGTGGTGAGTAGATGATCCTGGAGGTTGCAACTGAGGAGGTTGGAAGGTGGCTAGAAGCTAACAAAGAGGGATCCCCCGGTCTCTTCAGTCCACATCACTGTTGATGCAAGACACAGAGCCACGGAACCTCCAAGACACTGCCTATATACTTTTCTTTTTTATTAAATATTTTTTATTTTACATATACATTTATATTATTACACATATATACAATAAGCTACCTACAGCAAGAAGAACCATGACACAATCAGGAATTATATAAATGTTACATTCTTAGTGGTTTGGCTATTTGTATTTGGCAGCCTTGAAGAAAATGTCTTTCCTATCTTGGTGCATCTAAAACTCTGAATGAGAATCAGTATCTATCATATCTCATTATTATCAACTTAAAACATCTATCTAGACCTAAGGACATCTTAACTTCTGAACAACTAAACTTCACTGTAAAACTAAGCAGCGTGGTCTTCAACTCCATCAGAGACTTGAGAAGGAATAAAATTAATTACCTGAGTATACAGGGAGTGCAGGTTAGCAGCTTCCCAAATGAGAAGATGACAGAGACAGTTTGCTACCTGAATAGTCACCCACAACTCTCTCTTAAAGCTGTTCTTTTTACACAATCTGAGAACAAGTCTTGGAGTTGAAATTTGGCACAAATTGTTCTCTTTACTTTCTTAATTAATTAATTAATTATACATCCTAATCACAAGCCCCTGTTCCCGGGCTCCTCTCACAACCTCTCTCTCTACTCTCCACTCTCCTTCTCCTCAGAGAAGGAGGAGGTCCCCTATGGGTACCAACTCATCCTGGCACATTAAGTCGCTGAAGGACTAGGGTCATCCTCTCCTGCTGAGACTAAACAAGGCAGTCCATCCAGGGGAAAGTGATCCACAGGGAGGCAACAGGGCCCCCATTCCAGTTGCTGTGGAACCCACATGAAGATCAAGCTGCATATCTGCTACATACGGGCATGGTGCCCTAGGACCAGACCATGCATAGTCTTTGGTTGTGGTTCAGTCTCTGTGAACCCCCATGTACTCAGGTTACCATCTGGCTCCCTCAATCATTTCCCCAACTCTTCCATAGGACTCTGAGAGCTCTGTCTAATGCTTAGCTGTGTGTCTCTGCATTTGTTTCTATCAGCTGCTGGGTAAAACCTCTCAGAAGAGCTATGTTAGGCTCCTGTCTACAAGCATAGCAGAGTAACATTAATAGTGTCAGAGATTGCTTCTTTCCCAAGTAAGTGCCTCAAGGAGGGGAAGTCTTTGGTTGGCCATTCCCTCAATCTCTGCTCCATCTTTGTCTCTGCACTTCTTGTAGGCAGGGTAAATTTTGGGTGGAAGGTTTTGTGGATGAGTTGGTGTCCTTATCCCTCTACAGGAAGTCCTGCCTTGCTACAGGAGGTGGCCACTTCAGGCTCCATATCCTCTGCTGCTAAGAATCTCAGTTAGCATGACCCCTATAGACTTCCTGGGGCATCTCCAAACCCTAGGTGTCTGGCTCATCTCAGAGATAACCCCCATCTGATTTAGTATAAAACATGGTTCTGGTGTTCAATGGCAAGTCAGGGGAAGTAAGATAAGGTTAAAATCCAAAGTAGTAAACAAGTAACTTCAAACTTTGCTTAGGAGCACTGGGTGGGGCTTTTGGGAGTTCGCCCTGCTGTGTAGCTAATGTTCCATTGGAGGTCACAACAATCTTTTAGGGGCTAAATTCCTCCACATTAAATAGAGGGGACTTATCTAAAAACATTATTTTTGTCTGAAAACTTATTTATTACTTAAACTATAATCCAATTTATGAAATTAAAGTCTAGGAAAGAAAGTCCATTTTTAAAACACACACACATGCACATACATGTGGGCACAGGAGCGTGCACGCACAGACACCATTTTATTTTATTTTAAATAATTTACTTTTATTTTATGTGCATTGGTGTTTTGCCTTTATATATGTCTGTGTGAGGGTGTTGGATCCCCCTGGAATAGGAGTTACAGACAGTTGTAAGCTGCCATATAAGTGGTGCAAAATGAACCTGGGACCTCTGGAAGGGCAGCCAGTGCTCTTGCCCATTGAGCCACCTCTCCAGTGGCCTCTGAGAGCGGGGACTGACTCTGACATGAACTTTGGTGCCCCATATTTGACCACCTCCCCTTGGTGGGGAGGTCTGATGGCATTCAAAGAAAGAATAAGCAGGCTACCAAGAGAAGACTTGATAGCTTATGAACATATAGTGGGGGAGGAGGTCTGTCTCGTCCCTTCCGACCAGCGGAAAATAAGGACACGACCCGAGCGTTCTTCTCCAGGCAGTTTATTCAGGAACCTTTTCAGCAAGCTTCTTCTTCTCCTGCTCGCTCGCTTCTCCTCCCCCAACACCTCCGCGCCCCTTTATATCCTCTGCCTCAACCAATCAGCAGCCCTTACGTCGGTAGCTCCAGTTGGCTCCCGACAAGGCGGGATGCATATGTCAGAGCAAAGCGTGGCCCACAACCCAAATAAGGACTTGTTTACCAGGAGCAGAATTGCAAGTCATCCTGCCTGGCAGGTTGCCAGGCCCCATCTTAGCGAGGGCGATAGCTTCAGCTTCCCACAGAGGTCTGCCTCAGTCTTAGACCTAGGGGAGGGGAATAGGGTGAAAGTGGGAGGGAGGGAAGTATGGGAGGATACAAGTGACGAGATAACAATTGAATTGTAATCTGAATAAATTAATAAAGTTAAAACATAAAATAAAATAAAATGTCCAAAAATATACTGTAGAAGAGAAAAAAATACTTAAGATTTTTTTACAACTATGATAATTGTGGTGCTCAATGTAGTTTGCAGGTGACAGAGAACGCAATATAAACTTTGTTTTCAAAAACTGGTATTTGACCTCTCACAGTTTTCTGAATGGATGACCTGTCTTAGGGTCTTGCTTTTGTTTTTCTTTACCATGAAATCTTTTCTGGGTTGGTCTGGCTTTCTGTAGACATTTGTAAATACGTTTAATGGTCCTAAATGAGTGAAAACAGAGGCAGGCAGGCAGCATTAAGACCAAAATGCCTCTATATGAAAAGATGGAATAATAATAGCTTTGGGAAGTTCTCATCAATAATGGAGAATGTAAAAGGTCACTAACATGCTCAAAACTGGATTTGTGTTCATAAAATACCTATAAAACCATAAGCTGTCATCCATGAGTGAACTCCATAAAAACATAAAATCTAAAGCAGGGTTGTAAATTGTCTCAATACAATTTGAAATAGTGAATCCCAAACAAGTTAAAAACCTTAAAGCTCTTTACCCCCTCCCTTCTAGAATTTTACTTGAGTTTGACAAACTTTTTCCATATATCACACCAAAGCATACAGCCAAGAAAAATGATATATGTCACTGGACCTCTTCAATATATATCACTATTCAACTACCAAAAAAATTTAATAATAATCCAGTGGAAAAAATGAGCAAAGGGCATGGGTATTTCACCCAAGAAGACAACCATGTAGCTAATAAAAATCACTCAAGGGTATTGTCAAACAAACAACAGCCCTATGGGAAATATTTCCCAGTTTCTTGAACGGTATTTTGGCATTTTCCTCAAACATTTTTAGTTATAGAGTCACATGTTAAGGGAGATAATTAGAAACATATTTACACAAATATTGTTATATATATTTTAATGTTATTCATAATAGCTGAAATTTCAAAGTCAAATGTCCTTCAGTTGCTAATGAACATGTAAACAAAGTGTGTTATGTCCATACAACAGAATATTAGTCATCATAATTAATGAGTAATCCATCATAAATAGAATGAAATGCTGATGCTGTGACATGGATGATCCTTGCAAACATTTTGCTAAGTGAAGGAAGTATCTCTTTCATTTGATATCCACACAATAGTTAAATTCATAGAGCCACAAAGTGGATTAGAGGTGGTGAGGGGTTGAAACAGAATTGAGTGCTTAATGAATACAGGGTTTCTTTTGGTAATGAAGAAAACATTGTTGATTTATATACTGATGACAGTTGTATAGAATTCTAAAATACACTATAAACAACTCTATTGCATAGGTTAAAGCCATTGACACGATAAATTTTATATTGTATGAGTTGATGTATTTAAATCAATGTAATTTCCAAAATTAGAAAAGCAAACCCCAGCACACAGATGATCCCTTTAAGGAAGGGGAAAAAAAGAAATGACAAAAGTTAATACACCTGCTAAATGAATATTATAAATTTATTACTGTCTAAGTTAGGGTTTCTATTACTATTATAGGAGAGGAAAGAGTTTATTTTATCGTACAACTCTCAGGTTACAGAAGCCACGGAGAGGTGATGTTTAGCTGGCTTGCTCTCCATTGTATTCTCACTCAGCTTTAAAAAATGAGATGAAATTTTAGGTAAATACATGGATGAGGAAAAAGTAATACTGAATGGTACAATCTGGGCCAAGAAAGACAAATGGTGTTGTATTGTCCTTAATGATGATTTTTGCTGCAACTCTTTTGTATATTTAACTTATAGCTCAAATAGAAGCTAGGAAATTAGAAAGAGGCCTTCTATGGGATTTATAAGACATGGAGGATGGTAGACTATAGGTAGAATGAAACTAGATAGATAAACTACTGAAGGCAAGAAGGCGTAAACATAATGGAGTGCTGAAATATGAGGGAAATCAAGGAATAGAAACAAGGACTAATTGAAAGAAGGCAGTATGAAAAACAATATGAAAGCCTAATATCTCACAATCCTGCTAAAAATACAGTTGAAGGGAAAGAAAAATACATGTGAAATGAAAGAAGAGGGGGAATACTAGGCTTTAACAGATTAAGTAGGGATACAGAAGAGATAAGAGGGAAAGAAAAGAATAGTCAGTGGGTTAACCAAAACAAAGGATGAACAAAAAAAGCCACAAAGAAATCCATTAATCAGTAAGATGATTTAAAAATTAAACTGAAACATGTTTCAACAAAATTACCATGCATGGAAGGACAATAATGTTTCCAGACTATATGGATTATTAAATAAAAATCACAGTACCAGACATGGGATACTTCCTCATGAGTTATTTGTCAGGGAGGCCCAAGAGGTCAGTAAAATAACATAGACTGCTGCTAGTGCACTGGGATACTCTTTCTATCTATGTGGTAAGACCCTATTATTGCCAGACATAGAGAAACCAATTTCAAACTGACCAGTAAATATTTTCCCTGTTGGCTCACTTTCATAGAGCTATAAAGTGGCATGTAGGCTGCTGAGAGAGACACAACATCAATGGTCTTACCCACTGATGGACCTCAGATACTGAAGTATTGACCTATCAAGGAAGATAGGCCTATTGGTGCAATAGTGTAGTGGCATGACTGTCATGGGCAACCAATGACTTTCTGGATGAATTTGAGACCTGTTTCATAGTAGAGAATTTCATGCCTTGTATTATAAATGTGGTCAAAAGCCCATGGTTGGGGAGGTCATGGGCCCTAGTGGCATTCTTCACCTGGTAGTGGCCTGGGTTCTTTGTCCGGAGGTTTGGTCCAGGCACTGTTTCCTTCCTGATGGGAATAGGGCGACCTCAAGGCCAAAGGTCCCATTTCTCTCTCAGGAGCTGATTAGAGTACATAAGGTGAAGCCCATGTACTAGGTGAGGCTCCAAGTCTCACTGGGGAATGTAGAAATGAATTTTCCATGGGGTGTTACAGTTAGATCTTTTAAAATGAGATTGCTAGTATCAGGAGGCAGTGGAAATTCAAAGAGTTCTGAAAGGTGTGATAATACCAAAAAAATGTTATAGCCCTTTGTTGAGCTGCCATACTAACTAAGCAAGGTGGAAGATGTAGGTAGATGGCCCAAACCAGGCAGAAGGCAGGACTGGTGAGACACTGTTCTGGCAGGATGCAGCCTCAGATGGTCTGCAAGCTTGTAGCTATCTGGTGACTGGCTGCCTGATTGGCAGCCAAGTTCTGCCCTTCCTTCCCCAGAATAAATGGTGAATCCCAGAGGGTCGTGGTAGAGTGAGAGAGCAAGCCAGCCCACATTTATTGTTGGAATCAGGGATTTATAAACCTTGGGCAGTGGGGAGGAGTTTTGAGAATGAATGTGTTTGATTCTCTGAGGCTAGAGATTCTGGATATACTTAATCTACATGTAACAAAGCAGACCTATCATAAGAGAGAAAAGCAGTACTTAATTATTCTATGTGTGTGGGAGAATAGTCAGGTATAGTTAAAATGTCATTGGCTGAAAGCCAAGACACCAAGACATTTATTAGCATAGGGTGGGTATCTCCAGGAATCCCCAGGTGCTTGCTGAACAGTTTTCTTATCATGGAAGTGTCAGGCCTGTCATTTTCCCTGAGGGCTATGTGACAATCCTTAGGAGATCTAGGTTCCCCAGGTTAGGGGAAGGGGGACTCCACTGAGAAAAGAAGCCCACCGTTTTTTGTACCAAGCTCAGAAGCTATTCCAGTAGCGTCCCATACCCTAGGGTGGAACTTGTTTACTGTTATTTTGTTAAATGGTCATGCTATCAAGTTGCTGTGTGTGTGTGTGTGTGTGTGTGTGTGTGTGTGTGTGTGTGTGTGTGTGTGTGTGTGTGTGTACAGAGAAGCTTGGTTTTACTGTAGACAACTGTCAATGGAAAGATATATAACTGGCTATAGTGTGGAAAATAATAGAATGAATTCCCACCCCTAAATGGGACTTGTATATTAACCCCGCCACCACCAACGCTCAGTGAACCTCAAGGAAGAGAAGTTGTAAAGAATGTCAGAGCCTGAGGAAGGGGAAGAGTGTTGTGAAATGTCATCTTCTGGAACTCACAGCAGCTTTCGTTATCTGCAAAAGATCAAGTCAACCAAACTTTTGACATAGATGAGATAGACAAATTCCAGACCCTGTTGCCTTATGAAGAACTACTGGCAGTTGACAGTGAAGGGACTTTCCCCTAGGGACTCTTGACCCACCAAACACCCCAATTTGTTTGACTAGATCAACTCCATGACAGGCTTCAGGATTTCACTCTGCCTAACTAGGTCAAGTTTCTAACAATTCCTAGAAAAACCATAAGTTATTGACAGCTCATGGATAGCTCATGGGCAGCTAATCAGTTTATAGAACAAAATGACTAGATACCATTTTTTATTACTTCATGGCCTTGGTAAAGAACACAGCTTGCCCCATCCAATCAAATTAAAGGCCAACTCCTGAGTAAGAGCTAAATCTCAGTGACTCAAAAGGTTCCCAGTAGCCAAACAAACAGCCAATCCTGAATCCCCGCTGACTCAATTCTGACCAATCAATTAAAGCTTGTCATAAATCCCTCCAACAGTCTATAAATTGAGCCTGCATGCTCATTTTGGGGTTGCCCTCTAGAGGAGAGAGGCAATCCTAGCATGCTAAAATAAAAATGCTCTTTGCTTTTGCATATTGCCTTGGTGTCTGTTCTTCAGCAGATCACCTAGACCCTAACAGACAGTTTCTAGAGGAAGGATAATCTTCTTTGAAGATGAGACCACTGATAGGTTTCCTATGTTCTTGTGGATATTTCCACATCTGTGCATATGTTGGTGCAACTACCTGGACTTAGTTTGGATTATTAAGAAAGACATGAAGTTGGGAGGAGGACATACTGAGCGGTATAATGGGGAGAGTTTGTGGGGGGAAAGGAGGGTAAATATGATAAGTCTTATTGTACAAATTTATGAAATTCCTAAAATTAAGGGAAATTTTAAATGGATGGTAAAACAAATATTAATTTTAAAAATGTATGAGCCTTTAAACTAATTCATTATTCTGGGCTCCAGAAAAAAATCAGCACATATTATTTTATGAACATTTAATTTAATATGTACATTGTCTTTCTCTACTACCTTTCATGTGAAACATTTAATCACTGATCATTGTGAGACTAGCTGCTCTCTCCATTCCATTTTTATTTCCTTATTCAATGATGTGCTCATGCACCCCATGCCTGACCTAGTGACACCAGACTCATTTAAATTCAGGACCATTCCTCTAGTTATGAATAAATAGACAAGTGTATAAAGAGTTTGATGCCTACCTTCAGATAAGATGATGGTGACACAAACATACTTTTGTTTGGGTATGTTCGATCTCATGTTTCAAGCATTTTGTATTAATTAATAGAAGATTAATAAAATCATTACCTATCAATTAATAATATCTAATTGTTAGTAATAATAGTAACTATTAGTTAATAAATAATTGATTAGTTAATAGAACATTATTAGATGCATGGATGCTATAGGCAAGGAGGAATATGTTAATATTGTAGATGATGAAACCAAGTGTCACAAAACTGAAAATAGGAATAAAAAATTAAAATGTGATATAACTAAGATACACAGGAAGTTTTTCACTTGTGATTGCAAAAATGAATAATAGACAAATACACACTGATAAAACCAAGATCAGATATAGTTTATGTTAAAACTTTACTCACAGAAGCAGCAGTAACAATAAATAAACAGATGTGCAAACTAACCATGCTGGTTTGAATTAGAATTCTTCCATATAGGCTCATATACTTAAATAATTGGTGTCTGGTTAGTTATGTGTTTGTGGAAGGTTGTGGAACCCTTAGGAGGTATAAGAACACTTCTGGAGGAAGTAGTTACTGGACACAGATTTTAACAGTTTAGAGACTTGCTCACTTCCACTAGCTATCTTTGCTTAAAGACTGTGGTTGAAGATATGATCTCTCAGGTTCTTGCTTCATCTACCTGCTGCCATGCCTCCCTCACCATGATGGACTCTTTCCATAGAACCATAAGCCAAACTACACTCTTCCTTCTATAAGTGGCCTTGGTCATGTTTCATCACAGTAACAGAAGAAGAACTAACACACAAACTAAAGTGGAGATTTAGTTAACATTGGGCCTAATATAAATCTACAGTTTCAAATCTACTGCCTTGCAAGTTATTGGCATGTATCTCTTGCCTTTGGTAAAGAAAATATTTTTTATAAGTCTCATATGTTTAAGAAATTTACTTTGGTGTTCTGCCTCCATGTATGTATGGTGAAAGTATCAAATCTCTTGCAACTGGAATTATAGACAGTTGAGAACTGCCACATGAATTCTGGGATTTGAACTCAAGTCCTTTGGAAGAGCAACTGGTGCTCTTAACCCCCGAGCCATCTCTCCATACTTTTAAAGTTTTAAAGTTTTCCACCATGGCAAGTGACAGAAGCAGGCTATAATCCAATCCCATTTATTTCATTCTTAGTGAGTACAAAGTTTCCCTTTCCTTGATATTTTCCTAACATCCTTTAAATAACAGCTATTCCAAATGATGTAGACTGATGCCTCCCATGATTTTGATTGCAATATCCTTGGTGACTACTGATGTTAAATACTTGTATGTCATCTTTTGGCAAATACCTGTAAAGTATTCTTATATTTATTTATATAATATCTTCTATTTTAAATTATATTATATTGCTTGGTTCTTATTGGGTTGTATTCCTTATATACATTGAATATTAACTTTGTGTTAGGTATGCCATTTGTAAATATTTTCTTCTATATTCTAGGGTTCTCTTAACACTGGTGAACATTTTTTTCCAGTATAAAATCCTTTAGGTTTGATATAATTTAAATTGTTTATCTTTTGTTTCCTTTATTTTTGAGTTCTATAAAGCCAATGTCCTTCATGGATTGAAGTGTCATCATATGTCATTCTGCATGAATGTGTATGAAGAGGGAGTATTGATGAAGTTTTTTTGTTGGGTTTTCAAGTTTTTTTTTATCTCAAATGATAAACAGTAACTCTCTTAAATTAAGCAGCTCATGATCAATTGTGTGTTCTGTTATCTTTACCCAAATTCTTACAGAAGGCAGAGAGAAAGTTACAAGGGAAAGAACAGTAGAATTTGAATTGGTGAAAATAGAACTGCCAAATATCTGAATGAGTGAAAAGGCAGTGTACTCATTAGTATATTACAATTTGTCCTTGAAGTACTCAAGTTCCTTTTCCTCATAAATTTTTTGTCAATGAAGTACTTGATTCAAGGCAAAAAAATTCCAAGTATACAAGGATTCTCATTGAGCAAGTCCATCTCTTTTTAGCGTCAATGTTCCAAGTTCTTAAATGGCTTGCTGAAATGAACTTGACCATTTTTTTCCCCTGCGTGAACCCTGTTACGTGCCACACATAGGATTTGGCCTCATTTGGTGTTATGTAACAGTCTCTTCCCAGATCCAATCATTCAATCCTGCATGGAAGCTCAAGAAAGAGAGTAAACAACTCAAAATAACTTTAGGAGGTCCCTGGAAATGAAGAGATTCACCAGACCTCTTCATAACCAAGGCTATACAGAGTAAAGTCTGCTCAGAGTCACTACTAGACAAGACAAGCCACAAAGCAGTGTCTTCTTTGCTGTTTGGCTTGTCCAGGCAGTTGAGCTGCATAGAAGAGGCTGCAAAAATGATTCTCATTCAAGTGAAGCTGCAGAGAAGACTCTAAGAACTGACCAGCTGCCTGGAAGAGGTTTAGACCATATGAATCACTTGGATAGAACACTCTCCAACCCGTTAGACTGCCTGAATGTTCTACAGTGTGCTCCAAGTTCACAGTGTCTGTGAGCTGTTATCCATACTTGGCTGGGATTTGGTGATGAAGCTATCTTTGAGTCATTTATGCTACAGTAAGTAACCCCTCACTCATATTTCTGTACATAAGCCAAATAAAACGCGCAGTTCACCAAGTTGGACTTTGGTGGTATCCATACTTCATTTTGCAATGGGCTCCCTGACTGGTGTTAGCAAAAATGGAGTTTTTCCCCAGGAAAAGTCTTTCCATACAATATCTGGATAGTTATATTTTCTTTTGATTCTGCATTTTTTACTTTGTTGCTCATTAACTTTGAATTTAAAGTTTAGATTTAAAATAAAAATTAGATAAAGCCTTCTGTTTAATCAAAGTAGTGAGCAATAAAGCTTGATTGGTGCCCTGAAAGCCAGTAGACTATTGAACCTATTTGGCCTTGAGATCTATGTATTCTCTCTCTTAATCCAAAGAATTTTGGTACTGTACCTGCCCCACCTCACAGATGATCTAGATTGTCTTTTTGTTCTCTACTTTGAGATTTAGTTCTAGTTAGTAGCTCTTGAATGATAAAAGATGTCTTTCTTTTCTGTAATATTTTATTTAACTTAAATTTATTTAAAAATTATTCACTGTACATCCCAATCATAGCCCCCTCCTTCATCTCTTCCCAGTCCCACCCTTCCTCTTTTGCCCCCTGTTTATCTCCTGTAGTCCTCAGAGAGGGGGAGCCCTCCTCCCTAATCATCTTACCCCAGCCTACCAAGTCTTATCAGGGTTGCTGGCATCCTCTTCCTCTGTGGCCTGGGAAGGCACTCCAGCAGGGGGAAGTGATCAAGGAACAGGTAACAAAGACCATGGCAGGGACACATTCCTTGGGAAGATTTTGTTGGCTTAGAAAGGTAATTCTTGGTCTTTGGCTAAGCACAACCATAAGAGCATTCACAATTGGAGTCCTAGCCATTTCATCTATGTTCATCACAACATGTATCTGAATTCATTATATACATAATAATTATAAGCACAGTGCAATATGTTACTTTAATGTTTTATTAAACCTTAACTGGTACTCAGCCTTTAACTTAAAAGAATGACCTTGATCCAGAATACAATATCACTATTTACAAGCTAGTTTAGCTTGGACAGATAATTGAATCATTCTTATTTTAATTCCCTCACCTAACATTATTTGTGTTACTTTTCATTTTTCATAGCTATAGATTTTTGGTTAGATGTGGTATTTTTGCACTAACACGGGTATAATGCAAATCAACACAAGTGATATTTCTCTCATACTTGTTACCTATTTTTTTTTAAATAAAAGATATGTGCTTATATGTATAGTCATTAGAATTCTAATCATTTCTGTTTCCTAACAGGTATTGGCAAAACTATTCATGAGGAGAATCTTTTGTGAGGCTAGAGAGATTAGAATATAGGCACTCCATAAAATTTCTATAACTTCTGTTTATGTAATGTATTATTTGAATTACTTTCATAGTATCAGCACTATTAAAATTATAAGAATATTTCAAAATTATTTTATGCTAACCACAGCAGCCTAGTTAATATCTACCACAGCAATACATTGTTTGCCTCCTGTGAGTTTTAAGTTTTCCATTTTTTACAAGGAAAAAGCATCCCTAATAACTTTTTCAGGGTAAAATTATTGTAATTTTCTAACCTCTACTACCAACATCGTTGCCTTCTTTGAGCCTGTTTCTGTTTTATAGAGACATCTAGATAAGGGAATTTGAAGTTGGCATTATCTCCTCACACAGTGCTCAGAGAGCCTCAATATATTTTGTGTATATACTGGAAATCCTAGGCAATAATTTACCACTTTTTGTCACCTCAGGGTCTTTGTAAAAAATATACAGATTTATGAAGTACTCTTAGGACAATGGAAGCATAGAAATTGGCTGTATCTCACAGAGCCTTTATGTACTCAGATGTTAGTTATACATATAAGGAAAGGGGAAAACATAAAATAAGAATTGAATCTTATTTTTTGAGATAGTAAAAAAAAAATTTTGCCTCAGAAATCTCCACTGTGAAGCTGTATAAATAATAATCATATCTAGATTTGTGGAATGTGATGTTTAATTGGAATTTAATAAATGAGGCAAATGATAGCTGTACTAAAGAACCCAGTGATAGTGTTATAGGCATATATAAACATATATCATACACAATAAACAAAAGCGCACACTCTTTCACGGAACATTTTTCAGGTTTTGATTGCAATATATTTTATAGCAAGGTTAGAAAACCTTTTTCTGTAAAGAGCCAGTTGGAAAGTATTTCAGACTTTCCTCTGCAAATACGATTTTATCTACTTAATGTTTTCATTGTGGGCTCATTGTAAATAACAGAGAAGTTAAACAATTGGACATGGTTGTGTTTAGATTTTATTTATGGAAAAAAAATAACTTCATACAGTTTTTGTATGTCACAGGATGCTATTTCTCTTTGATATATTTTTTACTGTAAAATGAAAAACATAGATTAGGGAGATGGTTCAGTGTGTAAAGTGCTTGCTGTGAAAGCAGGAGGACCTGAGTTCAGATTCCTAGCAGCCATATGAGAGATCCTGGTGGTGTCAGCCTGGGACACCAGATCTTGGGAAAATGAAATAGGAGGATCCACAGGACTTGCTGCTGATCAGCCAGGATAGCTGAAATGGCAAGTTCCAGGTTCAGTAAGAAACTATCTCAAAAAATAAGATGGAGAGCAATAGAGGAAGATACCCAATATTGACCTGACCTGTAGCCTCCAGTCACAAAGATGTACACACATGTGCCTACAAAACACACACACACACACACACACACACACACACACACACACACACACATCTAAATGTAAAATCACTGTTAATTCATACATTTTACCAAAGCATATGCCAGACAGAATTAATCTTGTGGGATATAGTCAGTTCTGGACAATATTTTAGAAAGTAAAGAATTATGGAGTAAAGTGAAAATATTCTACATTCATGGAACTTCTGACACTTGGCATTATTAATCTATTTTGAAAGGAACTACAGTTCTTAGGTGCTTAAAATGTCACTAGGTGGCTCTGTATTCTGAGGTTTGTTCAGAAGCTGTTATTGCAACGTGTCAGCACTAGATGGAGCTGACACGTTTGTATTCTGTCATGTTTTGAAATTTAGGTTCCTAAATATATTTATGATTCCCAATTTTTCTCTGTGTAATGAGGAATGCGTGGCTAACTTCTATTCTTATTATAAGACTGAATAACTACTTTCATGACAGTGTAATTACCCACTGTAACTGTAGAAACTAAAGAAAAGTAACCTGCTTTATTAAGATAGTTCCTATTTCTACTCCTCAATATTACTTTATAAAATAGGTAAATACCAGATAACTCAATAATTCAGAACTGAGGTTGGCTTTATTGCAAATATATTCTGAATCCATTACCGTTTAAGTAAACATCATACAGTCTTTCATACACTCTTGTTAGTCTTTGGAATGCAAAGTTATAAGTAAATACTTTGAACCGTTTTTGATTTTTAGTCTGATATCACCACACCTGGCTATTTGCATTGGTGCTGGTGATCTGGACACAGGATCTCATGCTTGCACAACAGTTTTCAAAATTGAATGTGATCAAGCATATTTTTAATAGCTTGTCAGAGGAGACACTTTCAAAATGTGGAGGTTATAGAATAAAAGAGCTTGTGTAATATATAGACAACTTACCAGCACATTTTAAAATAAAACATTTGAAAGATAGTGATAGCTGGCTTTGGGGTTTCCTCACTTTGCCTGCTTTATCACCTCCATAATTTAAATTGCCCTCCAGCTTAAGAAAAATAAGTAAAGGAGTCCACTCCTATTATTTTATTTTATTTTTTATTTTACATATACATTTATACCTATAGCAAGAAGAACCACGACACAATCAAGAATTATCTGAAATGTATGGAATTTTCAGTGATACTGTTTGACCATGCAGTCTTTGTGGGTAACCAAGAGCAATGGCAATAGCATATATTGTTTTTGGGATTCTCTGTTTAATTACTAACAGGGAGGTATCTTATATTTGATAATGGATTTTTCTTTTAAAAACCTGTAACTTCTGGAAGCAATATTATATGTTCTTACATGATGTATCAATTTAAACATTTTTCAATTGTATTTTTCAGTTGGCTTATACAGTAACATGTTATGGTTATTTTCGTAAAACTATGTTTTTCAGTTTCTTTCTTAACCCAACTATCACACAAATAATTGAGACTCCATTATATTATTTTAACAAGCTTCACACCATAAGAACTGATCATTAATACTCTATTCTTAGCTGTCCAGGCTAATCTGATTCCCTCTTAGCTTACATCCCAGAGATACTGAGATATTTACATGCTGCAACTTTCTGCTCCAGCTCCTCTCTCCTCATGGCTTTTTGGACTTCTGTGGCTCACTCTCCTTCTTCCTCTTCTAACTCCTCCTCTCCTGGCTGGCAGGAAGTTCAACCCTATTTTCTTCCCTGCTCATCAAATGACTATAAGCTGATTATTTGCATATCAGGGGAATAGTGTTTACACAACACAGAGGCAACAGATTTTCAGAACAAGGATTGCAACCAGATATGTGGGATAGAGAAGTCAGCATTTGAATTGTGCAATAACCTTCTGCCTACAGTAACAGGTTTCTTAATCATTTCCTCATATATCTTTAGTTTTTTTGTTGACCTGCTCATGTTCTCTTCACTTTTATATTTCTTTGTCTCCATGTCTATTCAAACATTTCTGCTCCTAATATTCTTGTCCTTTGTACTTTCATTCCATGTGTATTTTGCTTTCCTGGAGTCACAGATACAGCTTCTTTTGTTGTGCAGAAGAATTTCAATTTCACAAGGTCTCATTTGTCAATTGTTGGTCTTGTCTTCTGAGCAACCAGAGCTTTATTTAGAAAATCTGTATCTATGCCTGTATATTCTAATATATCCTCTAGCTTTTTGTAGCAGTTTCAGTATTTCATGCTTTATACTGATATCTTTGGGCCATTTGGAAGGTTATATGTCTGTGTGTGAGAGATGCACAATACCTGCACAGGATTAAATATAAAGGTTCGATTCAATTGTATACATATAGACATGCATTTTTTCCATCAACATTTATTAAATATACAGCTGTTTCTCCAGGTGAATTTAATTCTTAGCCACAACATCCCTATATGTACTGTAGCAAGTTAAAAAGATGGCATTAAAATATAGAGTTGCTCAAGGAAAGATCTGGATTATAAGTTATAGCAAAATTGCTCTGGCTGTGTAAGTGACAGGAGGAAAACACATTTTATGGTAATTGGATGGGGCTTAGTTCTGGAGAAAACAAAGGACGGAGAAAAATAGTTGTAGCTGATGCCTACTGTACTTTACAATAGTCAGGATCAGGAGACTCAGGAACTAAGCGTTACATGTCTGGGAAAGCTGAAACTTGTAAGAGTCACAAAGACCCCTCCCTAGAGTTATAGAAGTAGTAAATCACTCCTGGGGGAAGAGCATATCATATCAGTGAGTTGCCTAGGAGATTCTCTGAAGATCGTTCAGAAAGCTCCAGGATTTCAGCTTGTGTGAATTGTTACCGTGTTCAAGTAGGCTTTAAGGTGATATAACTGAATTTGAATCATCCCTGTAACTAACCTCAATAAACACCCACTGGTCCACAAAGTTGTACTTTAAAGCAATTTGGTTCATTGTGGATTCTTTATCTGTAATGAGTCAATATGTGTTTATCTAATCTCCCCAGAAAAAAAATCTCTAACATAATACATAAAAAAGGGAAAATGGCTTTGTATAAACAATAAATATATGACATTTGATATTAACCTAAATCTTTTAACAGCTTATGATCAAATCATAAGTATTTGTTAGCATTTGAAAATCTTTATTTAAGAAGACCTTAGTGTGGTCACTGATTCATACTCAAGCAGACTGATTTGCTTGTGTTTCTGGGGAAAGAGCTGGGGGATTTTGCTAAGCAGCACTGCTTATACAATGAGTCAATGCTTACTGCTTACCTGATTTCATTTGACCAGCTCGGCAACTGCATGATGAATGTACTGTTATTTTTCAGAATTTATTGTTCTGCAATAATCAGGACACAAATGTGCAGTCTAAAGGTAGCAATAAATGACAAAAATTGAAACACTGGTCACAGTCACAGCTGTGCACTTTTTCTTCCCTTCAACATGTTAACAGGAGAAGACATATAGCTCAAAATATGCTTTCTCATGGACCTACTGTTGGTGTTCTGATACTCTTCTAAACTTTTTTGCTATCGGAAAACAGTTATAAAGTTGAAAAATACTAAAATAATCTTTTACACCATTTACTTTATTTATCTTTTGAAGATTTTACTTTTAAAAGTTATTGATTTTAGTTTTGACATTTTAATGACATTATATATATAAGAGAGTTATTGAAAGACATACTAATTAAGCCAAATAAAAGTATATGAGTCATTTTATAAGGTGGCAACCAAGAGTGGTCAGAATCTCTTGGTCACAAACTCAGGAGTACAGCAGTTTAAATAAGTCCCACTGTTATGCCAGTGTTTGATGAGGGCTGGAACAGCATTTGTCATTTTTGTAGAGCTTAGTGGTATTTTTCAGACACCACATAAGAATTATATTTTATATAAACTTTCTGTTAGTTATTTTAGTTTTGTGTTTTAGCCTGCACAAATACTGATTATTCTTGTTAATATGTCTGAACCATGGTGAGGTTCACAGACAGTCCCACAGGTTTTGCATGCCACGTGAATGCGGCTAGTGTGTGTGTGTGTGTGTGTGTGTGTGTGTGTGTGTGTGTGTGTGTGTGTGTGTTTAAGGCTTAGAAGTGACTAGGCAGACACAGAGTCAAGAAAAAATTGCTATCACCTTAGTCATTTCAATAATAAAATTACAACAATTCTTCCCTTTCTTTCCTCCTTTTAAGACCCTCCCCATTTTCTGCCCTTGCTCTTTTTCAAATTCATGGTCTCTTTCTCTTTAATTGCTAATATATACAGATATACATATATAATATGTATGAATACACATATTCATATACACCATTGGAATACATTTGTGCTGTAAATAATCATTTAGTAATAGGACATATTTGAGTTACAAAATGTCACAAAGTATGAACACTTGTATTTAAAGAAATAACATAGCACAAAAATAATCTGTAAAATGAAATACATAAAATATTATGATTACTTCTGAGTAGTTAGAGAACTATTTAATATGTTTTAGATTTTTTATTATGAGCATACAGGTATGTTATAAATGAATATCTAACAACATTTTATAACAAATATCATTGTATAATGACGGTAGATAATAACTATGTATGATACATTCCAAGAAGCTAGATTAAAAGATTTTAGAAGCTTATTCCATAAAAATAATGAATTCTGAGATAAAAGATATGTTTAGCATGATTTAAAAATTACATAATGTATATCTTTACTGGAAATGATATAACACTCCAATAATAGGAACAACCTTTATATTTTATATGATTAATAAATAAACCTGTATATTAGAGAATAAATTCTCTCAACCACTTTCTTTTCTAAATACAATTATTTTCATTAAAATATTTATGTACAATAAAATATATAATAGATTATGCTGGTGAAACATTAAGCAAAATGAATTGAGAAAGTCAATCTTACATAGTATTTAAATATTATAATTTATTTGTAATAAAATTTCAAAACTTTCTCCTTCTACGTTTATGGTTCTGGGCGTTGAATTCAAGTTAGGCTTGTCAGCAAAAGCCTTTAGCTACTGCTTCATCTTGCCCACACACTATGTAAATTTTTTGAGAAAATTCCATTCTGCTTTCTATATGGTTGTACCAAGGATTTCTTTTCTCCAATGTGTTCATGAGCATTTGTTGTCCTTTTTTTTTGTAGCAATTATTTTTAATGAAGTGGTGTTATATTTTGTTATATTTTTGGTGTACATTTCTCTGATACTTAGTAATATCTAACATGTTCTTATACTCCCATTGACAATTTGTATATCTTCTTTTGGTTATTACCTATTTAAATTATCCCTGAGTAAAACTTTGTTTTTTTTAAGTGTCCATAACATGTAACCTAGTATTCTCTGATATATGAATGAAAATAGTGATTTATACAATGTACAATTTCTTGTGTTATTGGAAGCCTTTAAAATCTCCATGTTGATGGGGGCATGTAGCTCTGCCATTAGTGGAGTTCCATGGCATGCACAAGGTGCTGGTTTTGATTCCAGCACTGCATGAAGTGGATCTTGTGGTCCATGCATGTAATTTCAGGAAGCAGAGGCAGGAGGATCAGAAGTTCAAGTGACTTCTGGAAGTAAAATTGAGGAGATCCTGCTATATGTAAGGCACCATCTTTTAAAAATCTTTGTGTGTTCTGCAAGAATGGCACTATGTATCTATTTTTTCTTACTATTCAAAATCAAATTTTGTAGATTACTGAATTAACTTTACATCCTTGTAGGGAGTTACCATCCCTCTTCTCCTCCAAGTTCCTCCCTCTCACCACTCCTTCTCTGTCCCTTCTTTTCTTCTCAAAGAAAGAGAGACTCCCATGTGTTTACACCTGCCTTCACATATGAAGTAGTACAGGGCTTACCTTCTATTAAGGATAAAGGGAGCTAAAGGCAGGCAACAAAGTCAGAGAATACCCCTGCTCCTGCTGTTAGAAGTCTCACATGAGGACCAAGCTGTACATATGATATCTGTACATATAGCTGTACATATCATATATATATGTATATATGTGTGTGTGTGTGTGTGTGTGTGTGTGTGTGTGTGTGTGTGTGTGTGTGTGTGTGGTCTAGAAATGTCCCATGGATGCTCTCTTGTTAGTGGTTCAATCTCTGTAAGCCCCTATGGTTCCAAGGTAGTTGGTTTTGTAGGTTTTCTTGAAGTGTCCTTGATTTCTCTGGCTCCTTCAATCTTTCCTCCCTCTCTACCATAAGATTCTCTAAGTTCCACCTAATGTTTGGGTGTACGTCTCTGCATCTGTTTTCATCAGCTGCTGGGTAAAGCTACGCAGATTACTGTTAAGCTAGCCTCCTGTTTGCAAGAGTACTAGATTACTGTTAATAGTGTCAGTGATGGACTCTCTCTCATGGCATGTGACCCAAGTTAGGCCAGTCATTGATTGGCTGGGTCATGTGTGAGGGTTGGTGTCCACATCCTTCTGCTGGAAATCCCATCCGTCTATAGGAGGAGGCAACTTCAGCCTTCATATACCCCATTGCTAGAAGTGTTAGAGTCACTATCATAGACTCTCAGGAGTCTACCCCATCCCAGAGATGCCCCTCATACACTGGTTTCAGTTCTCCCTTCCAGCCTTCCACACCTTTTCCCTCCCATGACCCCCACCCCGGTGCCCCTCTTCACCTCTTCTCTCACTCAGTTCCCTCTCTCCATCTCCCCTTCTGAGTGAGATAAGAATGCTTCTTTATGCCCTCCTTACTACATAGCTTCTTTGGGTCTGTGGGTTGTAAGTTGGCTACCCTGTACTTTATGGCTAATATCCACTTATAAGTGAATACATTCCATGTGTCATTTTCTGGGACTGGGTAACCTCAGTCAGGATGATCTTTTCTAGTTCTATCCATTTGCTAGCACATTTCATGATGTCCTTGTTTTTGATAGATGTGTAGTACTCCATTTTGTAAATGTATCACAGTTTCTTTTTCTGTTCTTCAGCTGAAGGAAATCTAGGCTGTTACCAGTTCCTGGCTATTATAAATAAAGCTGCTACAAACATAGTTGACCAAAAGTCCTTGTATGGTGGAGCATCTTTTGGGTATATTCCCAGAAGTGGAATAGCTGTGTCTTGAGGTAGAGTGATTCTTGATTTTCTGAGAAATCTCCAGATTGATTCCATAGTGGTTGTACAAGTTTGCACTCCCACCAGCAGTGGAGGAGTGTTCCCCTTACTCCACATCCTCACTAGCATGTGATGTCACTTGAGTTTTTGATCTTAGCCATTCTGATGGGTGTAAGATGGAATATCAGAGTTATTTTGATCTGTATTTCCCTCATGAGTAAGGACATTGAGCATTTCTTTAAGTACTTCTTGACCATTTGAAAATCTTCTGTTGAGAATCCTTGGTTTAGCTCTGTACACCATTTTTAAATTGGATTATTTGGTTTGTTGGTGTTTAGTTTCTTGAGTTCTTTATATATTTTGGATATTAGCTCTCTCTCAGATGTAGGGTGTGTGAAGATCTTTTTTTAGTCTGTAGGCTGCCATTTTGTTTTACTGATTTTGCTTAACAGAAGCTTTTCAGTTTCATGAGGTCCCATTTATTAATTGTTGATCTTACAGCTTGAGCTTTTGGGGTTCTGTTCAAAAATTTTTCTCCTGTGCCAATGAGATCAAGGCTCTTCCCCAATTTCTCTGCTATCAGATTTAGTTGCTTCTTCTTCTTCTTCTTCTTCTTCTTCTTCTTCTTCTTCTTCTTCTTCTTCTTCTTCTTCTTCTTCTTCTTCTTCTTCTTCTTCTTCTCTTCTTCCTCTTCCTCTTCCTCTTCCTCTTCCTCTTCCTCTTCTTCTTCTTCTTCTTCTTCTTCTTCTTCTTCTTCTTCTTCTTCTTCTTCTTCTTCTTCTTCCTTTTCTTCTCCTTTGAGGCAGAGTTTCTCTGTGTAATTATGCCTTTTCTGGACTCACTTTGTAGACCACTGTGGCCTCAAACTCACAGAGATCTGCCTGCTTCTGCCTCCCGGAATGCTGGGATTACAGGAGTGTGCCACTGTGCCCAGCGTGTGTCTGTTTTTATGTTGAGGTCTTCGATCCACTTTTACCCAAGTTTAGTACAGGGTGATAAATATGGATCTATTTGTATTCTTCTACATGCAGACATCCAGTTAGACCAGCACCATTTACTGGGGATGCTTTCTGTTTTCCATTATATGGTTTTGGTTCCTTTGTTAAAAATCAGGTCTCCATAAGTGTGTGGGTTTATTTCTGGGTCTTTAATTCAATTCTGTTCTTATGCCAATACCATGTGTTTTTCAAATATTTATTTATTCACTTTGCATTCTGATTGCAGCTCCAGCTCCTCTCCTCCCTATGCCCCTCCACACACCTCTCACCCCATTCTCCCCTTTCCTTCTTCTCAAAGAAGGCAGAGGTTCCCCCATGAGTACCAGTCTGCCCTATCTGGACTTTCAAAAGATCCAATTTATATTTCTTTTGAATTTTAAGCATTCAGTACGTCTTAACTAATTGGGAGATTTGGCAGTCTGGAAGTTCTGCTTTCTATTGAGACCCGCAGCAGTTGAGAGCTAATTGCTTTAAAATTTCTTTGAAATTTTTGATACTTAATTTGCTTGTCTTTAAACTGAAATTTAAGAAATAGTTCACATACATATAACAACATCAATATATAATATTTGGTTTAGATACATAATAAAAGGCATTTATACACATGTGATACCAAGTGTTCATACCACCTAATGTACATTATATACATATGTTCTTCTTAAGTGTCAGTTTAAATTTTCATTTACATACATACATATATACATATATATTAAAAACACCTTCTGTGTAACAAGAATTAATCAAACAACAATTCTATACTTTGCCTTTAAATGACGTGTACCCATACCATTGTTATATATTTTTGTGTTTGGAATATGGGTTGTTACTTTAAAACTTAATATATTGGTAAAAAATATTATAATAGACAACATACACATGTAAATTAACAGAGTAGATTAGGAGTTTCACATACCTGCCATGTTCAAATTATGATCTTACTTTTTGTTCATGTTTTTCTTTGATTCAGCATTTTTGTTAATTTTTGACAAATATATAAAAGACTAATTTTTATTTTATGATATATTGCTGTAATGAGGATTTGTTTATGATTTCTTTTTAAAAGTTGGAGGTTAGATTTTCATTTTATAGGTTAAATAACAATAATATAAACTCCCAAGGTACTATGTTCAGTACAGTTTATAAATGAAGAGCTTCCTATGTGGTCTATGCTAGATGGTCAAAAGATGCATTACTGTATACAGAATGGGAATGTTATATAAATACTTTTAATCTTGAAAGACAAAAGTCTGTATCACAAGCTGCAAGTCAAATTAAAGGAACAGAGGTTGGATTCTGGATTTTAAAAACTTTGAGTTTGAATTTCATAACTATATTTACCATTTGTCTAGCAGATTAAGCAGACTACTTAATCTTTCTGCATTCCTGCTTAAAAATGAGCTAGTGGAAGCAATTACCAATTAGAGGCTTTTTTTGGTACCAAAATCATTGAGTTTGAACCTTAGCAGCCTTTAGAAAACTGCAGCCACTTTCATTTTAGGAATGTTTAGAAATCAAACTTCATAGTCAAGCAGTTCATAGATGCCTTCATAGGACTGAGAAAAACAACAAGAAAGAAAACAAGGAATATGCAGGCAGTAAAGAAAGTTAGGGAGTGAATACTTGAGAAGAGGGTCAGCATGAGTGAGAGCAGGAGGAGAGGGGTGAATGTATTCATGTTGTATTACATACGAAAATAAAATTGTGAAATATTACAAAATAAAATGTGCAAGAAACTGCATCATGGTGGAAGAAAACACTGTGAAGGAAATAGCAGATCTAGGCTGGCAAGGAAATATTACCTGGAAAAAGTTAGGAAAGCTAGAGCTGGACTGGCCACAGAAAAGAGCATATTTTTTCTTTTTTTATTGTATTTATTTTTACATATACATTTATATTATCACACATAAAGAAAATAAGCTACATACAGAAAGAAAAAACACAGAACAATAAGAATATATAAATGTTCCATTCATAGTGTGTTGGCTATTAATATTTGGCAAACTTGAAGAAAACTTTCCTATCTTGGCTAGTCTAAATTTCTGAATGTAAATTCATGTCTATCATATCTCATCTTTATCAACTTAAAACATCTATCTAGACCAAAAAACATCTTAACCCCTAAACAACTAAGCTTAATTGTAAAACTAAACTATCTGGTCTTCAGTGCCATCAGAGACTTGAGAAGGAATAAAATTAATTACCTGCATAAACAGGAAGTGCAGGTTAGCAGCTTCCAGTGTGAAAAAAAATGACAGAGAGAGTTTGCTGCCTGAATAGTCACCCAAAACTCTCTATAACTTTGAAACATCACCTTCAGCCTTCTGGCCTAATATATCTCACAGACATACTTATGAGGCAGGAACAATTGAGGACTTGCTTTCCCTTTTTTGGCAGAGTCTGGTCGTTGACTCTGACTGTATCAAAGCTTGCCTATATTTAGGCATAATTCTGTTTCTGGTAGAAATGAGGACATTTTTTCCCAGTGGCTTGTTTGCCACATTTGAAGCCATCTCCATAAGGAAGTTATTGATACTCATCATCTTCTTTGAGGTAGGCTGGGTGTTGCCAGGAGTTAACCTGTGCTGTTGTCAAAGAATCTTTAAAATAACAAAAACATCTTTAAATGCCATATTCTGTAAGTCTCTGAGATTTTTGAAGACCTTATGTAACTATTTTATCATATCTATCTATAGAATCATATCTATCTGTTAAACCTAGCATGCATATTCTTGTAATATAGACTAGTAATTGACATGACCTTTATTTGATCAACTAACAATTAACTTGTATAACATACTTATCCTAAACCAGCCTGCAATAGCACTTTCAAAGTATTGGAAGTAAACCTTGTATTCTACTTGAGTTGTATCAGTACAATACCTCATATTAGAGTAGAAATATATATATATATATACATACATACATATATACATACATATATAATGTGTGAAAAATAATCTTACATTTGAGTTCTATACCAATGTAACAAAATTTAACTTATTTTGCTTCAATATACAAAATTCTATTCCAATGAATTAAAAATAATCTTGTAAGTAACAGGTAAGGCGTTAAGTTGAGAAGTAGATTCAATAATCTACTTTTTGTCCTATCATCCCTATATATTTTTACATTCCCCCTTCTTTCTTTTCTTTTTAAAATTCATTTTATTTTTTTATTATGTTTCTTTTTAAAACATATACATTTATATTATTACACATGAATACAATAAACTACACACAGCAGGAGGAACCACGAGACAAACACGAATTATATAAATGTTACATTCATAGTGATTTGGCTATTTATATTTGGCAACCTTGAAGAAAACATTTTTCCTATCTTGGTGAGTCTAAAATTCTGAATGAATATTAATATCTGTCATATCTCATCTCTATCAACTTAAAACAACTATCTTGACTTAAAGACATCTTAACCTCTAAGCAACTAAGCTTAATAATAAAACTAAGCTATCTGGTCTGCAATCCCATCAGAGACTTGAGAAGAAATAAAACTAAATTACCTGAGTGAACCGGAAGTGTATGTTAGCAGCTTCCAAAATGAAAAAAAAAATGATGAGACAATTTCCTGCCTGAACAATCACCCAAAATTCTTTATAACATTGGAGCATCATCTTCAGCCTCTCGTCCAATATATCTGACAGACATATTTGCAAGGCAGGAACTATTGAGGACTTGATTACCCGGTCTTGGCAGAGTTTGGCTATCGACTCTGTCTGCATCTAAACATGCCCATTTTTAGGTAGAATTCTATCTGTGGCAGAAATGAGGACCATTTGCCCAGTGACTGGTTTGCCACATTTGAAGCCAACTCCATAAGGAGGATCTTTAATGCTCATCATCTTTTTTGAGGTCGGTTGGGTCTTGCCAGGAGTTAACTTCTCTTGTCAAAAAATCTTTAGAATAATAAAAACATGTTTAAATTCCATATTCTTTAGGTCTCTGAGGCTTTTGAAGACCTTATTTAACTATTCTACCTTATATATCTATAGAATCATATCTATCCATTAGATGTAGGATATATATTCTTGTAATAAAATTAGACTAGTATTTGACATGACCATGATTTGTTCAACTAACAATTAGCTTGTATTACTTAACTAACCTAAATAGGCTGCAGCACCACTTTCAAGGTATTGGAAGTAAACCTTGTATTGTGATTGAATTGGATGGGTATAATACCTCATATTAGAGTAGAAACACACACACACACACACACACACACACACACACACACACAATGTGTGTGAAGAATAATCTTAGATTTGAATTCTATACCAATGTATCAGAATTACACTTGTTTTGCATCAATATACAAAATTCTGTACCAATGAATTAAAAATAACATTATTTGTGAGCAACAATTAAGGCCTCAATAGATTCAATAATCTAGCTTTTGTTCTATCCTTCCTCTACATTTCTATATCCTCTTTTCTTTCTTTTCAGCTCCTATCTCCTTACCTATGAAAGAAAGATAAAAGAAAAGAGACATCCCTGAGTCCAACCTAGATTTCTTTTTGTATATGACCAATAATAACTTATAGCCAACTCTTGATGAAAATAAGGGACTGTAGACCAAGAGAACAAACAGAAATCTACCGACCTCCGCCCTTAGAAGAAATGGGGCATTGTTCTCTTAAGGTTTCTTCCAACTGATTTGAGACGAATAATACCTTTGTAGGGGCCCATATAAAATTGGAGGAATGGTTAAACAAGTCTGAAATGCTGGACCAATTGGGATCAAAAGCTTTTGACAATGTTGTCCTGGAAGTTGTCCTGTTCTGATGTGTAACAGCAACTGAAGTGCCCGGGCCTGGAACATGAAGGATGCAGGATGTCAGTGTCCAGTGTCCTGAGAGGAATGAATCATGTCAGGTCTGATCCAGCATCAGTGTCTGGTTCCTTTGTTCTGAAAACATAATTTCTCACAAGCATTATACAGTTCTAACATTTTAATTATATGAGGTGTGCATGATGCACAGAACAATTAAGGCTGGTTATCTGTTCACTGTATAAGCAGAAGATATCTGCAAATCTTCATGCTATATTAAGAATGGCCTCTAATAATAAGTCACAGAGAGTCTGTGACCAACATGAAGCCTTGTCTATGCAGACATTCATAGCTCAGTCAGTCTCAGAGCTATTCCAATGTAGTGGGACTAACAATGTTACCTGTTTGTTCTGCACTTTGAATTCTTTTCATCCCAATTGCAGCTCCCTCCCTCATCTCCTCACAACCCCACCCTCTCTGTCATACCTCCTGGTCCCATCCCCTCCCACATCCCCTTTCTCTCCCTCCCCTAGTCTTTAGCAAGGGGAACCCTTCTCCCCTAACATCTGACCTCAGCTTATATAGTGTCCTCTGTGCTACTTGTGTCCTCTTCCTCTGTGGCCTGGCAAGACCACCCTGCTAGGGGGGAAGTGAACAACATTAGGAGGCCCAAGTCCATGTCAGAAGTCATCCCTACTCCCCATATTGTGGGACCCACAAGGAGACTGTGCTGCCTAGTACCACACCTTAGCAGAAGGACTAGGTCCACACCCTACATGGACCTTGGTTTGCATATCAGTCTCTGTATTGTAATGTGGCTAATCTGAATTAAGTGCCTAACATCTGTTTATGAGTGTGAATATGCCATGTGTGTCTTTCTGAGTTTGAGTTACCTCATTCAGAATGGTTGTCTCTACTTCCATCCATTTGCCTGCAAATTTCAAGATTTATGTTTTTGATAGCTGAATATTATTCCATTGTGTAAATTAACCATAGTTTCTGTATCCATTCTTCAGTGGAGGGACATCTAGGTTGTTTCCAGATTGTAGAATATTACAAACAAGGCTGCTATGAACATAGTTGAGCAAATGTCTTTGTTGAATGGTGGACATCTTTAGGGTATATGTCCAGGATTGGTATGGCTGGATCTTGAGGTAGACTTATTTCCAGTTTCTTGAGATAGTACCAGATTGATTTTCAAAGTCTTTGCACAAGTTTGTGCTCCCACCAGCAGTGGAGGAGTGTCCCCCTTTCTCCACATCCTTGCCAGCATTTGCTGTCAATTGTATTTTTGATCTTAGTCATTCAGATAAGTGTAAAATGGAATTTCAGAGTCATTTTGAGTTGCATTTCCCTGATGACTAAGGATATTGAGCATTTATTTCAGTGTTTCTTGGACATTCAATATTCTTTTGTTGAGAATTCTCTGTTTAGTTCTTACCCCACTTTAATTGGATTATTCAGTTTGGTGGTGTTTAATTTCTTGAGTTCTTTGTCAGATGTAGGGTTAGTGAAGATCTTTTCCCAGTCTGTAGGCTGATATTTTGTTCTGTTGACAGTGTCCTTTCCCTTACAGATGTTTTCAGTTTCATGAGGTCTCATTTATTAATTGTTGACCTTAGAGCCTGGGCTGTTTGTATTCAGTTCAGGAATTGTCTCCTGTGCCAATGCATTCAAGGCTTTTCCCTACCTTTTATTCTAACAAATTTAGGGTGTTTGGTTTTAAATTTAGGTCTTTAATCTATTTTGTCTTTAGTTTTGTGTGTGGTGATGAATATGGGTCTATTTTCACTTTTCTACATGTAGCCATCCAGTTAGACCAGCACCATTTGTTGAAGATGCAATCTTTTTTCCATTGTATGGATTTTGCTTCTTTGTCAAGAGTCAAATGTCCATAGGTGTGTAGGTTTATTTCTTGGTCTTCTATTCAATTCCACTTGTCAACCAGCCTATTTCCATGCCAGTATCATGCCGGTTTTACTATTGTTGCTCTATAGTACAGCTTGAGATGCAGGATGGATATTCCTCTAGAAGATCTTTTATTGTATAGGATTATTTTAGCTATTCTGGGTTTTTGTTTTTCCATATGAAGTTGAGAATTGATCTTTCAAGGTCTGTAAAGAGTTGTCTTTGAATTTTGATGGGAATTGCATTGAATCTGTAGATTGACTTCGGTAAGATGGACATTTTTACTATGTTGATTCTCCTGATCCATGAACACAGGAGGTCTTTCCATTTTCTCATATCTTCTATGTCTTTCTTTAGAGATTTGAAGTTTTTTTCATATAAGTCTTTCAATTGCTTGGTTAGAGTTACACTCAGATACTTTATACCATTTGTGGCTACTGTGATGGGTGTAGTTTCCCTAATTTCTTTCTCAGCCCCTTTGTTATTTGTATACAGCAGGGCTACTGATATTTTGAGTTGATTTTGTATCTAGCCACATTGCTAAATGTGTTTATCAGCTGTAGGAGTTTCTTGGTAGACTTTTTGCGGTCATTGACATATACTATCAAATCATCTGTGAATAGTGATACTTTGACTTCTTTCTTTCCTATTTGTATCCCCTTGAACTCCTTTAGTTGTCTTATTGCTCAAGCTAGGACTTCAAGTATTATATTGAAGAGATATGGGGAGATTGAACAGCCCTGTCATGTGGAATTGATTTGAGTTTATCTCCATTTTGTTTGATGTTGGCTATTGGCTTGCTGTATATTGCCTTTATTGTGTTTAAGTATGTGCTGTGTATCCCTGCTTTCTACAAGACTTTTTAACATGAATGGGTGTTGGATTTTGTCAAATGCTTTTTCAGCATCTAAGGAGATGATAGTGTGTTTTTCCCCTTTTAGTTTTTGTATATGATGGATTACATTAATGGATTTCCATATATTGGACAACCCCTTCATCCCTGGGATGAAGCCTACATGGTCATTGTGGATGATATTTTTTATGTTTTCTTGGATTCAGTTTGCAAATATTTTATTGAGTATTTTTGCATAAGTGAAATTGGTCTGGAATGCTCTATCTTTCTTGGGTTTTTGTGTGGCTTAGGTATCAAGGTGACTGTGGTCTCATAGAATGAGTTTGGTAATGTTTCTTCTGATTCTATTCTGCGCAATAGTCAGAGAAAATTGATATTAGTCTTCTTTGAGGGTCTGTTAGAATTCTGCACTGAATCCATCTGGCCCTGGGCTCTTTTTTTTTCCCAAGGGGAAACTTTTGATGACTGTCTCTATTTCCTTAGGAGATATAGGACTATTTTAATTTGTTTACCTGATCCTGATTCAACTTGAGTAGTTGTTATCTACCAAGAAATGTGTCCATTTCATTTAGATTTTCAAATGCTGTGGTATACAGGATTTTGCAATAAGCCCTAATGATTCTTTGGATTTCCTTTCTGTTCTTATATCTCCCTTTTAATTCCTGATTTTGTTCATTTGAATGCTCTCCTTCTGCCTTTTAGTTAGTTTGGCTAAGGGTTTGTCTATCTCTTTGATTTTCTCAAATAACCAGCTCTTGGTTTGGTTGATTCTTTGAATTGTTCTTTTTGTTTCTTATTTATTCATTTCAGACTTGAGTTTGATAATTTCCAGCCATTTACTTCTCTTTGGTGAGTCTGTTTACTTTCATCCTAGAGCTTGCAGGTGTGCTGTTAAGTTGGTAGTATGGGATCTCTTCAGTTTCATTATAAAGGCACTTAATGTTATGAACATTCCTCTTAGCACTGCTTTCATCATGTCCCATAACTTTGGGTATGTTGTGCCTTCATTATCATTGAATTCTAGGAAGTTTTAAATTTTGTCCCATACCCAGAGGTCATTGAATAGTGAGTTGTTCAGTTTCCTTGAGCTTGTGGGATTTCTGTTGTTTCTGTCATTGTTGAGTTCTAGCTTTAATCCGTGGTGGTCTGATATGATGCAAGGGATTATTTCCATCTTCTTGTGTCTATTGAGGTTTGCTTTGTGACCAAGTATATGCTCAATTTTGAAGAAGGTTCAATGAGGTGCTGAGAAGAATGTGGATCCTTTTGTGTTTGGGTGGAATGTTTTGTAGATATTAGTTAGGTCCAATAGATCCATAGCTTCTATGAGTTTTATTATTTCTCTATTTCATTTCTGTCTCGATGATCTGTTCATTGATGAGAGCTGGGTGTTGATGTCGTCCACTATTAATGTGTGGGGTTTGATGTGTGGTGTAATGTTTAGTAATGTTTCTTTTACAAATTTGGGTGTTCCTGTATTTGGGGCATAGCTGTTCAAAATTGAGATGTCCTCTTGGTTTATATTTTCCTTTGATGAGTATGAAGTGTCTTTCCCCATCTCTTTTGAATAGTTTTGGTTTGAAGTATATTTTATTAGATACTAGAATGGCTACTCCAGCTTTCTTCTTGGGTCTATTTGCTTGGAATACCATTTTCCAGTCCATTTCTCTAAGGTAATGATTTTCTTTATTGCTGAGGTGTGTTTCTTGTATGCAGCAGAATTATGGGTCCTGTTTTCCTGTCTATTCTGTTAGCTTGTGTCTTTTCAGTGGGGGAGTTGAAGCCACTGATGTTGACAGTAATTAAAGAGCAGTGGGTGTTGGTTTCTGTTTTTTTTTTTTTTATGTTGATGGTGGTAGAGTGTGTATGGGGGTCATTCTGTACCCTTTGATTACTACTTGAATTTTGTGAGAAAGACACACACACACACAAAGTGGAGCAGTGTAAAGTTGTGTAGATCAAGTTTATTCTCTTTGACTTGTGGAAATGGAATAGGCAAGGGAAAAGGGAAACCAGTGACAGAAGAAAGGGAAAGGGAAGGAAGGAGGAGGGAGGGAACTTTTTGCATTCATAGTTGGGAGAATTAATAACAAGGATTCTGAGAGGCAACTTATCCATAGTTATCACAATGGTGAGGGGACGCTCCAGACTGTTATTACACTGCTGTCAGGAATTGTGCCCTGAGGCAGTATATCTATTATATATCATCTAACCAGGATTCATGTCACCTAGATTTTTGGCACAGGACCCACCACAGTTACTAGATGATACAAGATGTAAAGAAACTCATTGCTATGCTTATAACAATAAACATGGAATATGAACTCTTAGGCAAACTTATTAGAAAAAAGGGGGAAAGAGTGAAAGATTCACATTCTCTCCTTTAAGTTGCTTTTCAAAACTCCTGTAGTACCTGAGGAAGAACAGAATATTTTTGAATAATGTTTATTTCCTAATCTATTGTTGTTCTAACAGAAATGTAGGGTTTTTTTTTTTTTATTTTCAATATTAACTATATTTGAATGGCCTTAAAATAAAGCCATTTACCTTTCTAGCCCATTTTCTAGGGAATCTTTTTACTTTTCTGTAACTAACATGAGAACTTTCATAATTGATATTGAAACTGAAAACTCCTTTAGAAGACATCTAGTGGGCGCTAGAGAGATGGTTCAGAGGTTAAGAGCACTGGCTTCTCTTTGAAAGGACCCAGGTTGAATTCCCAGTGCCCATATAGATTTTCACAACATTCTGCTATTTCATTTCCAGGTGATGTGACACTTCTGGCTTCTTTAGGCACAAGACACATGAGTAGTATATAGACATACAAGCAGGCAAAACATTCACACACATAATTAAAAAATCTACTGATCATGCCACAATATTCTATGTCTCGTTTTTGTTGGTTTTTCAAGACAGGGTTTCTCTGTGTATCCTTGCTTGTCCCAGACTCACTTTGTAGACCAAGCTAGCCTCCAACTCATAGAGATCCACCTGCCTTTGCCTTCCTGAGTGCTGGGATTACAGGCCTTGTAAAGACTTACCTCCCTGACTATTTATTTGGGTTTCTGATTAGGTTTAGGCAAATTAAAGAATCAACAGATCAGGATTTATATCTACCTAACAGCATACACCATAAAAAGGTGGTCTTGAAATTTTAGCATTTTCATTTTATTAGTTTTGGGACAATATTCATTTTTAATTGCTTTTGAGTTTGGAAGAAGCATTTTTCTCTACCTTTTCAACAGGGTACAGCATTTTCTTCTTCCTGTTCTCTTTGTATGCACCTAATATGGATTAATATATTCAGATTTCTTTTGGGGAGAAGGGAGGCCTGAGGGAAGGCTGTGTTCCCTCTTGGTATGAGGATCATAGGGCATAGGACATGGCAAGATGGGTTTCGCCTATTGTTGGTTTTATGCTGTCTCCTAACCGAGTCCATATGAATAAGACAAGTAATGTTACTGTCCCTGTTTTCTCACCATTTGTCTTGCAGCATAAGTGAGGCTGTAGAAACAAATTGATCCTAGAGAAACATAAGTACAGTCAATGGGTGGCAGCCTTGTATTTTTCATTCTTCAGGAGTCTTTGGGTTTCTTTAAGTACCTATAATTTGCTCCTCTCTCTGGACTTCTGCAGGGGATGTTTGTAAAGTAAAAACCAAAATATTGCAATAATTGGAGACCGCTCCAAGGAGCTACTTCTTCAGCTGGATAATATCTAAGTTTTAACCTAAAAAGTAAATGTAGTGACATAGCTTCAGTGTATGAAATAGCAATGTTAAAGCTATGGTATTTTCCCTCCACAAAACCAGTCTCCCAAGTGAGTTGGCCTGAATAAATGCCAAACACAGTGTCTCTATGGGAGAGTAAAAGTATCTCACATTTGAAAAGATACACATGTCCCAGAGCCCAATGTGCTGAAGTGACATTATTAAAACAGAAATACCACCGATATGAGTAGGTTTGCAACCTTAACAAGATAGGACTGATCTACTTTATGTCTTGCTACCTCCACATTTATGTTCATGTAGGCTGAAGTGCTAAGTCACACCCAAGGTGTTCTGTTACTAAAGTACTTTCAGGACAGACAGCAGCACCCACCTGCATATTATACTGCTGCATACATGTCTGACACATGGTAGTGGAGCAAAACACAACTATATTTTTGCAGAAACAGGGCATCAAAATTTTCTGTGTCCTAAGAAACGAGAATAATTACAACCACTTCATTAAGTCAGGTCCTGGGTCAGGTTTTATCCAAGGAGAGAGTCTTCTAGGGCCATGGGGAAACTGCTCTGTAAATATTTCTGCGGTTATAGAGGTCCCTTTGTTCCAACTCACAGTAATGTTGGGTAACAAGTTTACTAGCCTTCAAACAATTTAGAGAGCCATAACTGAGACAACATGGGTGTGCTTGTAAAAAGATTCTTGCTGCTGAGCTAATACTCAGTTGTGATTTTGTCTCCCTCTGTTTGGATAGCATAATTCACAGTTCATCCATTAACTAAAGTAGACTGCCAAATAATTTAGCCGGTGTGAAACACACACACGAACACACACACACACACACACACACACACACACACACACACACACACACACACACACGCTGAAATCCCACATTCTAGGATTCATGTCAAGATCACTGCAGTAGCAAGCACATATTTTCAAATAGCCAGAATGAAACAGCACAATTGCAGAGAGAAGAGCTGTGCTTGCCAGATGTAGTGTCATTTACATGAATCCACAGCACTGTGGAGATGAGGGCGAGGGTGTGATTGCCATTGCAGAAGAGTGTGTTTCTCAGAAATGCCACAATCAAACACAGTGTTATTTTAAAAGAAAATCCCAATCGTTCTATTTTACCAATAAATACTCAGAGTGAAAAACTGCTAGCTCACAGAAGCAGAGAAAGCATCCAGCTGACCTTCCTATTCAGCTCATGTCCTGATGGAAAAGGCCCCAAAGGCTGACTAGCTCAGCTGACAGCCCAAGAAGAAAAGACAAAAACAAACAAACAAACAAACAAAAAACCCGATGGCAAAAGGTTTGATAACTCAAAGCTCAGAAAGCCCTAAAAGCTAGCGAGCTCAAGAGGTAGAGAGCTAAAAAGCTCAAGGAGCTGAAGAGCTCAATAGCTCCTTCTACTTCTACACACTGTCCTAAATACCTCTCAACTCAAAGTCCCTCCTATTCTTTAATCCCTGTCAGCTGGTTTCTTTCTCTGCCTCTGACCTAGGGTTAACATAATTAAATCCATAGAGTAAATGTACCACAGTTTCTTTATCCATTCTTCAACTGAGGGGCATTTAGGCTGTTTCCAGGTTCTGGCTATTATGAATAAGGCTGCTATGAACATGATTGAGCATATGTCCTTGTTGTGTAGTGGAGCATTTTCTGGGTATATTCCAAGGAGTGGAATAGCTGCGTCTTGAGGAAGCCCTATTCTCAGTTTTCTGAGATAGCGCCAGATAGATTTCCAAAGTGGTTGTACAAGTTTGCATTCAAACCAGCAATAAAAGAGTGTTCCCCTTTCTCCACATCCTTGCCAGCATGTGGTGTCGCTTGAACTTTTAATCTTTGCCATTCTAATGGGTGTAAGATGGAATCTCAGAGTCATTTTGATTTGCATTTCTTTAATGACTAAAGACATTGGGCATTTCTTTAAGTGTTTCTCAGCCATTCAATATTCCTCTATGGAATACTACTCAGCTATTAAAAACAAGAAAATTCCGAAATTTGTGGAAAAATGGATGGGACTAGAAATGATCATAATGAGTGAGTTAACCCAGAAACAGAAAGACTCACATAGTATATACTCACTTATAATTGGGTACTAGTCCGAAAGGCATGTCCCACAAAAGTCTTCACTTACCAGGAGATTGGGATAGATGTGAGGACATCCTACTGAGACTCTAGGTAAGAGAAATATAGGAGATGGGTCCTAGAAACCTACAAGAAGAACATCATATAGGTAAATCTGGGCCCAGGGGGGTTCTGCTCAAACTATTGCACTAACCAAGGACAATACAAGTAGTAAACATAGAACCCCTACTCTGATCTAGCCAATGGACAGGACATTCACCACAGTTAGGTGGAGAGTGGGGACTGACTTTGACATGAACTTTGGTGCTCCATATTTGACCACCTCCCCTTGGTGGGGAGGCCTAGTGGCACTCAAAGAAAGAATAAGCAGGCTACCAAGATGAGACTTGATAGCCTATGCGCATAACGTGGGGGAGGAGGTTCCCCTCGGTCATAGACCTAGGGGAGAGGAATAGGGTGAAAGTGGGAGGGAAGGAGGAATGAGAGGATACAAGTGATGGGATAACAATTGAGTTGTCATCTGAATAAATTAATAAAAAATTTAAAAACATAATTAAATCCTGTTTACAGAAAGCTTTTGGATTAAAGGTGTGTGTTAGGGCTCAACTGCAGCAAACAAAAGACAGACTTTACAGTTCACAATCTCAGGGATCATAATGGGATCAAAGATGCTGCAACAACACATTGTCCCCTCTGCTGCTGTATCAGACATCTTTCAAAAACTTCCAATCATTACTGTTTTATTTTCTACTTGTACGAAATAAAAACATTCCAGTTCTGTTTACTTTGTAAATCTTAATACTAATAAATACATGGGCCTCTCATGAATCATTTGGTTGATAAATACAGATTTCATTAATTTTCTGCTAATGTAGGTGCATTTGTACAAAATGCAGGGTGGTCTACCTGTCATGTTTTCGACAGAGCTGATTATGACATTGCTGATCTCTGCAACAGAGTATGCATCTTTAAAAACATGTCAGTTCTAGAATGTGAACATTTTTGCTAGAGCAGATACTATGCATAATTTAGTTAAGACTAGCTCAAGGCTTATAATGATAACATACCTTACAGATTTCATATACTTGAATAGCAATCCAACAATAGTTATATGAAACATTATAGATGAGGAGAGGCATGGTGAAACCTTACTTTAGGGTTCACATCACTCCTTCTTTGCTTGGACCCTTCAAAGCACAGCCATCATTCACACTTAAGCCATGTTTAGCAGATAATCTATGAATTTTTAATGTTCTACTGATGCTGAAAATTTTCACTATGGGAAAATTTCCTCCTTGATTTCTTCTCTGGAAAAATGTGAATGAAATGTAGACATGGTGTTGGTCTCTCTGCTGTTACTCATATAATTTCCACACAGCTTAAATTAACCTTGTATTTCAAACTGTCAAAAATTATACATTTCCCCTATAAATTGCAACTACAAAGCTTAATATTTTACTGATCTAATATGAAAATTTTGAATTTACATTTGTGAATTGATATTACCTTCTCACCAGAATTCTGGTTAACAGAGTCACCAAAAGCAAGGAATAACATGAAAAGGAAACTACAGAGAGATTTATTATTTGCTCCTCTGAAGTTTGACAAGACTATGGGTCAGCCTTTGCTTACTCAAGACTTCACAAAGCCCTTAATTACTAGAGTTAATTTTTAGCAAGACTCTGAAGGAGAAGCAAAAAAGGTGTAAATGCTACAGGTTCTGGGCCATTTCTTCTCTCTGGGCATCTTCAGTCCCTAGAAAGTAGGCACAGGTCACAGCTGCCACATATGCATCATGTGGATGGGGCAATGTAGCCAATAACAGGCCAGGAGAAGGAAAGCTTCTTTGGAAGGGATCTCAGACAAACTTAAGTTCATTTTTCCTAACCTACATTCTCTTTCTTGGTAATTATCACCTAGAAACTTCTGCACAGGTGTATGTATTGTTTTGTTTTACAAAGTATCCTTTAAAAAAGAACCTGGAAACTTCTTACAAAGCACTCCAAGATGGTTGCAAGCAGCATGCATGGTTTCTGAGTAATAGAAGATCAGAGACTTCAGACCAAGTGACTAGTTGGGCTACAGACTCCAAAAGGCCAGCATCTCTGCCAGCATCCTGGCAGCTAAGGACTCAAAGTTCTAGGTCCCTGTGGACAGCTCCTGAGTTCAAGGGACATATGGTCCCAAGCTTGCCAACTAAAACATTCTGCCTATTAAAACACAACTCCCGAGTTCCAGGGATGCACTGCTCTAGCCTCCGGACACCAGACTCCTTCTGTCTCCCTGAGTACAGCTCCTGGACACCTGCTACACTGTCCCAGCCTCTGGTCTATGGTTCTATTAATCCCCATGTGGAGACCTGCCGGGACAATAGGAACATACAGGATCTCATTTCAAGATGGTGACACCCAGCAAGCATAGAGTCTGAGTACTAGGAGCTCAATGACTGCAGAGAGCTACTGACTCCAAAATGCCAGTATCCATTCTGTTTTCTCAGAGGTAGTAGGAGACCTGGGCCTCCCTGCTGCTCCCACCATCACAAGGACCACTCTAGATTCCAGGAACACACAGATCCAGACCCAGGTTCATGGCTCTACTAGACATCTTGAGGAGATCTGTCAGCCATTAGGATCATACAGGTTGGACACCCACACTTCACCCCAATTCTGTGTCTATAGTTCCACTGGGACAAACCCAGCAGAGAAGAACTTCAGGCTATACACAGAGATCCAGGCCCCAGCCTATGACCAAGAGCTTCCCCTTATCCCACATCAACTTCCCTACCCCAGCATTCCACAGAAACCTACCAGGCTCCAGGAACACCCAGCTGATGCCATGGGCAACCAGATAGTTAAAAACCAGCATAAGAACACTATCAACAAAACCATAGCAATATAGCACCATCATAACCCAATGATCTTAATACAGAAAGCTCTTGATTTCATAACACAGTTGAAACAAAGGAAAATGACTCTAAACCTATGAGTATGAAGATGATAGAGGACTTTATAAAGGAAAAATATAAATCTCTCAAAGAAAGACAGGAAAATTCAATCAAACAAATAGAGGCCTTTAAGGAGGAAACAAATCAGTTAAAGAATACAGGAAAATACAAGGAAATAGGTGAAGGAATTAAATTAAGGAGTTCAAGATCTGAAAACATAAATTGAATCAATAAAGAAAGCACAAACTGAGGAAATCTTGGAGATGGAAAACTTAGGGACAAGAACAAGAACTACAGAGGTAAGCATCATCAACAGAATACAGAAGATGGGGGAAAGAATCTCAGGCATAAAAGATGGAAGAAATCCATGCATCTGTTAAAGATAATATTAAATCAGAAAAAATTCTGACACAAAACATCCAAGATATCAAGGACATGATGAAAAGATAAAACCTAAGAATAATAGGAATAGAAGAAAGAGAAGATTCCCGCCTCCAAGGACCAGAAAATATTTTCAAAAAAATCATAGAAGAAAAATTTCCCAACCTAAAGGAAGAGATGCCTTTAAACATACAAGAGGCTTACAAAACACCAAATAGACTGGACCAGAAAAGAAATTTCTCAAACCACATAATAATCAAAATAGTAAATATACAGAACAAAGAAAAAATATTACAAGTTGCAAAGGAAAAAGGCCAAGTACCATATAAAGGCAGACCTATCAGAATCATACCTGACTTACCAACAGAGACTCTAAAAGCCAGACAAACCTGGGCAGATGTCTTGCTGTCTAAGAGACTACAGATGTCAGTCCAGAACAGTATACCTAGCTAAACTCTCAATCACCATAGATAGAGAAAACAAGACAGACCAAAAAAAACTAAATTTAAACAATATCTATGCACAAACCCAGCCCTACATCTGGTACTAGAAGGAGGTTAAATATACCCAAGAAAACACAGGGTATGAATAAATTCACTACATCAAAACAAAAAAAGACAAGCACACAAAAAATCACCACCACCAACATCAAATGTTCAATGTCTTAGTCATCAGGGAAATGCAAATCAAAAGGACTCTGAGATTCCATCTTATATCCATCAGAATGTCTAAGATAAAAAACTCAAGTGCCATCACATACTGGAGAAAAATAAAGAAAGAAGAACACTCCTCCATTGCTGGTGGGAGTGCATACTTGCACAACCACCTTGGAAATCAGTCTGGTGCTTTGACAGAAAATTGGGAATAGCTCTACCTCAAGACCCAGCTATACCACTCCTGCTCAACTATGCTCATAGCAGCTTTATGCCTAATAGCCCAGAAACTGGAAGCAATCCAGATGTCTCTCAACAAAACAACAGATAAAAATCTGTGGTATATTTATACAATGAAATACTACCTAGCTGCTAAAAAACAAGAGCATCACGAAATTTGCAGCAAATGGATGGAACTAGAAGAGATTAACCTGAGTGACATAACCCAGGCCCAGAAACACACACAACATATGTACTCTTTATAAGTGGATTTAGCCACATAGTACACAGGATTACCATACTACAACCAACAGGCCCAAAGAAGCTAAGTAATTAGGATGCCCCAAGAGATGGTGCCTGAATATCTATCAGCAGAGGAAATATAATAGACAGAGGAAATTGTAGAAGAGAGGAAACAGGGTTAGAGAGGGAGTGTAGAGAGAAATGAGGGTAGAGATCTGACTTGGGGAGATAGAAAACTGGAGTAGAGGGGTTTAGCTGAGAGAAGAGAAACCACGGGCAGGGACATCTCTGTGACACTGGAGACCTGTGACAGAGTAGGCTTCTGGGAGGATAGGGGTGTCACTCTAGCTGAGAATTCTAGTAGCAGGGGTCATGGAACCTAAAGAGGCCACTCTTTAACTAGACAGGACTCATAGTGAATAGAGGGGAACATCAACCCACTCACAAAAACTTTGAACCAAAATTTATCCTGCCTACAATATGTGGAGGCATAAAGATAGAGCTGAGGCTGAGGGAATGTCCAACCAATGTCTGGCCCAGCTTGAGATCCACACCATCGGAGAAAGCCAGCCTTTGACACTATTAATGATACTCTGCTATGCTTGTAAAGTTGTACTCTGAGAAGCTACACCTAGCAGTGGATCAAAACAGATGCTGAAAATTCTCTGCATTAGCCATTTATCAGTAACAAAATTACGCATTCAAAAGTAGTGGGACAGAAAATTTAACTTCCTTATTTAGTTGAAAAAGTCACATAATTTTCAGATCTGTTTATGATCATACATGGACCTTTCATTTGTAATATAGAAACTTAATTAATTATAGGATTGAATGGCTTCCTTTTCTTTACTATGGTTCTTAAAAACTTACTAGGTTTTCTACATTTATTGGGATACTTCTCTTCTAGGCCCACGGCTTATATAACAATACCATGATACAGTATATAATATGAAGATTTAAAACTCTTATCAGTTGACATTGTGATTTGTACTTTAACAAATTTTATCTTACTACAATTCTGTTAGATTCTGTTTGAACTTTATTTATACTTTAGGGAACAATATGAAATGCCCAGATTCATAAGAACTTTCATTCTTTCAAAGGCCTCATACAGTAGGAAAGATTTTCTGATGCTGTAGATTTTAGAAGCCAGTTCATGGTACTTGAAAACTAAAGAATTCTCTGGATCTAATAGTTTTAGGAATTAGCTCTGGTTTATAGAAATTAACCACTATTTAATTGCTTTTCAGTCTGTAGATGATGTTTTTGACTCATATGTACAAAGGCAAGCCTACACTGAAGAACACATGACCTAGGTGCTTTAAAATTCTATTTAAATGCTATTTTGTATCCTTAGGTAGGATCTGTTCAGGAGGCCAATTCATTCATGGCATTGCTTTGAGGATCAAAAATCATGATCACTGTTTTTAGAATATAAAGTTACTGGAAAGTTAACGTATTGACTTTTCAAATATTGCATTTTAAAGATCATTTCTTAAAGAAATTGCTGTCTGAAATAGCATTAACTGCCCTTTGAACATGAAACTTTGAAACCATTCAGTTAAATAAAATTTTCAAGGGTCAGAATAATTCTGTGTTCAGATAAGTCATAGGTTGTTTCCAGTCAAAGAATGGATAAAGAAACTGTGGTACATTTACACTATGGAATACTACTCAGCTATTAAAACCACGGAAATCCTGAAATGTATGGGCAAATGCATGGAACTATAAATGATCATCCTGAATGAGTTAACTCAGATCCAGAAAGACTCACTTGGTATATCCTCCTAATTGGACACTAGCCCAAAAGGGATATCCAATAAAAGTCTTCACTTACCAGGAGATTGGGATAGATACGGGGACTTTCTACTGTGACTCCAGGTGAGGGAAATATGAGAGAATGGGGAAATAGAAGGATCCAGAGAGTCCTAGAAACCCACAAGAAAAACATCATGACAGGCGGATCTGAACCCATGGGGGGTCTGCTCAACCTACTGTACCAACCAAGGACAATACATGCAGTAAACATTGAATTTCTATTCAGATCTAGCCAATGGACAGGACGTTCTCCACAGTTGTGTGGAGATCGGGGACTGATTCAGACATGAACTCTGGTGCCCCATATTTGACCACTTCCTCTTGGTGGGGAGGCTTGGTGGCACTCAGAGGAAGGATAAGCAGGCTACCAGGATGAGACTTGATAGCTTATGAGCATATACAGGGGGAAGGGGTCCCCCCCAGTCACATACGTAGGGTAGAGGAGTAGGGGGAAAGCGGAAGGGAGGGAGGAATGAGAAGATAAAAGTGAGGGGATAACAATTGAGATGTAATCTGAATAAATTAATATAAAATGTAAATAAGAAAAATAAAATAAAAGGAAAAGTCATAGGAATTATAGAAATGATAATTAAGTGAAAATTTATGATATGAGGTGGTGAATATTTTGCAGTTTATTTGTGAGCTTGTAAGAAAGTAGAATGAAATAACGGACATGCATTTTGTTAGTGTTAGTCTATTATTTGTAGCTGTGAATAAGCTACTTCCAAATCAATGTAATGATAATTCAATTAATATTGGGTTATATTTTGGTAGTTTACGTTTCATTCTCCTTGGTGCCTTACCAGAAAAGAGGGTGATATAAACCAGTGAAAGTAAGTGTTTTTATTCAATGCCAGCCTTGAAGAAAATAGATGGCATTTTCTGTTTCAGATCTTATCACTGAGGGAAGAAGTTGTAGTTAGGCGTATTGAGGACCTTTATAGCCTTATGGGAGTACAACAAATTTGATTTAAAAAATGGATGGGAAAACAGTGTTTTCCTATACCGTTACAGTATTCTTATTTGTTACCCTATAATTTAATATACAGAGCCATTAAATCAAAGTTCTAAATTAGATTGGCTTTTTATCAGTATTGTATTTAGTTGAATTTAATTAAATTAATACATTCAATTTAAAAGGCAATTTAATTTCTTTTTCTTAGTAGAGCTATGTGTAATTTGCAGGAGAAGAGGAATTTCCCAGTTTTAAGCCTTGGAATATATTTAAGAAGAAGAACAACAACAAAAAAATGCCAGTACCTTACAGCCACATGGTAATTAAAACTGCCTTTGAAACAATCTGTTAAGTTGGAAAAGTGGGATTTTAATAATGTGGACTACAAACCAGTTTTTTGGGTCAGATTTAGAATTAACGCAGCATTAAAAGATATTTAGTGTGCAAATATGTTTGATATCATACCGTTTGTTATTTTAGTATTTTTATTAAGGACCTTAGGATATTTTAGATAAGCTTATTAAAAATGCCAATTTTATATTCTGATTAGGTAAATGCTCACATCTTATACCTGGTATGTTTTTAAAACAGATTTAGTATGCTTAGAGAATTACAGAGTAAGTTGGTCAGACTGTGCAATGGAAAATTACTCTTTGAAATGATTAAAGGCTAAAGATTTTGAATAAATCTTCAATAATTCAAAAAATACATACAAAATATGTATTAGTACCACCAACTGATAAATGTCATATAAAACTTTTTTGTCTTTTGAGCCCTGGATTCTTGAGCTGGAACATTTTTGTGTAGTGTTATATTTTTCAGTTATCAGGCAAACAATTTCCAAATAGAAACAGAAAATGCCAGAAAAATCAATCTCTGACACAAACCCACATACCATGTTAAGATACACAATGTAGAAAATGTTAGTATTCTTCTTGCTTTTGCTTTACTGTTACAAAATGACATTCTTTTTTCAATTTCTCTACAAAACAGCATTCCCTGACTAGTCACCTTTTACTTTTTTTTGCTAAATGACGATAGACTTCATTTTCCTTACACATTCATATGCTTGAGAGGTGATTGTATTTTGTTATAGAATACCTACATATGATTCATCAATATAATAACATACCACACAACAATATTTTGGTCAAATATTAACCATATATCAAAGAGGAGTTTTATAGGCTTATAACATTTACTAGAATTTTAGGCATCTTACTTTGTATAAGTGCATCCCATGATGTATACACAATGACATTACCAAATGGTTCACCCTTATTTCATGTTAAAATGATAGATGAGTACATTCTATATTGAATTATGCCATTTGGTAATAACTTGCAAGGTCGGAATTACTTTTTATAAATTATTTCCCAAATCTCATGCTTCAAGACTATAGGATAAAGAAGGAAATTTGCATAATCATTCTCTACCCCATTCATGTACTATGGTAGTCTCTTAAGGTTACTTAGAAATGGCACAAGGAAAAAAGAGTTCCAGAGGAATGCAATGTGACTTAGCCTATTTTTGGTTAGGAAATGATTAAATGAAGAAGAAAAAGAAGGAAGAGAGAAAGGAACCGAAGTAGACATTAATTAATTTGCTTGTTGCTGCATGTTATCAGTAAGATATACTCTTTACAGATGTTTAAAGGATAGGAAGACAACTGTTGCTTCTATTCAACATCAAAGGAACTATGAGAAACAATTCCTTGGGAAGCCTCTCACCTGCAACTTTGAACAAGAGCTGACAGTAGGATTACACAGGAATGTTTTTCTTTCCTAAAGAAACCCTAGCCCCCATGTGGCACAGGCACCCTCTGAGCTGCAATTTGAGTGGCTTAACAAAGTGAGCACTGTAGCAAGGGAATGGTGAGCAATCACTTGTAACTACTTGTCTTTATCAGTGGAGATCTAGTCCAAGTCCAGTAATTCTGAAGAAGTTAAAAGGAACCAGACCAAACAAATCACAGATGCCAGTCATGACTTTAAGTAAGGTAAGTGCATCAAAGAAATATAGTGACGAAGATCAATGAAATAGAGAGAACCACCTTGAGAACTTGACTTTTTTTCATATTGGTGAGCTCTTCAAGCCCCTTCTCCTTATACATCCAGATGTCACATTAAAGTGAGAAATGTGTGTGGAAATCAGAGGACAACTTGGAGGAGTTAGTTCTCTTATTCAGTCATGTGGAGCCAAGAGATCAAACTTAGCTCATCAGGCTTGGCAGCCAATATCTTTACTATATGAGCCATTTCACCAGTTTAGGGACTTAATATTCAATTCCAAATATAATAATCTGTTTGTGAAAAAACTGCCACTCAACATGATTGAATATATTTAAACCAGAAAGAACTTTTAATGGTTTTCTTTCTTGTATTGATAATGTGGTCTCTGAATAACAATATAAATAAATTTTATTTGATTGATTTTTACATTGTCTGTAGAAGATAGAAGATTACTCCAAAGAATCCATCTTTAGTTTTTCTTTATTATTCTTCCATATCAGGTCAGCCAGAAACAGAAGAAATTTTATGGCATCCAGAGTTTCTTAATTTTGTAATTCTGAGCTGATACACAGTTGGTTGTGTTTCTTGAAATAAAAGAAATTTCGTTGAGTTTCATGCTTAAAATAAAATTAATCCATGATCAGAATGTAGCCTATTAGATTCAAGAAATAATTCTTTGCACATTAAATAGTAATTTTCAGTACAATTTATTTCTAACCTTTCAAAAACTAAGTTAATTTTTGATAATCTCATACATGAATAATACTCACTATATTTCTTGAAATGTCATTTCTGTTCATTCTATCTTTCTCTTTTTTCTTTCTAAGAGTACATAATTTCAACTGGTCAAAATTTAAGCTTGCTGATGGTTCCCTTCAATTTATTCCTAAATTTTTCTGTTGAATTACTCATTTCAGCTATTGTAGTTCTCTGCTGTTTGTGTTTTTCAAAATAATATTTGTCTCATTATTGTTATTCTATTTGTTCATACATTGTATTTACAGTTTCACACCTTGTCCCTGTTATCTTGCAGTGCTTTTTATCATATTGAAGATAACACATTTAAGATAACGTCCAGTTTGATCAATAACTTCCCCTAGAACTGTTTCTTTTTTTTCCCTGATGACAGTCACACCTACCCATTTCTTTTAAATTCAGATCATTTTTGTTGTTGTTGTTGAAAATTGGACATTGAAATATTTTGCTGTTGTTGCTCTATAAATGAGATCTTCTGCCCATTCCAGAATTTCTTACAGAGGATCACTTGGCAGGGTTAGGAACCACTCTGTAGTCAATTAATTTTCAAGATTATTTTTTGAAAAGAAACTAATGTTTGGTGTGTGTAGTCACTGAAATATTAATCCTACTACTTCCATGATTGGTTAGTGACTTAGCAGTGATTCTCATAAAAAATTACTATGCTAGTCTTTGCTGATAGACTTGGAGCTGGGTATTCCTCCAACATTAAGCTACCATAGGTATACTTTCTCCTTAGTGCATACCTACTGCTTCTTTTGAGTCCACAGAGTAGCCAGAGGAACAAACTCTAGCATCTTTTTGTTGCATACAGTAGGCCTTCAAAGCCATTATTCTTGCAAACATAAATTACTTCAACATATGCTGATACCTACCTGGAAAATGACTTTCCGCACAGTGCAGTGTTTTAGAAAACAATAGTTTGCTTCTACATTCATCCCTTAGAGAGATAAAAGATTAGGCAAGCAAACAACCACAATATATTGGACAACAGGTCGATATTAACACTGGCATGCTATATCATCAGGAGGTGTCATCTCTGTGGACTGCTGTCACACAAGAAACAATCATAGTGACAGGAAAGCAAAATATAATACTTTTTGAGGATACAAAAAATAGTAACTTGCTTCCTTACCAAACAGACTTTTTATTATATTCTAAAATTCCTAAAAATTTAATTCCTGCTTTGTTACCAAGTTTTTCGGTTACATTTCTGGTTATGTTGATATAAGAGAAATTTGGGCAGTAAAGTTATCTGAAGTTGTATTACAAAAGTTTCTCACTAAAATGATCATATTTTGCTTAAAATACTTTTCTGTTTTCTTACATAATGAAATTCATATTTTTATTAGTATCACATTTATTCAAATTACTCAACACTTGGCATAAGTGGTTTTCTGCGAGAAACAGGAGGCATAGTACACCTTGTTTATAGGACTAACAGAAATCTCATTGAATTAATGATTGGAAATTTTGTTTCAAAACATTCTTAGCATTAGGAGATGATTTAAAAGAATCAGGAAAATTTCATTTATAAATTGCCTTCTTCACTATTTGTGCAGTGCTATGGATCAAGAAATTTGAAATGTCTTCATGATTATCCTTCATTTTTAGTAAGCAGACAGACTTTAAAACTCAGAATTATCTCTTTGACACAGTGAAGAGCGTAATGTCCCTATATATTAAATCAGTGGATGTTTTTTTTTTTTTTTTTTAATCTAGGTTAAATACTCATCAGGAAAAGTCAGTAAGTTTCTTGTAAGAAGTGTTCTACTTAGCCAAGAATGTTTACTAGGTGGGAGCTGTCTTTGGTATTACTTGAATTTTATTCTGGACTTCATAGAATGATACATGGAAAGTAAGTACACATGCAGCCTAGGAAACTGTCCCAGAGAAATATTAATTATGCTGACTGTAGGCCAGCTTCTTTATTCATGTTTTCATTGATTAGATTAAGTAATAATCATGTTCTCTGTGCTCCTCAGCTCCTGAATATCTCCACCCACTGATCTTCTTCAAAAGAAAAGATTTAAACACACACACACACACACACACACACACACACACACACACACACACACACACACACTTATACCTTACCAGACTACCAGAGTACTTTAACTTTACTTCCCATAATATGCTTCAGTGTCTAAATTGGCTGTATATAGTAAAAATAAACAAAATGTCTAGTATTGGAGCTAAATATTATTCAAAATATTGTGGATTTCTTAACTGAAATTGTTAAGTATTCATGAAGGAAAGACTATGTTCTTAAAAACTCAAGCCATGTAAAGGGAAGCTCTTTACTATGAATCAGAAAACTTGAATCACTTACATATGCAGAAAATCAATAATTCTTGGTAGTTCAAGGATTTGCACCACCTGCCAAGGATATCACTGAGAGTAAATCTTTAGAGGCATTTGGTCTTCACACATTAGAGTGAAGTGTTGAGAATAAATTATCACATTTTAAAAATAGAATTTAGGAACAGCAGAGAACTTACAGGGTATGAATTTATGTATTTTTTAAAGTGGAGAATTCCCAAAAAGACAGAAATTTTCCAGTAAATAAAATAATACATGAATCATCAAAAAGGTAACTAGAAATATGAACTCCAAATTTAGCATTGCCTATTCATTGTCTAAGAGATGTTGTTCTACTGTCATGTATCTTTCAAATAATAGCTATAGTCTATTGGCAGGAACACAGAATCTATTGTATCAAATGAGAGGACAAAACACATGACAAAAAATTAAATACACAAGTTGATTTAGTTAAGGTTTCTGTTACTGTGATGAAATACCATAACCAAAAAGCAACTTGGGGAGGAAAGCATTTCTTTTGCTCCTACTTCTATATTAGTTAGTTCATCATCAAAGTCTTTCTGGGAACAACCTTAAACTGGGAAGATCCTGGAGGCATTATCAAATGCAGAGGATATGGAGAAGTATAGCTAATTGGTTTGCTCCATATGGTTGCTCAGTCTGCTTTCATATTCAACTCACAATAAGCTGGACTCTGCCATATCAATTACTACTTAAGCAAATGACCTACAGGGTTGCAGACAACCCTATCTTATTGAGCCATTGTCTCATTTGAGGATCCCTTCTCTCAGATAACTCTAGTTTGCAACAAGCTGACGTAAAAACTAGCCAGCACATATGTCCAGGATAATATTATATAAAGCTATGACTTTTGAGAGAATATCAAGAAAAATGTCAGTCATTTATGTTTCTCTATATTCATACCTGATTAACAGAACAGAATAAGAACATGTCTATTTAGAGGAATAAAGTTTTCTACACATTGGTAAATATAGACAATTTTGTTTTGACATCTGACACTATTGTGTTTATTGGTATTGTGAAGTTAAACACCAATGTAAGTATGGTTTCTTGTAGATGCTTTATTTTAAATTAACATGTTATGTCAATTCAGTTCAGTTACTGGTTGTGGAAACAATCAGGGAACAACTCTCTTATGTACAAATTTACTTATATTTTTTCCAAGCATCAAAAGTAATAATGTTATGAAGTTCTTGTTAAATTTAAATCAGATCTATTAATGTCTATTAGTAGCTTTATAATTATTATGGTGACATTATCTAATACACTATCACAATCAATAAAGACACTGACCCATGATAGATTTTAGAATAGCCTCATTTAGAATAGCATAGTGGATATTACCCCCTAAGCTATGTTTACCTCATACCACAGCTATGGTCTACTAATTTCTACCTGGGCTACCTCCCATTCATAATTCCATAATACTTGTTAATGTTCTTCATCTGGGCCTTTTCCCTCCACTCACGCCAATCTGGCCATATGCTCATCTCCACCCTAACCCATGAGGGTGGCTTTGTTTCCTTTTTCCTTCAATACTAGTCTGCTTTTCCTCTCATGATCCTTCTTGTCCCCAAAAGCCCTCAAACCTTTGCCACACTTACCTTCCTCCAACCCTGGCCAGATATTGGCTTCATACTGATCAAATAAGAATAATTTCTTATGCAAGGTTTACATAACAAGGACAGGTATATGTGAGAATGTTCCGGGCAGCAATCAGATCTTGGGAGCCAATAATTACCATTAGAATACATAGCACAAGATGAGGAGGAGATAGGAAAGGAGGATAAAGGAGGAAATATATGGATGGACAATTAACTCTAAAGGCCTTTTGAAAAGCCACATACAAACATATTACTGTAGAGGTTTTAAAAATATATACATACATACAAAGGAATTTAAATGGAGTTACTACATAATGGGGAAACAATATCTCAACTCGACATTTTGTGTTATCAAGAAAGTGTCCAGTTCCAAGAATAGGACCTCTTGTTGTGTCAGTAGCTAAAGGGTTCCCATAGATACCCTTGAATATCATAGGGAATTGCCAAAGCTATTGGTTACCTCCCACAATCTGATGGTAAGACCCTATTACTAAAAATAGCACTACTTATATTATTGAATACAGAGAAACTGAGGTTCATCTACTGACAAGTATTATCTCTACTGACCAACAGTCATAGTTCCAGAAGATAATATTCATGCCATCAGAAGAGAAATATAATTACCATTATCATCCAACCATGAATCCTGAAACCTACAAGAGTGACCTACCTATGATATATACTGGCACAATAGTAGCACAAATGTTATGAGAGTAAGCAAACACTTTTTAAAAATTGAATTTAAGACCCACTTTATAAAAATTTCACACTCAACATTGCTAATGTGGCCTAAAAATTAGGAACTGGATAAGTTATGGGCCTAGAGGAAAATATGACTGAGATCTACAATTATTATAGAGTGCTGAGAAAAAGGATCAAGAAATTAGAAGATAAGAAAAGAGATAGAAAGGATTTTTAAAAGCCTTTTATATCAGGGACATAGTGAACCAGTAGAAGAGGTCCATAGGGCACCTGAGCAGCTTTTGCTCTTAGATCTCTCTCTGCCTGCTTTTCACTGGCCTGGCCCATCTGGGAAACAGTGAACCAGCAGAGATGAGTTGTGCCTGGGCTACAACTCACATTGTCCACCATACTGAAGAGGCCTGTGGGGTACCCCAGCAGCTTTGTGGTTGGAGCTCTCAGCCTGTTCCTCACCTGCCTGAACAAACTGGGACATAGACAGTGAATTCAGCAGAGCTGAGCTGGATGCGAGCTCCAATACCCATTGTCCACCATCCCAAGGAGGCTTCTGGAGAGCCCTAGCAAACAGCCTTTGGCTTGGAGCTCTTTTGATCTGTTTCTGATGTGCCTGGCCCATCTGGGACACAGACAGTAACCCCATAGGAGAGACCTCCAGGCCTGCTAACACCAGAGACAACCAGATGGCTAGATGCCAGTGGCAGAACACAAGCAACAAATCTCAGAGCCATATGACGCTACCACAAACCAGTGGTCCTACCATAGCAAGTCCTGGAGATACTAACACACCTAAAGTACAAGAAGAAGATCTTAAATCTGAGAAGGTGAAGAAAATAATAGAAGCCTTGGAGGTGGAAAGTAAATCTCTCAAAAAAACAATACAGGAAAATACATTCACACAGATGAAGGAATTGAATACATCCTTTAAAGAATTACAGGAAAATACAATCGAACGGGAGAAAGAAATTCAAGAAATAAATAAAACTATTCAAGACCTAAAAAGAAATTAGAAGCAACAAAGAAAACAAAATCTGAGGCAGTCCTGGAGTTGAAAAACCCAAGGGAAGAGAACAGGAAGTGCAGACACAAGCAACACCAACAGAATACAAGAGATAGAAGAGGAAATCTCAAGTGTAGGAGAACAGTTGAAGTAATCAATACAGAAAATGTTAAAACTAAAGTGTTTCTGACACAAAACAGCCAAGAAATTTGAGAAGCTATAAGAAGACTAAGCCTAAGAATAATAGGAATAGAAGAAGAATCCAAGTTCCATGCCTAGAAAATATGTTCAACAAAATCACAGAAGAAAACTTCCCCAAGCAACCAAAAGAGATGGCTTTGACTAGGCTGGGACAGTTGTGACCAGTTGTGGCAGGGTAGTCTTCTGGGGCTAGCTGTTTGGTTTCTGCCCAGACCTGGTCAGAGGGCTGTTGCAATCCTGCTTTCACACGAACTCTGGTGCCCCATATTTGACTATGTGCCCTTGATGGGGAGGCCCAGTAGCACTCAGGGGAAGGATAGCAGGCTACCAAGAAGAGACTTTATACCCTATGATCATATACAGGGGGAGGAGGTCCCCCTCAGTCACAGTCATAGGGGAGGGGAGTAGGGTGAGAGTGGGAGGGAGGGAAGAATGGGAGGATAGAAGGGATGGGATAACAATTGAGATGTAATATGAATGAATAAATAAATAAATAAATAAATTAAAAAAAATAAAAAATAAAGAGATGTCTATGAACATACAAGAAACCTACAGAACTCCAAAAATATTGGCCCAAGAAAGAAACTCCACCTACCACATAATAATCAAAACAGTAAATGTACAAAACGAGGAAAGAATACTAAAAACTGCAAGAGAAAAAGGCTAAGTCACATATAAAGGCAAAACTATCAGAATCACACCTGACTACTCAATAGAGACTATGAAAGCCAGAAGGACTTTGACAAATATAATGCAGACATTAGGAGACCACAGATGTCAGCACAGACTAATACACACAGCAAAACCTTCCATCACCATAGATGGAGAAAACAAGACATTCCACAACAAAACCAAATTTAAGCAGTACACAGCCACAAATCCAGCCCTACAGAAGATAGTAGAAGGAAAAATCCAACCCAAGGAGGCTAATTACACCCAGAAAAATACCAGAAATCAATAACCTCATATTCACAAAACCAAAAGAAAGGAAACACACACACACACACACACACACACACACACACACACACACACACACACATACACACACACACACACTACCACCACACACAAAAAACTTAAAACAAAACAAAACAAAAAACAGGAACTAACAGCCACTGGCCATTAATAGCTCTCAACATCAATGGCCTCAACTCCCCCACACCCCCAAAAAACAAGGTTCACAGAATGCTTGTGAAAATAGGACCCATCTTTCTGTTACATAAAAGAAATAAATCACTTCAGTGATAAAATAGACATTACCTCAGAATATGGGGTTGCAAGAAGGTATTCCAAGTAAACAAACATGAAAAGCAAGTGGAGTAGTCATCCTAGTACTTAACAAAATAAACTTTCAACCAAAACTAATCAAAAAGGATGGAGAAGGACATTTCATACTCATCAAAGGAAAAAATACATCAATATGATATCTCAATCCCGAACATCTATGCCCCAAACATAGGAGCATCCACATTTATAAAAGAAATATTACTAAAGCTCAAATCACACATTGAATCCTACACATTAATAGTGGGAGACTTTAACACCCTACTCTCAACAATAAACAGATCATTGGAACAAAATAAATAGAAAAATAATGAAACTAGTAGATGTTATGAACCTATTGGACTTAACAAATACTATAGAACATTTCACCCAAACACAAAAGAATATACCTTCTTCTTAGCACCTCATAGAACCTTCTCCAAAATTGATCATATACTTGGCCACAAAGAAAACTTCAACATATACAAGAAGATTTAAAAATTCTTGGATTTTTATTAGACTACCGTGGATTAAAGCTGGAACTCAACAGAAACAGCAGAAAGCCTACAAACTCATGGAAATTGAACAACTCCCTACTTAATGACTTCTTGGTCAGGGACAAAACTTTAAAAAGAAATTAAAGACTTGCAGAAATTCAATGAAAATGAAGGCACAACATATCAAAACTTGTGGGGCACAATGAAAACACTGCTTGGAGGAAAGTTCATAGAACTAAGTGCATTTATAAAGAGATTAGAGACCTCTCATAAAAACAACTTGACAGCACACCTGAAAGCTCTAGTAAAAAACAAACAAACAATCAGAAAAACACACCAAAAAAGAATGGACAATAGGAAATCTTCAAACTCAGGGTTGAAATCAATAAATTGAAAATAAAAAAACAATGCAAAGAATCAATGAAACCAAAAGCTGGTTCTTTGAGAAAATAAAAAAGATAGACAAACCCTTAGTCTAACTAAAAGGCAGAGGGAAAGTATTCAAATGAACAAAATCAGAAATGAAAAGGGAGAAATAAGGAGAGACACTGAGGATATCCAAAGAATCATCAGGTTTTATGTCAAAAGTCTATATGCCACAACATTTGAAAATCTAAATGAAATGGACAATTTTAATAGATACCACTGACCAACATTGAATCAAGATCAGGGAAATAAATTAAATAGTCCTTTCTCTTTCAAGGAAATAGAAGCACTCATCAAAAGTCTTTTAACCAAAAAAATCCCAGGGTCAGATGGATTCAGTGCATAATTCTACCAGACTTTTAAAAAGGAGCTAATACCAATTCTCTTCAAATTATTCCACAAAATAGAAACGTAAGGAACATTACCAAACTCATTCTATGAGATCTAAGTCACCTTGATACCTTGATACCCACACAAAGACCCAACAAAGAAAGAGCATTTCAGAAAATTTCTCATATGAACACTAATGAAAAAATACTCAACAAATTACTCACAAACCAAATCAAAGAATGCATCAAAAATATCATTCACCATAACCAAGTAGACTTCATCCTAGTCATGCAAGGGTGATTCAATATATAGAAATCCATCAATGTAATCCACCATATAAATGAATTGAAAGGAAAAAAACCTACATACTCATCTTCTTAGATGCTGAAAAAGTATTTGGCAAAATCTAACACTCACTCCTGTCTTAGAGATATTGGGGATACAAAGCACACACCTAAACGTAGTAAAGGTAATATACAACAAGCCTATAGCCGACAATAAACTAAATGGGGAGAAACTTAAATAAAGTGCACTGAAATCAGGGAAAGGACAAAGATTTCCACTCTCTCCATATATCTTCAATATAGTACTGGAAGCCTTAGCTTGAGCAATAAGACAATAACGGAGATCAAGGGAATATAAATAGGAAAGGAAAAACTCAAAGAATCACTATTCATAGATGATATGTTACTATACATAAGTGACCCCAAAAAATTCTACCAAGGAACTCCTATAGCTGATAAACACTTTCAACAAAGTGGCTAGATACAAAATCAACTAAAAAAATCAGCAGTTCTCCTACATACAAAAATAATGGACTGAGAAAGAAATTAGAGAAACAATCCCCTTCAGATTAGCAAGAGAATGCATAAAGTATCTTGGTGTAACTCTAACCACACAAGTGAAATTCTTGTACAAAAAACAAACAAGCAAGTAAACAAACAAAAACCTTCACGTCTCTGAAGAAAGAAATTGAAGAAGGTATCAGAAGATGGAAGATTTCCCATGCTTGTGGATCAGTAGGATTAACCTAGTAAAAATGGCCATCTTACCAGAAGCATTCCCCTCAACATAACAATATAATTCTTTACAGAACTTGGAAGAACAATTCTCAACTTCATATAGAAAAACAAAAATCCCTGGATTGCTAAGACAATCCTATAGAATAAAGATCTTCTGAAGATATCCCCATTCCTGATCTCAAGCTGTATTATAGTGCAACAGTAATTAAAGACAGACAAGTGGATAAATGGAATCAAATCGAGGACACAGAAATGAACCCACACACCTACAGAAACTTGATTTTTGACAAAGAATCCAAAACCACACAATGGAAAAAAAGATAGCATATTCGACAAATGGTGCTGGTCTAACTGGATGTATACACTTATAAAAATGCAAATAGATCCATATTTATCACCCTGAACAAAAGTAAAGTTGATGTGGATTAAAGGGCTCAACATAAAGCCAGACACAGTAAATCTGTTAGAATAAAGAGTAGAGAAGAGCCTTGAACTCATTGGCACTCAAGACAACTTCCTGAACAGAACACCAACAGCTCAGGCTCTGAGATCAACAATAAATAAGTGGGACCTCATGAAACCGAAAAGCTTCTGTAAAGTAAAGGACACTGTCAACAGAACAAAATGTCAGCCTACAGACTGGGAAAAGATTTTCCCTAACCCTACATCTGGCAAAGGGCTAATATCCAAAATACATAAAGAGCTCAAGACATTAAACATCACCAAACCAATAGTCTAATTAAAAATGTGGAATGGACCTAAACAGAGAATTTTCAACAGAGGAATATTTAATGATCAAGAAGCACTTAAAGAAATGCTCAATGTCTTTAGTCATTAGGGAAGTACAAATCAAAACAATTTGGATTTACATTTTATACCCATCAGAATGACTAAGATTAAAAAACCCAAGTGACAGCAGATGCTGGCTAGGATATGAACCACAGAGATCACTCCTCTATTGCTGGTGGCAGTGCAGACTTGTACAATCACTCTAGAAATCAATCTAGTGCTTTCTCAGAAAATTAAGAACAGCTCTACTTCAAGACCCAGCTATAGTCAAAAAAATGCCCCATCATACAATAAGAAAATTTGTTTATCAATGTTCATAGCTGCTTTATTCATAATAGCCAGAAACTAGAAACAACCCAGATGCTTTCCTCAACTGACAACTGGTTATAGAAGCTGTGGTACATTGGAATACAACTCAGTTATTAAAAACAAGGAAATAATGCAATTTTTTGGCAGTTGGATGAAATTAGAAGAGATTATGCTGAGTGAGGTAACCCAGACCTAGAAAGACAGGCATGGTATAAACTCACTCATAACCAGATATTAACCACATAAAACAGGAGAACTACACTACAATACACAGACCTACAAAAGCTAAGTAACAAGAAGGACCCTAGAGAGGATGTTTAATTCTCATTCAAAAGGGCAAATAGAATAGACACTGGACACTGTTGAAGAGAAGGAAGAGGACAGGAGCCTATCATAGAGGTCCTCTGAAAGACTCCACCCATCAGGGGATTGAGGCTGATGCTGAGACTCACAGCCAAACTTTAGGGTGGACCACATGGAGTCTTATGTAAGAGTTGAGGGATAGAAGGTCCTTGAGAGGACAGGAGCTCCACAAGTAGACCAATGGCTCCCACAAATCTGGGCCTGATTTGGGGCCTTCTGAGACTGGTGTACCAATCAAGCACCATGCATGATGAAGACCTATACCACCTGCTCAGATGTAGTCAATAGACAGCACAGTATTCCTGTGGGCTCCATAATATGGAGAGTGGGGGCTACCTCTGCATTGGACTTTGGTGTCCCCTTTATCATGCCCCATTTTTGGGGATGCCTTGCCAGGCCACAGAGGAAGGAGATGCAGGCAATCCAGATGAGACTGGATAGGAGAGGAGGTCTCCCCATTTCTGAGGACTAGGGAAGGGGGATGGGAGATGAGGGAGAGAGGAGGCTCCAATAAGGATATAAAATAAATAAAATAATAAAAAACTTTGAAATTGAGAGGTATGCCTTATGCTAAGCAAAGCCTATTAAGAAGTGCATCTTTGGTTGGTGGTTCAGTCTCTGTGAAGCAAATATACCCCCTTACCAAGTCTACTTCTGAGCAAAGATATAGAACTAGATTCGTTTTATCCTTTCATCAGGCCCTCTAAGAGCCTTACATTGGTCCAGCTTTCAACAAAAATCTATTACTCTATAGCAATAAAACGAATCATAATGACACAGTTCTATACCCTTAGATCAGTGATTTATTCAGCCAACACCAGAGAAGTTTTTCCTTGCAATAGATGGAAATTTACAGAGAACTCTACAGCTGGACATTGTGAAGAGTAAGTGATTGGATGACTCAGCCCTAAATGGAATATCAAATCTTCCCCCTCAAGGTTCAGAAATCTATGTGGAAGAGAGGCAGAAAGATTATAATCTTTATGTAAAGAGCCACAGTTGGTGAATAACTCCCAGAAAACAGCATCTTCCATATGCAAAAGGATTGATGCACATATGGACTCACAGTTGATGTATAATTATGCACAAGACCAGCACAGGTTCAAGTCAGACAAAATCTAAGCATGGAGAAGAGGAAATGAACACAAAGTTCCACCCCTAACCATGAGGTTATTTGCTGTTAATATCTGCTGGAAAATAGAAAATATGTTTTCTCCAATAGAGTAACACTAGGTATATCAATCAAATTCTAAGGTTAATTCTATGTTCAGAAGTAGTTGGTCAATCCAAATTGGCTCCATATTTTTGTGTGCTTTTTGTTCTGTTTTGTTCTATTTGTTTTTTGTTTTGAGCTTTAAATTGAAAATAGATTCTTCTTTCATACATTATATCCAAACCACTGTTTCAACTCCCTTCACTCCTCCCAGCTCTCTGCCACTTCCCTTCTCTCCCAGATCTACTTCTGCTCCCACTGTTAGGAATCTCACAAGGACACCAAGCTAAATAACCACAACATGTATGCTGCAGACCTGGTACAGACCTGAGAAGGTGTCAAGAACTTAAAGTTGGGTGGGTAGGAAAGTGGAGAATATCTGGGAAGCATTTGGAAAGGGAAAAATATGATCAAAATGTAGCATATAAAATTTTTATAAGAAAAAAAAAATAAATCTTATTTATATATCCCATGAATGTAAGATTGTATTTGTAACTTTTCAGTTTATTTTTTTTACAAATGTTAGTATTCCTTAGAATAAACATACTCACAGAGTATAATAAAGGTTTATGCTTCCAAATTTACTTTATTGTCTGTATTCCAGAAGCATTAGTAAAAGAATAAAAGAAAAAAAATTCCACGAGTGCTAATAATTTGAATTATTTAAGAATTGTTGAAAAGCTCTTATGTAAGTAAATAAGTATCTTTATGAAAGTGGCCTACTCAAGCACTATTATTGTAAGTATGCCATCTTATGCACATAAATTAGAAATATGTTTGTTGTCATGATTGCAATGACTTGATTATACAATCTGTCTTACTTAGGGTTTCTATTGTCATGATAAAACTCAATCACCAAAAGCAACTTGGGGACGAAGCAGTTTGTTTATTTCACCTTATACTTCCAGGTTGTAGTCCATCAATGTAGAAAGTCAAAGCAACTCAAGGCAGGAACCCAAAGACAGAAACTTCATGGGCCATGGAGTACTGAAGAAAAAGACACTCTGGCTTCTAATTGAATTATATAGGACAATAATTCTAATGGCCTCTTTGTCTTTAATTTTCTATTGTTAATCCTTTGGTGTGTCATTATATTGAAAATGTTGAAATCACCCTTCCCACACAGAATAAAGCATTTGTTCTATAACCCTTTAAAAGGTAAATAAAGGAATATTCTTCAGGTTTAATCAATACAGAAAGTGGCAGGGAAAATGAAAATAATTTGGACTAAATGGAATTTTCATTGCCCTCAAGGGAAGAAAAGACAATTAGCCAGGCTGTTTTAATAAGGTTTAAAATTCATTAAATAATCTTCACGCTCTATTGCATCCATTTTCTACAACCATGAAACCACTCAAAATCTTTCTTCACTAGGACAGACATAAATGATACTAGAATTAATACTAGAACTTAAATATCACTACTGAGAAAATTAGTGATTCTAGTTAGGCTGAACATTTTTTAGACTGTTAAAAGTAGTTTGAAGTTGATATTTTTGTATAAATTTTTATTTTATAGAAGCCATATATGTTGCTTACTTGTAGTAAGCTTTTCTTTAATTTTCAATATATTAGATTGTCTCTGAAATAATCTATAGGCAGGCTCTTATAAATAAATAATTGATAAAAATACTTTTAAAGTTGAAAAATAGTTATTTTTCCTGTGGTATATAGGCTAAAATGTGTCTTTTCCCACTTTATTTCCTTCTCTTTTAAGTTTTTGGTTCACGTCATTGGAACATAAATATTGATTTATTAGCCTCTGTTAACTGCAATACCATCTTCAAATAGCTTTTCTTGTCATGTTTGTTTATGGATAGAAAATGTATTATGTAGTTGCAATACTCTAACTTTCACAATTGCTTGTAGAGATGTTGGCAGAACATCATTTCCTCTTGGACACCACCTTGACAATGCAAATTCCTGATCATAGATGCCTGAAGTTTAACCAAAAGAGACTGTTGAAAATGACTCACCCCTATGCCCTCTTCAAAATATTCATACAGACAAAAATAATGAAAAATTATTTATGGTGGATAAACATTAGAAATTATTCTAGAATCAGAACATTTAATGAATAAATAAATGTTGTGTAGGTTAGAATTCTTATAACCCAGCTTTTTCAACTCCAGCAGTATGTTTTCATGTGCTCCATAGGAAATTTTTTAAATATAGAAGTAGATGTGGAAATATGCAACAAATAACTTGTCCATGTTATTGCATGTTTTCTTAAAAGTCTAACTATCTCTTATTTTAAATTCTTCACTTGCCTGGGAACAAAACAAAGTATGCATTTGTGATATATTTACCCCCATAAAATGTGGACCAGAAATGACATATTTTTGCTGATCTTCAATTTTTTTTCTTTTTTCAGTTTTTTTGGCTTTACTTATACATTTTTATTTCTTGCTTCCTGTATTACAAGCCTTCAACAAGGCTTCTTTAAATCCGTTCTGTCCCATCTCCGGCACCCCATTTCAGTTTTAACTGGTGCTTTAATTTTGTTCAACACTGATCTAGATTCCTGCTCTTCAACTCTTTGCCTAGTTAAGTAGGCATGGATGATTAAATTTTGGTTGCTCTTCAGTTTTCAATTTTCCAGTCCAGAAGATTTACAATTTTGATCCAACTCCTGAGTCACGGAGGCTGGCTTGAGTCTTTCTATGCCAAGTGTTTGTTGTCTGTGTATCAAACACAGTGGCATCTCCTGGGAGCTTGTTAGGAATATAGAATTTAAGATTTCAGACTTTCTGAATTAGATTATGTTTGTATCCACTTTAACAAGAATCCCAAGGTACTTCTGTCAGTACACTAAACATCAGAAGTATTGGGATAGGTCATTGGTCTATAAAATTATCTTTAATAAAACTTGATTTTAATAAGATAAACACTGAATACATATGCTACAAAACATGAATGTGGCAGAGTATCTAGTAGCAAAATAAAACATCCTTGAATTTAATAGAATCACGGCAAAGAAGTGCTAGTCTCTAAAGTCACAGGTATGTATATAGATAGGGGATATCAGGTTTCACGTATGAAATAAATGCCTCACTCATCATGTTCAATTATAACTGGAACTGTATTAACTTACTTCGTTAGTTTATCTAATCTGAAAAGATAAATTCATCTTCATTAGATGGTTGTTTGCAGATGTGAGGACTTCCTTTCCCTATGTTCTTAAGAGAGACTATAGCAGCTCCCTTTAGGTTTCTATATTTGAAGGGTGAGTGAAGACTTGGTGTCATTTCTAGGCTCTAACCTGGATCACATGGAACTACCCACATGGCGGAAGATTTTATTTGAATATCAGTGAAATAGAGTTAAGATTCAGCTCCCTTATATTTATAAAGACTCTTTTCAAGACCGGCATGGAAGTCCTACTACTTAAAACATTTATTTATTTATTTATATTGCATGTATGAGTGTTCTGCCCTTATGCATGTATGTACACCATGTGTGTAAGTGTCTTGGAAAGGCATTGGATCTACTGGAACTGGAATTATGTATGGTTATGAGCTGTCACGTGGGTGCTGCAAATCAAACCCAAATCTGCAATAACAAGTGCTCTTACTTGCTAAGTGTCTCTCAATCACTTTAAAAAAGTTTTCAAAGAAAAATAATTCTTTCATCTTGTCCCTAACTTACAGAGTGATTACTTGTATTGATCAATTGGCCTAGTTCTCATGGAAAAGCTATAGATGTAAGTGTGGGGCAAGATGGGGGATATAGTTATAATAAAATTTGTCCCTGCTTCTGCATATTCAGGAAACATAACAAAGACAGTATTTACAACTCTAAGAATCACAATTGAAGTTTTGACTGAGGAATTGGGTTACAATTAAAAAAACTTGAAAATGAAATTGCCATACCCAAATTCAAATTTTAAAAAAGTCAGCATTTCAAGCAAAGCAAAATTAAGCAGATTTATTGTCTTACAAGAAAACTTGAAGGAATTGTAACAGGGTCTGAAAGCTGAGAAAGTTAGGGTATTGGTTTGCATAGGGCTAAAGAAATGTCAACATGGGTTTTGCTGAGGCAGAATACTGTTAGTAATTGAATATAATTCATAGTAAAAATTCTTTAGATTGGAGGCACAAAGAGGAAAGGACTTTTAGGTGAATTTTGATTATGAAAGTGTTCATCTTGGGAAGAAATTGTAATTGGATTGCAGTCCTATCTTGTAGAAAAGATTGTGCATTAGTAGGAAATTATTTTTATTTGTGCTCAAATTGGTTTTGGTACTATTTTTCACAGGCATAGTACAATAAAGCAAGTCTTAGGATTATTCAATGCAAACCCAGGAAATTAATTTGATTCCATGTCTCAGACGTCAAAACGAGTTTTTTTAAAAGATGATATTTATTTTTAAAATATAGGGAGAAAGTAATAGTACCTGGAAAAATACTATCCATATTGTCTGTAACAGAAATGTAAGAGGAATAATTCCATATAAGGAACTCAGAAAGCTTATTGTAAGTATGAGGGATAAACACATATGAAGTATGGATAGATTTCTATATGTGGATGACATGGTTATGCCACAAGATATGCTTGACTATATCTGTGAAATATATTCAGGTGAAAACATCTAATGTCTCTGAGAAAGAGCAAGCTTTTTTAAAAAAAAATTTTTATTAATTTATTCTTGTTACATCTCAATGTTTATCCCATCCCTTGTATCCTCCCATTCTTAGTACAGTAAAAGACAAGTAAGAACTTGTCATTCTCTTCCTTTGAGTTTTTCAATCCCACTAGATGCAAGTACCGTTAGAAATAGCAGTAGTGACTGAAAATAACCAGTACCTAGAAAGACAAAAAAGAAACTGATCATCTATACTCTGATCCGATCTGTACAAGTTTGAATATGGTTCAAAATGAGAAGTCAAGTTAATTTGAACATTTTTAACTTAAATTTGATCATAGAATTTCCTACTACATATAACAATTAAAAAATAATTGTGTTCATCTACTAGAGTTTTTAATCAAGTGACAAAAGAATAAACCATTTTATAGAGCTGATTTTGAAAGAGCAGTCAAAAGAAAAATAAAAGTATGTTTTAATGACTTCCTATGAGATAGTTTCCTTCATTGACATTTAATTATACAAAATAAATATGTTACTAATGTGGCTAGAAAATGTACAGATAGCACAGCTCAAAGATTGGAAAAACAATGTTTTAAACATTTTATTTTCTTCCTGAACAGTGGAAAACATAATGATCAGTGTGATTGAATGTGCTTCATTTTGTTGGGGGGAGGGCTTTTGATGTTTCATTAGTTCTGCAGTTTTAAGGATAGTAGTTCTATGTTCAATTCCTTTTGAATTTGGATTTGCTAAGTCTCAAATATACTTGAAATGGTAAGTCAAATTTTATGGAACAGGACTGACTTCCTTCCCTTAATCAAACATTACATTCCTTTTGTAATCTGACTCATCTATTAAAAGTATTTCCCTGACACTTTACAGGAAAAAGGAGCATCTACTCTGATGAAAGAGTAATCATATGTACTTGCAAACTTACCAAGAGTTTTGAAATGTGAAGATATTATCAAATATATTGAAATTTCACTGATACTTCTGTATTGGGAGATTTTTAAATACTAAAAATTTGGACTCTACTTATCAAAATGGCCAGATGCTAGAGGTTTTATATATGATACATATTTCTTGGGACCAAAGCTACATAGTAATGGAAAATAAAATTTAAAATATGAGTTATTTTCATAAACCATTTTCTTATTTTTTAATGTGCTAAACTTAATATTAAAGGTATGCATTTCATGCATATGAATTTATGCCTATGATAATCTCTAACTTCAACAAAGTGACACCAATATTTTTCAAAAGAAAATTTGATACATTCGATTTCTACTTTCATCTGCTTTGTGAGGGGTTGAATAAGAGAAATTGATGGAGAATAAATATACTTTGTCCGTGGGCAGTCAAAGTATATAACATAAGCTGCAAAATCACATGTCTATCTGTATGGAACCAAAATCCACTGTAATTTGTTGAAAATACATTGGCTAGTGTAGTCACTGCTGGGAACAGGCCCAGAATATCCTCTGGGACACAGTGTGACACTTGAACATCTGGCAGACAAACCAAGTGTGAAAGTCAGATATCAATCTTTAGTAAACCTTGTTATTTCCCATTTTTAGAAAAAAACATTGTTAGCAAAAGGTCAAATATTTTCCTTAAGCACCACACAGGGTCACCTGCCCCCCTGAAGTAACGTGTTCTGAACTTTGGAAAGTCAACAGGCTTAAGAGGGAGGCAGGGAACTTAAGAAAGCAGACCCTGTCAGCCCGCCTGATACCTGGGGCCTTGCTTCTACCTATTCCCATTTTCTTTTTTGTTTGTTTGTTTTTTAAGGTAGAAATGAGTTTATCGCATTATAAAAGAAAACAATAAAAACTGGCAAACACCTCCATATCAGACATAGTTTGACTTCAAAGAAGTCATAAATAAATCTCAAAGGAACGTGTTTCAGTCTAGGAGAGGATGATGGTATTATACTTTCACTTCTCTTGTCCCAGCTTTTATGTCCCCAAGAGCTGCCTTTGTACTTCATTATCATATCCTGGATTCAGCATTTAGCAGACATTGTTTCTGGCTGTAGATTTCATACCCACATTGAAATACTGGTTTTTCTTCACTGAGTCAAACTTCAGTAGACTAGAAATGGTATCATCAAAGGGCAAGCAAACAACCCTATCAGAAGCATTGAACATTCTTCTGCTTTCATGACTATACAATATAGAAACTCTAATTTGCTCCTACAAGCAATTGAAGTCCTTATTAAACTTTGAAGTGTCCAATAGAATGGCACCATCTCAAGACAGCTCACTAAGTGGTTCCTAGAATTTGGCATTTAAACATTCATGAGAGGCAGCAAGCAGACACTAAAGTATTAGTGAACTGCTTTACAGTGCCAATCAGTAATGTTAATGCACACAGTGAGAAAGCAAACTTTACAGCACAGAACTACATATGCATTCTTTCCAGCTTATACTTGAGACATTCTATTCTTTTTCTAATAATTGAACCATTCAGTTTCTCATAATAGAATGCTTTGCCAGAGGAAATCTAACTATCATACCTTACTTTCACATATGAGAGCTTGCCTTTTCAAAAATAAAGCCTATGGGGGTGGTGAGAGAGACTATCTCGTAGGTGAAGGTGCTGCTGCCAAGCCTGAGGATTTGAGTTTAATCCTCATAATCATCATGGTAGGAAGAGGACTGACTCCTGCAAGTTGTCATTTGACCCCCCCAAAAAGTGCCACAATATATGTGCTTCTCTTCAAGTAAAGAAGTAAATGAATGTTAAGAAAATAATGCATCTATATAATTTCCTAAGCTGCTGCGCTGTACAAACAGATTTCTCAACCCCAGTGGTAATATTGACACTGAGGACCAGTTAACTTTTGCAATGGGGTAGCTGTATTGCAAGCTATAGAATGTATTTTGGTAGCAGTATTTACAGTTTTTACCCACAAAATACCTCTTGGCAGCCGTCACCTCCCCCACCCCCGTGGAACAGACAAGGTACTACTCCTTGTCGTTTATGAAAAAAATAACCTCAATTTCAGAAGTACTGATGTAATTCTAGATAATTACAGAACATGTCAACAAAATAATTACCAAAAGAAAAAATGAATGCTATATAAATTATGAATGATATATTTTTTCATAAATGCTATATTCCTATTATGCTTTGAAGTTTACACTGTGCTGTAGGTATACACCAGGACTACCTTAAAAAGTAGTAGTTGTTCTATGCTTCGTCACCTCTCCTTTTTCTAATTTGTGTTTAATTTATATATTCACTTTATAACTTAACCATAGCCTCACTCCCTCTTCTCCTCCCCTTCCCTTCATCCCACACTTTCCCCTATGCCCCATCCCCTTATCTTCAGAAAATGGGACACACACACACACACACACAAACACACACCAACCCACTCCAGCAATCAAGTTGCATGAGGACTGAGTTCCTCCTCATCCACTGAGGCCAGAGTGAAGTGATGAAAAGGCAGGTAACAGAGTCTATGTCATAGACATCCCCTGCTCAACTTACTAGAGGACCCACATGAAGATCAAACTGCCCATTGGTTACATATGCATAGGGGCCTTAGGTCCAGTCCATACATGCTCTTTGGTTGGTGCTTCTATCTCTGTAAGACCCGTGGGCTTAGGCTAGCTGACTCTGTTGGTCTTCTTGCAGGGTTCTTGTGCCCTCAGAATCCTTCTAGTCCTCCCTCCCAGGCTTCCACAGGACCCTTCTAATGTTTGGCTGTGAGTCTCAGCACCTGATTAGATCAGGTGCTGAGAGTAGGGACTATCAGAAAAAGGCTAAGTTAGGCTTCTGTCTATAAACGTAGCAGAATATCACTAATAGTGTCAGTGGTTGTCTCTCTCCCATGGGATGGGTCTCAGGTCAGGCCAGGCATTGGTTGGTCAGTCTCTCCGTCTCTATCTTTATCTCTGCACATCTTGTAGGTAGGGTAAATTATGGTTCCAAGGGTTTGTAGGTGGATTGGTGTTCCCATCCTACTACTATAGGTCCTGCCTGGCTAGAAGGTGGCCTTCTAAGTCGCCTGTCCCGCAAGCCTCCCACTCCTACCCATTGCTGTTAAGATGCTCAGCTAGAGACACCTCCATAACCTTCCTGTAGTCAATGCTGCTGCAGGACTCCAGCTTGTCTTAGTGATGTCCTTGCCTTCAGGTTTTCCTTTTCTCTCCAGGCCTTCAAACCTCCGTTCCTACTCTCTCCATGTCTGATCCCTCTCTTCCTTTCCCTCCCCACACCCTCTCCTATGCAGTTCCCTCTCTACTTACTCATCCACTGTCTATTCTATTTCACCATCTGAGTGAGATTCAAGGAGGGCTTCCCTTGGACCTTCCTTGGTACTTAAATTTTTGGGGTCCTTGATTTGTAGTATAGTTATCTTGAAATATATGGCTAATATCTACTTATGAGTGAATAAATAATATGCGTGTCTTTCTTGGTCTGGGTTACCTCATTCAGTATGATCCTTTCTAGTTCCATCCACTTGCCTGCAAATTTCATGATTTCCTTGTTTAATATCCAAGTAGTAGTCCATTGTGTAAATGTACCAGTTTCTTTACCCATTATTCAGTGGAGGGACATCTAGGTTGTATCCAGTTTCTGACTATTATGAATGAAGCTCTGTGAACATAGTTGAGCAAATGTCCTTGAGTATGGTGGAGAATATTTTGTGTATATTCCCAGAAGTGTGTATAGCTGGGTCTTGAGGTAGTACTATTTCCAATTTTCTGAGAGAGCACTAGATTGATTTTCGAAGTAGTTATAAAGTTTGCACTCCATCCAGCAATGGACGAGTCTTCCCTTTTCAATACATCCTCAGCAGCCTGTGGTATCACTTGAGCTATTGATCTTAGCCATGAAATCTCAGAGTTGTTTTTATTTGGATTTCACTGATGACTAAGGATGTTGAGCATTTCTTTAAGTGTTTCTTGGCCATTTGAGATTTCTCAGTTGAGAATTTTCTGTTTAGATCTGTACTCAGTTTTTAAATTGAATTATTTGGTTTGTTGGTATTTACTTCCTTAAGTTCCTTTTTTATTTAAGTAATTTATTCAGCTTACATTTTATTCGTTGTCCCTTCACTTGTATCTTCCCATTTCCCCTCCATCCCTTCCTCCCTCTTTCATGCTATTCCCCCCCCCCCCGCAGGTCTGTGACAGAAGGGGACCTCCTCCCCCACCATATGATCGCAGCCTATCAGGTCTCTTCCTGGTAGCCTGCTTCCTCTTTCTCTGAGTGTCCCAGGCTTCCCCACCAAGGGGAAGTGGTCTAATAGGGAGCACCAAAGTTCATGTTCCAGTCAGTCCCTGCTCTTCACACAATTGTGGAGAACGTCCTGTCATTGGCTAGATCTGGATAGGGGTTCTAGGTTTACTGCATGCGTTGTCCTCGCTTGGTACCGTAATTTGAGCTGACCCACCTGGGTCCAGATCTTGTAGGTTTCTAGAACCCTCTGGATCCTTCTATTTCCCCATTCTTGCTTACCTCTCTCATCTAGAGTCCCAATAGGAAGTCCCAGTATCCATCCCAATCTCTGGCTAAGTGAAGACTTTCATGGGATATCTCTGTTGGTCTAGTGTCCAATTATAAGTGAGTATATGCCCTGTGCCACTCTCTGGGTCTGGGTTAACTCACTCAGTATGATCATTTCCACTTCCATCCATTTGCCTGCAAATTTCAGGATTTCCTTGTTTTTAATAGTTGAGTAGTATTCCATAGTGCAAATGAACCACAGTTTCTTTATCCATTCTTTGACTGATGGACATCAAGGTTGTTTCCAGGTTCTGGTTATTACGAATAAGGTTGAACATGTGTCCTTGTGTGGTGGAGCATCTTCTAGGTATATTCCAAGGAGAGGTAGCCCTATTCCTAGTTTTCTGAGAAAGCGCCAGATAGATTTCCAAAGTGGTTGTACAAGTTGCACTCCCAACAGCAATGAAGGAGTGTTCCCCTTTCTCCACATCCTCACCAGCATGTGCTGTCAGTTGAATTTTTTATCTTAGCCATTCTGATAGGTATAATGCGGAATCTCAGAGTACTTTTGATTTGCATTTCTCTGATGACTTCACTCTGCACCCTGTGCTCCCCACAGGGTCAGCAGAGGCTGATGCTACTGTTCTGTAGCCCCAGAATCAGTTTGAGGTAGTGTAGATAAAGCCTGTTATCCTGCATTTGGCTGTTTGAAAACCTTGCCCTAGGGCATTTGGGGCTCTGGGGGCCTAGGCTCAGTTAGTTCTAGAGTGCCAGAACCATTGCTGACTGTGGGGGTTGGCTAGCATTCTGTCTGATCAGTCCAGGCTGTGGGCCTAAGTTCAGTCCCACTTGATAGAGCAGATACTGCCCTCTGTCTTGTGGGAGTTGGTTGGGCTTCTGCCCTGATCCCCTCAGGCAGGTTCAGTCCCATCTCCGTCTGGTCATATGCTGGTACTCCTGCTGGATTTCTGTAGCTGCTCAGGCTACTCCACAGCTTGAGGGAATGACTCCCTGGGTTGGAGCGGGTGGCTAGTTTTCTCCCTTATCCCCTTTAGGCCAGTTCAGACCCTCCTGAAAGTGTGGGAGCCCCTGCTGAGCTGTGGTGGCTAGCTAGGCATCTGCCAGGTCCTCTCAGGCCAGATCAATTCTGCCCACATGTGTGTGAACAGTCTGCTGGGATGGAGGTTTCTACCCTGTCCCTTTAGACCTTGTGGCCTTAGATCAGTCCGCCGGAGTGTGCAGCTTTGGAGCTGTGGCTGTAAGGCATGTTCACAGTTGCCTGGGACCCCACGTGGGTGCTGGGTCCCTCCGTGGACTGCTGGGCCCCCGATCCACACTTTCAGGTCCCCCTGGGCCAGTGGGCCAACAGATCACGCAGAGAGGGAGACAGAGGGCACAGGGGAGGCAAGCACACTTGGCGTTGGGCTTTGGTTTTGTGCCTGTGTGGTCTCCTGGCCCTGGGGCTTTCTCAGGACTTGCAGGTTGGTCTGAGGTCAGAACAACTGGTTTTCCTGCATTTTTCCCAGGCCAGCAGCTACAGGCTGGAATTACACCACCCACAGTTCAGTCTCAGATACCAAGCTCCCGGTTATGACTGGAAGGAACGGGTCCAGACCCAGAGAACTGGGCACTCTTCCTCCATGGGCTTAGATTAGTCAACCGTAGTGTGCAGCTTTAGAGCTATGGCTGGAGAGTGGGTGGGTCCTGGGTCTTTCCATGCACTGGCAGGCCCCAATCTTCACTCTTCAGTCCCCCTTGGCCAGTGGACCCACAGATACGTTAGGGAGGGAGACAGAGAGCACAGGGAGGCAAGCTGTTTGGCTCTGGGCTTTGGTTTTTTGCTAGCCCACCCCTGGGGCTTTCTCAGCACTTGCAGGTCAGTCTGAGGTCAGAACCACCCATTTTCCTGTGTTTTTTTCCAGGCCAGCAGCTCCAGGCTGGAGTTATACTGCCCACTGTTCAGTCTCAGATACAGAGCTCCTGGTTGTACAGCAGCCGCTCACTGGTAGGAACCAGTCCAGACCCTGGGAGCTGGACACTCTTCCTCCATGGGTCAGTTGGGTGGCCTGAGGCAGGACCCACCTGTGCTCTGCAGTTTGTGGACCCTCTCACCTAAGGTTCTTCAGGTCTTGTGGTATGTAGCTACCAGCCTGATCCCCAGTGTCCTTCTTGCAGATCAGATATCCTGTGTGTTCAGCACCATCTTCGAACCCTGAGTTCCTTATTTATTTTGGATATTAGCCCTTTATTGGTGAAGATCTTTTCCTGATCTCTAGACCAACATTTTGTTCTGTTGACAGTGTTCTTTATCTTACACAAGCTTTTCAGTTTCATGAGGCCCCATTTATTAATCACTGATTTTAGAACCTGACCTATTGATGCTCTATTCAAGAAGTTGTCTCCTGTGCCAATGTGTTCAAGGTTAGTTCCCTTAGTTCTAATAGATGTAGTGTTTCTGGTTTTATGTTGAGGTCTTTGATCCACATGGGCTTGAATTTTGTTCAGCATGATAAATATGGATCTATTTGCATTTTTCTACATGTAGAACACAGGAGGAGGAGCACCATTTTGTTGAAGATGCTTTCTTTTCTCCATTATATGGTTTTCGTTTCTTTGTCAAAATATCAATGTCCATAGTCCTTCGCCTCCTTTTATTTGGCTCAACCTTCTTTGCAATTCTAAGGCATCCATGAAGGAGCTTACCAGTGTTGCTGTGCATCTGGCTCATAGAAATTGCCAAGGGTATAAAGCCTCCTAGAGCAATGAGTCCCAAATTCTAATGTGTGCAATTATCACCTTTAGAATCTGATTAAGAAGCAGATTCTGACCTTCATTATCTGGATGCAAGCCTGGCATCATCATGTGTAACTTACAAGTAACACTAGCTCAATCTTATTGGTAAACTAACAGGGAAGAAACAGCCAGGCTTGATACAGGCATACTGCATCGAAACCTGTACTTTGTTGTGTATCTAATTATCTAGTCAATAAAACATAAAAAAGATTTAAAATTAATTTTTAAAGAGGTATTTTGGTAAGGATATTTAGCACAGTTGTAAGTATATAATGCATAATTATTATTTTCTATTGAAAATATTTGTATACAATATATACTGGTTATGGTTTTCCCTTCCTCATATCCTCAGAGGTCTTCCCCACTTCCTTACCAATCCAACTCTGCACCCTCTTTTCTCACTCTTTATAAAATAAAGAGGTAGTTGATGAAACCTTCAAACAAAATAGAACGAAACAAACAGAAACAAAACCAACCAAACCATAAAAAGTATTAGAAATATACATACAACCAGACAACAACTCCCCCGCCCTGCCCCACCAAACACACACAATCAGAAACCATAATATATAAGCAAAAGGCTAGTAAGGTTTAAAAAATTCCTCAAAGAAAATAGCATGACACAAAAAAATCTACAATTATACCATGGAGTTCATTTTGTCTTTGTCGACTCCTGGGCACCCTTAAGTGTTATTTGTATACTTAGTGAGACTCTTTTGGAGAAAACTACTTTTTTCCTTTGTGGGCAGTTATCAATTGGAGAGAGTTCCTGGGCTAGGGGTTTGGGCTTGTGCCTACTTCCACCCTCAACACTGGAACCTGATCTGGCTCAGACCTGTCAAGGTCCATGAAGGTCCTATGCATACTGGCACACTCTCTGAGTTTATATGTGTGTTAGTTCTGCTTTGAATGGAAGGCATTGTCTTCCATCATCACTGGTTCTTAGCAATCTTTCTGCTCTCTCTTCTGCAGAGTGCCATAAATACTAAATAGAGAGATTTGAGGAAGACATCCCATTTAGGACTGAGTGTTCCAAGATCTCTCACTCTTTGTACAAGAATATATAATTATTGATTGTAGGCAGAATACTACATAGTGGGTATTTAAAGCACATCTCTCTTAATTATAAGAAACTTTACAACTATGGGATAATGACTTATCATATTACTCTCTCCCTAACATATGATAATCACCATCAAACTATTTGATTTTTATGTATCTATTTTATACACATATCAAGTCTATATTTGGATAATACTTAATTATGAAAGTACCTAAAGTATAGAAATATCTATCTCCTATAGATTCAGCTTCTTGGTGCAAACTCAGTGTCCTGGTGTTTCTTTCCCACTGCCACTTTCAGCTTTTTCTCCAAGCCCCTCACTTATTCCTTTGTGACATCCACCAACTCACAGAACCACTCTACTCCTAGTGGCCACATTAGACTGGCATTCAGTTAGGCAAGCTTTATTAACTTTCTTTAGTAGCATTTAGAACATATATGCAATATTTTCAGTAAAATACTTGATAACTAGATACAAGAACAAGCCAAGAATTATCCAATACGATAAAATTTTCTTTATCCAAGAGATGCAGTGGTAGTTCAATAAAAAAAAAATCAATAAATGTGATCAACTGGGACAACCATACTCACTGGAAGCAGTGAGAGTGATGAAGCCAGAACAGCTGCTTGATACAATTCCAGCAAAGCTGAGCAGATTGCTACAATCACTGTCCTTCTATCTGTAAATGCAATAGCCATATGCACTGAAAACAGTGAGAGTCATAAAGCCAACACAGATGCTTGACACACTTCCAACAGTGCTGAGCAGATTGCTGTATCTACTGTCCATCTATCTCTAAATTTTGGATTTTTGTCTCTGGGAAATTTCTGTATTATGATTCAATTTATGTCTTTTCCTGAGGAAAATTATGACTGAGACTTTTTAGGAAAATCTTAAAATTAACTTTATCTGGCCACTATTTGTTAGTCTTCCTTATGCCCTGGAGATTGTTAGGCACAGATAAGCACATAGGTAGATGAAGCCATTACTCCAGGAATCCTCTTGTGGTATCTGCCCCTGAGCTAATTCAAGCAATATAATGGTGCAGGGTAAAGAGAGAGTACTGACAAACTGACTGGCCAGGAGAGTAGGTTACAGACTCAAGGCTTCTTTTTATTGTAGGCTTAGAAGTTTCTAAAAATGTAGTTTAAAGATAGGGGGTCATACAGGATTCACCCTTGAAGGAAATTTACTGAGTAAATTTACTCAGTAAATAAGATAAATTGACTAAAATAAACTTTTCCTATCTTATAGTATAGATAGTAATACATATATTAAAAGAAGATAGGTATTAGCATTTGCTATTCAAAAACAGCCAGTTCAGATGTTTTCTGTTTGTTTGGAGTGGTTTCATACTATAAACATTCCCAGTCTAAAAGCAGGTTGCCATATATTATATGTGTTTGCTTTGGAGTAGACATTCTTTAAATTCTTTAAATTAGAGTTATAGGGATAATAATAATGATGATGATAAAATCTCTTCTGTTTGTCTTTTAATTGTAACTGAACTTGTAATCCTGGATGTGTAATAAAAAATCTAACACATACACTGTACCACTTGGATAATCATTAGTCTGCCTTTGTTCTGTGAAACTTGTATAAACTAAGAAGCACCTGTTTGCTAGATAATCAAAGACTCAGAAAAAGCCTGACTGTTAGAGAGTCAGAGCCACAGAAATAGCTTGAATGCTAGAAAGTTAGAGCCACCTAAAAGGCCTGATTGCTAGACAGTCAGGTGCAAGATTCCTCTGACCATTGTGCATAGCTCACTGCCCCTCTTCACCAAATCCTTGTATTCTCTGACAGATCCCAGTCAGCAATGACCCTTGGACTCTCTCCCTGTGCCCAGGAAGACCCCGGGGAAGGCCCCTGCCAGTCCACAACATAACCAGATTGAATGACTAAACCACAAGATCACCTTACTAAAAACAATAAAAGTCTACAACAAAAGCCAGCATCCTTTCATGATAAAATTCCTGGAAAGCTTAGAGATATAAGAGACATACCTCAGCATAGTAAAGGCAATTTGTAACGAGCCCACAGTCAACATCAACCCAAATGGAGAGAAATTCAAAGCATTTCCATGAAAATCAGGAATATGACAAGGATGTCCACTCTTCCCATCCTGGTTCAAAGTAGTACTTAAAGTCTTAGCTAGAGCAATAAGACAACTTGAAGGAGATCAAATGGATACAGATTGGAAAGGAAGAAGTCAAAGTGTCTTTATTTGTAGATACTATTATTTTATACATAAAAGACTCTAAAATATTCACTTTGAAATTTCTAGAGCTGATAAACATTTTCAGCAAGGCAGCAGGATACAAAATTTGCACTCCAAAGTCAGTATCCTTCCTAAACACAAGTGACAAATATACTGAGAGAAATAAAAGGAATAGCTCTTTCATACAAGCCTGGAAAAAAACTTGAATCAAGCAAGTAAAATACTTGAATAGTAAAACATTAAGACACTGAAGAAAGAAATTGAAAAGACATCTGAAGATGGAAAGATCTCATATGGTTATAGATTAGTAGGATTAGTACTGTGAAAACAGCCATCCTACCAAAATCAATATATAGAATCTCAAGTTTTTCACAGAACTTGAAGTTGATATAGAAATCAGCAAACAAACAAACAAAAACCTGGAAACCTAAAACAATCTTGAATAATAAAAGAATTGCTGGAGGTATCACCATTTTGGAATTCAAATTGTGTTACAAAACTATAGTGAAAAAGACAGCATAGTATTGGCATAAAATCAGATACATTGATCTACAGAACCATATTGAAAACTCAGACATAATTCTATCCTCCTATGAAAACTTATTTTTTTATGAATAAGCCAAAAGTACACATTAAAGAAAACACTGACTCTTTAACAAATTTTACTGTTCAAACTGGGTGTTTGTACATAGAAGAATTTTTATCTGTTATCCTATAACATAGTCAACTCCCAACAGACCAAAGACTTCAGCATAAAACCAGATGCCTTGTATCTAATACAAAAGAAAGTGGAGAATAAGACTTAACTCATTGGTACAGAAAAGAACACTTTGATAATGCTACTACTCATGGCCTTCTAGCCAAAGGATGCTCTACCCTACCATGAGTACATTTGCTCAGTCGTGTTTAGTGTGGCTCTATCCATAATAGCCAGAAACTGGAAGCAACCTAGATTTCCCTCAACAGAATGAATAAAGAAAATGTGGTAAATTTACATAATGAAGCATTACTCAGCTATTAAAAATATGACATCATGAAATTTGCAGGCAAATGTATGTAAACAGAAATAATCATATTGAATGAGGTGTCACAGACTCAGAATGGCAAATATGGTATGTATTCACTTATAAGTGAATATTAGCTGTTAAGTAAATGATATCCAACCTACAATCCATAGACCTAGAGACATTAGGTTAAGAGGAGGGGTCCAGGCATGACACATGTATTTCTTTTTTTTTTTTTTTAATTTTTAAAATTAATTTATTCTTGTTACATCTCAATGGTTATCCCATCCCTTGTATCCTCCCATTCTTCCCTCCCCCCCCCCTTTTCCCCTTATTCCCCTCCCCTATGACTGTGACTGAGGGGGATTACCTCTCCCTGTATATGCTCATAGGGTATCAAGTCTCTTCTTGGCTACCTGCTGTCCTTCCTCTGAGTGCCACCAGGTCTCCCCCTCCAGGGGACATGGTCAAATGTGAGGCACCAGAGTACGTGAGAAAGTCATATCCCACTCTCCACTCAACTGTGGAGAATATTCTGACCATTGGCTAGATCTGGGTAGGGGTTTAAAGTTTACCGCCTGTATTGTCCTTGGCTGGTGCCTTAGTTTGAGCGGGACGCCTGGGCCCAAATCTGCCTATCATAATGTTCTACTTGTAAGTTTCTAGGACCCTCTGGATCCTTCTACTTTGCTATTCTCCCATGCTTCTCTCATTTAGAGTCCCAATAGGATGTCCTCCCCTCTGTCCCAGTTTCCTGGTAAGTGAAGGCTTTCGTGGGACATGCCCCTTGGGCTAGTATGCAGATATAAGTGAGTATATACCATTTGATTCTTTCTGCTTCTGGGTTAACTCACTCATTATGATCATTTCTAGCTCAATCCATTTATCCACAAATTTCGGGAATTCCTTCTTTTTAATAGCTGAGTAGTATTCCATAGTGTATATGTACCACAGTTTCTTTATCCACTCTTCTACTGAGGGACACTTAGGCTGTTTCCATGTTCTGGCTATTATGAATAAGGCTGCTATGAACATGGTTGAGAAAAGTTTCTTGTTGTGTGCTGGAGCATCTTCTGGGTATATTCCAAGGAGTGGAATAGCTGAGTCTTGAGGAAGCCCTATTCCCATTTTTCTGAGATAGCACCAGATAAATTTCCAAAGTGGCTGTAAAAGTTTGCGTTCCCACCAGCAATGAAGGAGTGTTCCTCTCTCTCCACATCCTCGCCAGCATGTGGTGTCACTTGAATTTTTGATCTTAGCCAATCTGGTGGGTATAAGATGGAATCTCAGAGTTGTTTTGATTTGCATTTCCCTGATGACTAAGGAGGTTGAGCATTTCTTTAAGTGTTTCTCAGCCATTTGATACTCCTCTGTTGAGAATTCTCTGTTTAGTTCCAAGCCCCATTTCTCAATTAGGTTATTCGGTTTGGTGGTGTTTAATTTCTTGAGTTCTTCATATATTTTGGATATTAGACCTTTGTCAGATGTAGGGTTGGTGAAGATCTTTTCCCAGTCTGTAGGCTGTCGCTTTGTTCTCTTGACAGTGTCTCCTGCCTTACAGAAGCTTCTCAGCCTCATGAGGTCCCATTTATTAATGGTTGACATTAAGGCCTGGGCTGTTGGTGCTCTGTTCAGGAAGTTGTCTCCTGTGCCAATATGTTCCAGGCTCTTGACACATGTATTTCTTCTGGAAGGAGAAATAGACTAGATTTTGTGGGTGTCCTGGGGATGTGTCAGGATGGGAACAAGAAGGAATTAGCTGGTGTGGAAGATGGGATTAAGGAAGAGATTGACAGGAGAGATGGTTGGAATTAGGGGGGGGCACTTGGGAGATCCTGGGGAAACCTTAATGTACTGAAAAACTTCCTGGAATCTAAGAAAGTGATCCTAAAGAGGACTCCTAGTAATGGGAAATACTGGAAACTGAACTGACCATCTGTAGTAGTCAGATAAGGCTTCCAGTGGCAACTCTTGATTGCATTTAATTGAGTTGTTAGCCTAGGCGGTTCCCTGGATATCACCAAATATCACAGGCTGATGCAAAGACAAGGATTCCTCTCTGAAACTGAGAGCAAGCCAGTGCTGAGGAGAGAATTCACATAACTCAGTGAACACCAAGAAGTCTAGCTAGTCTCTACAAGGAGTCTTCATACTTATGTTCTAATGTGTATGGTGCAGGAAGGTACTCTGCAGGCTACCAAAAGAGAAACAGGAACACCAACCTAGCTATAAAACCTTTGACTTATAATCTGTCTGCTTGCAAAATATGCTAGGACAATGTTGACACAGAACTTGTGGGAGTAGCCAACCAATTTCTGGCTTGACTTAAGACCCACTCCATGAGAACGAACCCATCCTTAACACTGCCTGGATAACCAAAAATTAGAGACTAGATAGCCCAACTTCCTAAGGTAAAACCAAATACAAATGTTCTAAAACTGAACTGAAATGAAATAAAAGATACTTAGTGATATTTTGCTATACTTATAGATCAGTGCCTGTCTTGTCATCATCAGAGAGGCTTCTTCTGGCAGCAATGGGAACAGATTCAGAAACGTTCAGCCAGTGATTATGTAAAGATAGAGTCTAAATGGAAGGTCTCCATCAAATTCATCCTTTCAGCTCCATGGAAGAGAAGACAAAAAGAATGTAAGAGACAAAAGGAATGGAGGACATCAGATTACCACAACCCTCTGAATCATCTACACAAGGGACACATATGAGCTCACAGAGACTGAAACAGCAATCACAGGTCCTAGATGTTTGACTAAAATGCCCCTCCTCTCTCCATATATATAACAGCCTTTAGCTTAGCATTTTTATGAGACTTCTGACTGTGAGAGTGAGTGAGTCTCTGACTCTTATGCTCTTGTGACTTTTTTCCTCTTGTTGGGTTGCTGTGGCCAATTTCAAAATGAAAGTTTTTGCTTCATCTTATTTTATTTTGTCATACTTGGTTGTTGTGTCTTAGAAACTTGTTCTTCTCTAATGAGTGACAGAAAGGAAGTGGATCCCAAGTGAAGGGAAAGTGTGGAAAAACCAGGAAAAGTGGAGGGAATGGGAACTATATATTCTATGAGAAAATAATCTATTTTCAATAATAAAATAAATGAAATGAAAAATAAAAATATGTAAGCAAAGTCATATAGTACTTAACTTTCTGTGATTACCTCAATTCACTTAGCATAAAAGGTCTGTTGACGTTATCTCACAGCAAGACTTTTCTTTACTTAAGGAAATGAACATTATTCTGTTATTTACACTTACCAGGTTTTCTTTATTCACTCATCTGACCATTGGAATTTAGATTGTTTTCATGTCTTAGTTATTGTGAATAGTGCTGTAATAAGCATGGGAATGTCAATATCATTTTAGATTTATTTCAGTTTTATTCAATATGTAACAGAATTTGAATCTTTACAGTATGAGTAGAAAAAAGTAACAAAGTTTTAAAAAGTATGAGACAACAGTAAATGTTTATATCATGACATTATAACAAAAGGCAGAGAGAAAATAATAGATTAAGGAAATATTGATGTCCAAGAATTTCTCAAAATTAATTTATATAGAAAATCACAGATGCAGATACCTCAGAGAAAATAAGGGTCTTTATTTATGAAATGGGCACAAAATCGTATCATATTATAATTTCATAGAAAATTTGTGAAAGAAGCTAGAGAAAAGAAGTCAAATACCTTATATACAGATGAATAAAGATAAGGATTACACATGAGTTCTCCTTAGAAACTATAAAAAGAAAGAAGAAAGTGAACGATGGCACTCAAAGAAAGAATAAGCAGGCTACCAAGATGAGGCTTGATAGCCTATGACCATATAGTGGGGGAGGAGGTCCCCCTTGGTCATAGACCTAGGGGAGGGAATAGGGTAAAAGCAGGAGGGAGGGAGGAATGGGAGGATACATGTGATGGGATGACAATTGAGTTGTAATCTGAATAAATTAATAAAAATAAAATTTTAAAAATTAAGATTTTAATAGAAAATCCCAATCAAGTATTCTTTGCTCTGTTCAATTATCTTTCAAACTTGCATAAGAGACTCTTTAGCAAAAAAAAAATGAGATGAAAAATGTGTTAACAGATCTATTTTTTAAAATATTATAATTGGCTCAACACAGTGGCACATTCCTTTAATCCCAGCACTCTGGGGAGGCAGAGGCAGTTGAATCCCTGAATCCAAGGCTAGCATTGCCTACAAAACAAGTACAGGACAGCCAAGGCTACACAGAGAAACACTATTCTGAAAAAACAAAAACAAAAGAGAAAACATATAATTAACCTTGGAAAATATGAATGGTGTAATGCCCGTAGGAAACTGGAGTTTCTATAGAGAAATGAGCCTATCAGAAGACAAATGAATGAAAGTGAAATAAGAACAGTTTTTCTATTGATACTTGAGCTAACTTACATTTTTTCAAGGTGCTATTATCAGAAAGGTATTTATTTATGTATGTGTATGCATATAACTATGTATATAAGTTTATATAGATATTAAATGACTGGCAATAATGATATAAAGGATGGATAGAAGAATTACAAATAATTATAAAGAATTTAGAGTATTCCTGAAGCTGTATATTATTATTCGATCCTAGACTTAAATTAATTTTAAATTTCTATTATGCTCTCCAAGATAATAACTGAAAAATAAAAAGAATATTGCTATGTATGTCAAATATTTTTGTTGTTTCTGTTTCAAAATACCCAACAGGAATCAATTTAAAGAAGGAAGGAGATATGGCTTACAGTTACAGGGGCTACACTCCATATGGTAAGAAAGGGATGACATTAGGAGGTCAGTGGGTCACATTTAATCAGCAATAAAAAAGCAGACAGTGAATATGAAGTAAAGCTTGGATGTAAAACCTCAAGGTTTATACCTAGTAACTCACTTCCTTTAGTAAGGATATATGTCCTAAATGTTCTACAATCTTCCCAAACAGCACCACCAGCTGGGGATGGAGCAGGTAAACACATGAGCATTTAAAGAACATTTCATATTCAAATCACAACATTCCACCCCTATCCCCCATAGATCTATGGCTGTCTAGTGGTGCAAAAATGTATCCATTGTAACTTCTAAATTCTCTGTGATCTTTAGGAGTCTCAACGCAATTCAAAACTCTAAAGGCTTCTATGAGATTCAAGATGTCCAAATTAGATTTTTGTTGCTGCAATAAATCCATAAACAAAAGCAGCAATAAAATTTTTCAATGAATTTGTAGGAAGCAAAAAAAAAAAAAAATCAATGTGCAAAAATAAGTTACACTTTGGAACACTGGGTATGAGATAGCCAAAATAAAATTATAAATGTAATTCCATTTAATCAACATCAAGAATATTGAAGAATAACACAAGGACAGCCGGGCATTATTGTGCATACCTTTAATCCCAGAACCCAGGGAGGCAGAGGCAGGTGGCTCTTTGTGAGCTTAAGGCCAACCTGGTCTACAAAGTGAGTCCAGGACAGCCAAGGCTACCCAGAGAAACCTGTCTTGAAAGACAAACAAAACAAAACAGAATAACAGAAAGAGGTAAAAATATAATGTAAAAATTGAAAATAATCATGAAAAAATGAAAATATACTCAGTATTTATAGATTTGAAGAGTTAGAAGACAATGAATATACCACACCAGTAATATACAGATTCAATATAGTGTCTGTTAATATAACAATGGTGTTTAATTATGTGAAATATAATAGTTTCATTTGTACAGCAAATTGTTTTAATTTAATATATCTACAATATTTGTAATGAACAAATTAGAGCTACTACTGTCTCTGTCACCTCAGTCATGATCATTTCTTTGTGTTGAGAATCTTCAACAACTTCTTCAGACACTTGGAAATAATTATGGTTAACTATAGTTTCTCTATTGCAATGGTCTCAACCTGTAAAGGTTTCAACCCCTCTGGGTGGATCATATATTAGATATTTACGTTACTATTCATAACAGTAGAAAAATTAAAGTTATGAAGTAGCAACAAAATAATTTTATAGTTGGTGGTCACAATATGGTAACTATATTAAAAGGTCTCAGCATTAGGACGGTTAAGAACCAGAGCTACTTTTCCTTTTCTAGCTATACTTTATCATTCATATTTATCTCTTTTCTATCCTTCCTTTTTCTATTCCCTGGTTTCTTTTGATGATCATTCTATCTCTACTAATATGTGATCAGCAGTTTTAGCTACTACACATGAAAACAGTCTTTGTTTTTCAATGCCTAGTTTATTTCACTTTATATGTCTACTTCCAATCATGATTATGGAAAAAGGACAGTGTTTTATTACTTCTGATAGCTGAGTAATCTCAGAGTGTACATGTTCCAAATTATTTTTAGCATTTATCATTTATTCATATTATCTTGACACTTATTGTAAGAAATGTTGTTCTAAACACGGGAGAGTGTTTCAGTTAATTTAGGTAGAAACACAACTAACATTGAGAATTTTGGATCATATGATAAAAACTTTTTCCAAAAGTTTTGTTTTGAGGAATCTACAAATAGTTTTTTTTTTTTACCATTTTACATGTCTATTGATATTGCATAAGAATTTATATTTCTCCTTGGGCTCACCAACCATTCTAATGTTTTGTTTTATTGATAATAACCATTTTCCTTATAGCTTTTAGAGCTCTCATTGTAATTTGATTTGCCTTTTCCTCGTGACTAGTGAACTGAGGATTTTTTTCATATACTTTGCCATTCATATGGTTTTTTTTAGAGATGCCTGTTCAGATCATTTGCTCACCTTTTAATTGAATTTATTTTTGATTTTGGATTATTTGAGGATTCAAAAATATATTGTGAATATTAACTCATTATCAGATTAATAATTTAAAAATCTTTATCTCAACTGTATAGATTCTGTCTTCATCTAAAGCCATACTATCCAGAATGTGTCATTTCTCATTTGTATATTGTATCTCATACGTGCTTTTCAGAAGCTTCTAAGTATAGTATCTTGTTTGTCTGATTTCACTTTTGCTTCTTGCATTTTAGGAGATATACTAAAATCATTTTTGCTTATTACTATAACTTAAAAGCATTACCATGTTTTCTTTTGACATTTTCACACTTTGACATTTTCTATAAACATCTTGAAGACCATGTGTGATGGTGCACACCTTTACTACCAGCATTCAGAGGTCATGCAGGTCAACAAAGACTACCCAGTGAAATCCTGTCTGAACATCTCTCCCAATCCCCTGCTGAATGAAGACTCTCAGAGAACATCCCTGTTGGGCTAGTAAGTATATACCATGTGTATCTTTCTGGGTCTGGGTTAACTCACTCAGCATGATCATTTCTAGATCCATTTGCCTGCAAATTTCAAGATGTCCTTGTTTTTAATAGCTGAGTAGTATTCCATAGTGTAAATGTGCCAGTTTCTTTATCGATTCTTTGACTGGGGGACATCTAGGTTGTTTCCAGATTCTGGCTATTATGAATAAGGCTGCTATGAACATAGTTGAGCAAATGTCCTTGTTTTGTGGTGGAGCATCATTCAGGTATATTCCAAGGAATGGACACCAGGTGAGAGAGGTATGGGAGAATGGGGAGACAGTAGGACTCAAAGGATCCAGGAACCCTACAAGAAGACCACCAAGGCTGGCAGATCTGGACCCAAGGGATCTGCTCAAACTACTGTACCAACCAAGGGCAATGCATGCAATAAACCTAGACCCCCTATTCAGATCCAGTCAATGGACAGCTCACTCTCCACAGTTGTGGGAAGAGCAGAGACCGACTCTGACATGAACTCTGGTGCTCCCTATTTGACCACCTCCTTTTGGTGGGGAGGCCTGGTGGCACTCAGAGGAAGGATAAGCAGGCTACCAGGATTAGTCCTGATAGGCTGAGACCATACGGTGGGGGAAGGAGGTCTCTTTCTGTCACAGACCTAGGGGAGGGGAATAGGGAGAAAGAGGGAGGGAGTGGCAACAGGAAGATACAAATGAGGGGATAACAATTGAGACATAATCTCAATAAATTATTTAAAAAGTTTTTCAAAAAGATGAAAAACATCCTTTCTGAAACAAAACAAAAGAAAACTCCAAACAAACAAAAACACATTGACCCATTTTGGGTTAGTTTATTTTTTCAGTTAGCTTTTGTATCTGATGATATATGCAGGGGAAACTGTAACAAATGAGGCCAAAGTCTCTTTTTATCTAAAAAATACTATAATGGTTAAATGTTAAAATGAATTTTATGCCTTTTTTTGTGAAATCCTGCATTCTATATTATAGAAGTCTGACCTATCCCATTATAAAAGGAGTGTCAGTGGTAAATGGGTTGAACAAGTGCACTTAGATATTCTTTTCCTGCTCTTCCATGTCTAGAAACATCATGTGCTCCTGACATTCAGATAAAAGTATCTTAGCTATCATATGCAATCTCTCTTCCTCTCTCTCTGCCTCTCTTTCTCTGTCTCTCTCTATCTCTGTCTGTCTGTCTGTCTGTCTGTCTGTCTCTCTCTCTCTCTCTCTCACACACACACACACACACACATGCACTCACACACACATGTAAACACACACACAAGAAAGAAAGAGGAGGAGGAGGAGGAGAAGAAATATATAACTTCATATATTATTTTATCTCTATTATTTCCATTATCTATAAACTGTTCTCAGCATATATAGGGGCCATGACCTTAGCTACTTTCTGTTTGTGTGACATTATGCTTACTATGAATTGAAATAATAATAAAAAAATAGTGTTTGGTAAATGTCTGCTGTGAGCCTCATCTGTGTCAGAAGATATGAAAGATCAAAATGCCAGTAGTTCCTCCTCAGGAGCTTGTGTATAGTTTTAAAATAAGTCTGTATTTATTACAGTTATAAGCCTGTGTTCATGATCCCTACACATCTCTAAACATTTAGTGATCATGGAGGTGCTAATGCTTTGGAAGACTGTGACTGATGCTATGTACAATGATAAACAATGAAATTATTTCCATTTCCCTTGTAAAGAAATGACCACTCAGTACACTGAGCTAGAGTAAAATAAGCATCCGTGCAATAATCTGTGCACTACTTACAAAAGCTAAAGACTAACTAACCCTAGATTTTGCAAAAAAAGTTCATGGTGGTATACAAAGTGACCCTAACACTTGAGACACTGACATAGTAGCTTCTAGATTTTGAGGCCATTTGAGGGTGGGGAGATAATGAGTTCCAGGCCAGCCTGTGCTACATAATGCAATCTCATCTCAGAAACAAATAATCTGTCCTATAACCTAAGAGTTTTAAATTAAATCATAGCTCAAGTTTTCTTCCAGATTTTTTTTTTTTCAAGACAGGGTTTCCCTGTGTAGCCTTGGCTGTCCTAGACTCACTTTGTAGACCAGGCTGGCCTCAAACTCACATTGATCTGCCTGCCTCTGCCTCCCTAGTGCTGGGATTAAAGGTGTGTGCCACCACTGCCCAGCTTTCTTTCAGATATCTTAATGTGCACTAATAATTATTTAATTCAAATATCTTCACTGGTATATAGAATAATAACTTTCAGCTGGTAAAATATACATTAGAGAGGCTTGATAGATCGCATTGATTAGCTTTTTAAAGGGAAAGAGTAGGTGCACTAGATTGATTTATATATTGAGGGAAAAATGAAAGGTATGCCCTTTTTTCAACCTCTCTAATATAGACTTTTAGAAATAACCAGTTAAGCAAATTAGTGAGGCTTTTATGTAGCAACCAATATCCCAGTAATTTTAAATAAAGTAAATTTCTTTCATCAGTATAGTAGTAGCTGACAACTGTGATTTGAAAACTGTGAGTATAGTCTAGAAACTTCAATTTCACTCACTCTCTAAACACTTGTATCAGTGTCTATTATGTTGATACTATCATCTGACATTTATAGTCAAATTTGCTCTTCTCTTCATAAATGTAAGGAAATTAATAAAGACAATATTTAAAAAGTATTGCTTTCACTGAAGCATCCTTAAAGCTTTGAAAGTCAAAATGTACAATAGTAAAAACTATGACAGAATTTTTCAGTAGTTTTTAAAAATTTATGTGTATAGGTGGTTTTGCCTGTATTCACGTCTGCACATTATATGGCTGCCCGCTGCCTTCAGAGGTCAGAAGAGGTGTCAGATCCCCTGGGACTGCAGTTACCCTGTGTGAGCTGCATTGTGGGTCTGAGAATTGAACCTGGGTCCTCTAGAAGAGCATCCAATGCTCTTATCTTCTGGAGCAACTCTCCAGACATTAGTTTCTTTGCTGTGAATATAGTATACAAATGTTTACAAGAAATAAGATTATTTCACACACTTGTGTTGCATGTTATATACAATAACAATCATTCTCAACTTGAGATCCCTTTCACCTGAGAGATCCCCATAACCTTGAGTATTATGTACATAACAAATCAAATGTTTACTGACTCAAAAGGGCATTTTAAACAATTCTTAAATTTACATATAATTTCACCATTCATTTAAAATGAAAGCAAATCTTGACGTTAATGATGATGGATGCTCTTGTTTTTTTAAATGAATGCTAAAATCTTTCTAGATTAAATGCTTGATACTGAAAGACAGGATTTTCAATGTTTTGCATAATGTATCATTATTTTGATTTTATAATTATCAGTGTTGAGAAGGCAACTTCACATATATGTAGAAGAAAATAAGAGAAACATATTTAATACCATTTCAGAAACTGCTGGAAGCCTTTTCTCCTCCCCTGCTTATGCTTACACATGCCAAGTTGGCTCAAAAAAGAAAGAATGGGAGAGGGAAGGAAGGAAGAAAGAAAGGAAGGAAGGAAGGACCAAAAAGGAAAGAAAAAGAAGTTGAGAATTTTTGTCCTAATCCCAAGATGACAACTCAAAGAAAAACATTTAAAATATGACCTGGAGAGATGGTTCAGTGGTTAAGAGCATTGTTTGTCTATTCTTTCAGAGGTCGTGAGTTCAATTCCCAGAAACCACACGCTGGCTCATGACCATCTCTGAAGGGATCTGGTGCCCTCCTCTGGCCTGCAGGTGTACATGCAGATAGGACACATATAAAATAAATAAATAAATAAATAAATAGTGGAGCATGCCTTTAATCCCAGCACTAGGGAGGCAGAAGCAGGTGGAGTTCTGTGAGTTCAAGACCAGCCTAGACTACAAAGAGAGTACAGAACAGCCAGTATGACACTGAGAAACCCTGTCTTGAAACAAAACAAAACAAAACAACAACAAAAAACTTTTAAAATAATATATTGGAACAAAATACACTCCAAAGATACATTAATTTGCCACCTACATCCTTAAAATGACTGAGATTTCACCACCCAAGTTGGCATGTTAAGTGGTGTCATTGCTCACCATGTACATTTAAATTTGTTCACTTTACATTCTGATTGTAGCCCCTACCCGCTTGTCACCGCCGGGTCCCACCTTCCCATGCTGGGTGGAGGCTTTCCGAGGACCTCTATGGAAGCGTCCTTTCCTGTTCTTTCAACTGCTTCTGGTGTCTATTTTATTTGCTCTTCCGAATAGAATTAAGCATTATCCCTAAAGTCATCCTTGTCATTTAGTTTCTTTAGGTCTGTGCATTACAGTGTGGTTAAACTATATTATGTGGCTAATATCCACTTACAAGCGAATATATACTATGCATGTCTTTCTGGGTCTGGGTTACCTCATTCAGGAAATTTCAAGATCTCCTTGTTTTTAATAACTGAGTAGTATTCTGTAGTGTAAATGTACCACAGGTTTTAAAATCCATCCTTCAGTTGAGGGACATCTAGGTTGGTTCCATGTTCTGGCTATTATGAATAAAGCTGCTATGAACATAGTTGAGCAAATGTCCTTGTTGTATGGTGGATTGTTCATGTATATGCCCAGGAGTGATATGGCTGGGCCTTGAGGTAAAACTATTCCTAATTTTCTGAGAAAGCACCTGATTGATTTCCACAGCGGTTGTACAAGTTTGCACTCTCACCAGCAATGTTGAGCTCTTTTTTTAAAGCACCCGGATTACCGAAATTTCATCTGTCTAGCTTCCCTATTATACATGGAAGACACAATTCAAAACCACTTTTACAATACTATGGCTCTTACAATCTTTTTACTCATGATTCCACAATGTTCCTTGGACTTTAGGTATAGGGGCTGTTTTAGATGTGACAACTGAAGATGGGCAACCCACCATTAGTTGCTCTTTGTATTTTGTCCAGTAGTGGCTTTGTCTAATGGTTTATGTCTGCTGAAAAAGGAAAACTTTTGACAAGAGGTCAGAGTTACACTTATCAGGCTGGTCTAGAGGACAAGGTGTGTGGACCAGGCTGTGCCTGGAGGCTAGACATGATGCAGGACAAATATAAAGATTTATTTTTGTTTTTAATTACATGATTGTGTGTGTGTGTGTGTGTGTGTGTGTGTGTGTAGTTGTCCAAGGAGGCTGAAAGAGGGTGCCAGATCCTCCTGAACTGTAATTACAAGTTATTATGCCTACAAGGGTGCTGGAAACTGAAATTGGGTTCTGTACAACAGCAATACTCTGCAAAACAGTAAGTCCTAAATGCCAAGCAATCTGTCCTTGCCCTCCATATGTTTCTTAAATCTCCTACAATATTGGCTCTGTAGGTGTTCAGTGAATATTTAGTTGATATGCATCTGTGTAAGTCCTCAAGTTACTCTTGGTTGAGATAAATCATCCTCTAGACATTTCCCAGAAATGAGAACTTTTCCATACTTACAATGCTGTTAAGGAACACAATTGAATATTATGCTCTGAGTTTTTAAAATGAAAAATGTATAATTTTACTAATTAGTTTCATGGGACATATGGTAGAAGTTGATTTTTTAAATACATATTTTTATTAATTCCTTGAGAATTTTAAACAATGTATTTTGACCATATTCATCCTTGACTCTTTCCTTTAATTCCTTCCTGATCCACTCTGACCTTATTCTCCCCAACTTAAACTGTATGTCTTTTTAATTTTATGTTTAATAACTCACTGACCCAAATTGGTCTGTATATACATTCACTTCTGGGGCTGGGTCATTTAAATGCATCAATGACAAACTCAAGAGTCACATGCTATCACATTAAGGCCATAAATTAGCTTATTCTTGGAGTAGTTTGACCAAGAGTGAGCCCAAATTTGAATTTTCTACTTGTCTCCAGGTGTCTTCCATCTCTCTATAGCTTACGGTTTCTGGCCTATTTGATATCTCTGTGTGGTATGAGTTAGAATCTGTGCCTTCCTGTATGCTATCTGGAATTGTCTGTCCCTGTGTTTATGTGCCTCATGAAGAGCTCTGTCATTTATTGAACAGCACAGAAAATATCACATGAGGAAAAATTATGGGTACTGCACAGACATCTTTTTATTTTACAAGGAATTAAGTGGTGACTCAAATTTACTCAGATAAGAAACAATATTACAAACATCACAGCAAATAGATTTATACCATATTGTTTCCAACATTTATGGTTTATAGTCATTTTATAAGGTCACTTTTGACTGTTTTGCTGTTTTCAGAAAATTATCATAGCATATGTACAAATGTACATATTACTGTCTAAGTCAAGGACATGAAAGAATACCCAATATTAAAGCCATGTGTCCGCTTAGATTGTTAAGCTGATTACATGGGATTCCAGAGCAAGTAAGGCTGGTTGTTATACCGTTTTCTAAAAGGTAGGTTAAATAATCAGGCTCAATACACAATTGGATAGCATTTTTAATTTATAAGTGATCTCTAGGTCTATTATTAACTCTTCTGTAAGATCCAGTAAAAGTTCCAGAGTCCTATAATTTAAGAGATGGTTTCATAGTGATGTTTCTCCATGTGGAACTGCCCACTGGAGTGTGGTTTGACCTATCAGAATCCAATGAAAACTGAATCTTCCTACCCCAGAGGCCATCAACTGTCAATAACTCCTCAGATAGGGAAGGAAGCCTATAATTCTCTTTTGCATGTTCAGTCTTTATCTGGTTTTAGGTTCAGGGCAATGTTGGCTTTGTAAAAAGAATTAAAATATTTTATGCAATAATTTGAAGAATATTGGAGTTCTTTGGAAGTTTGGTAGAATTCTACATTGAATCTGTCCAGTTGTTTTTCTTGTTGAGAGAGTTTAAATTGATCCTCCTATCTTGCTGATTATTATGTGTCTTTTTATTTATTTCATCTAACTTTAACATCAGCAAATCAAATATATCCAGAAATTCATCCATTTCTTCTAGATTTTCCTCTTTAGTGTAATATAGAATTTTTAACGTGTAACCTTACAATTCTCTGAATTTTTTCAGTATGTTTGTTTCCCTTTTTACATATAATTTCATTAATTTGGATTTTCTCATACTTTTGGTTAATTTGCCTAAATTTTTGTAATTTTACTAGATTTTTTCAAAGAACCAAGCCTTTGTCTCATTGATTCTTTTAAATTCTTGTTTCTGTTTTTTTAATATCAGACTTGAAGTTTATTATCTCTCTCCACTTACTGTTAGGGGCTACTGACTATTCTTATTTTTCTAAGGCTTTCAGGTACATCATTAACTTATAAACTTGAGAACTATCGTTTTTTAAAATGTGAGCACTTAGTGCTATAAACTTTCCTCTTAGGACTGCCTTTATATTGTCCCATAGATTTTTGGTGTGTTGTATTTTCATTTTCATTCGATTATGGGAATTTAAATTTTTCTTTCTTGGTTTTTCCTTCACCTTATCATCATTCTATAGAATGTTGCTTAGTTTCCTTGAATTTGTGTTCTTTCTATAATTTCTCATGCTGCTTTTGTTTTAATGACTTTGCCTATTCTTTTCCTTTCTTCTTTTTTATTGTTTTATTTTTATTATTTGAATATTTCATACATGGATGCAATATATCTTGATAATGTCCATCTCTATTATCCCCCTCCTTTAACACTCCCTAGGCCTCTCAAACCTAGTTCATCTGAAATGCATACCACCCAGCATACAAACACACACACACACACACACACACACACACACACACTGAATTCAATTAATTCTGCCTTTATGCACATGTGCACCCAGAGGCTACATCTTTAAAGAAAAGTAACTCTACTCCAGCAACAACCAACTGTATAACTTTTTTCTTCTATTGATGTATTATGTTATATTGATTGATTTATATATGTGGAATGTATTTTGCACTCCTGGAATGAATACCATTGATCACAGTAAATAATTGTTATACTGTGATATTGGATTTAGTTCTCTAGGATTGCCTTTAGGATTTGGGGCATCTATGCTCAATTAATGATAGTGGATAGGTATTTCTTTTTTTCTTCTTATTTTATCCTCATCTAATTTTGATATCACAAGACTAGATAAATAGAGAATTTATTTCCTTTCAAAAATTAGGAACATATTTATTAAGATTGGCATTAGTTCATTGAATGTTATGTAGAATTCTGTAGTGAAGCCATTTAATCTTGCTGTGTTCTTCCATAATAGAGACTATTTGTTAATCATTCTCATAGTTTATCTGTACTAGTTTTTTTTTTTTAATTCGGTCTTCATAAGGTGTATGAGCCACATGTCATTTTCTTCTAGCTTGTCCAACCTGTTAACATATAGTTGTTTGTAATAATCTGTAATGAATGCCTTCCTTTTAATTTCTAATTTAATTGGTTTGAATCTTCCCTATTTATAGTTTAGTCAACAACTTACTTATTTTGCTTATCTTTCCAAAGACACAGATACTGATTTATTGATCTTTTACACTGCTCCATTTTATCTATTTGTCTCTCTGTCTATCTAATGAGTATTCAAGATAAAGTTTCTCTGTGTAGCCCTAGCTGTTCCTGACACTTGCTCTATTACTCAGGATGTGCTTGAACTCAGAAATCTACTTACCTCTGCTTCCCAAGTGCTGAGATTAAAGACATGTGCCACTTTTCCTGGCCTCATATTATTTATTTACTTTTGATTTTATCTTTGCTTTTCTTGTACTACTTATTTAAATTTTTTTCTTCTTATTTGGTAGTTGGATATTACAACAGTTTATTTATTACATATACTCTTTCTGGAATAAATAGTGTCTTCTAAATTAGGTTTTGATTTATTACATTTTCATTATTTTTTTAAATTTTATTTTATTAATTTATTCATATTACATCTCAATGGTTATCCTATCCCTTGTATCCTCCCATTCCTCCCTCACTCCCATTTTCCCCTTACTCCCCTCCCCTATGACTGTTACTGAGGGGGATTTCCTCTCCCTTTATATGCTCATAGGGTATCAAGTCTCTTCTTGGTAACCTGCTGTCCTTCCTCTGAGTGCCACCAGGTCTCGCCCACCATGGGACATGGTCAAATATGGGGCACCAGAGTTCATGTGAAAGTCAGACCCCACTCTCCACTCAACTGTGGAGAATGTCCTGTCCATTGGCTAGATCTGGGTAGGGGTTTGAAGTTTATAGCCTGCATTATCCTTGGCTGGTTCCTTAGTTTGAGCAGGACCCCTGGGCCCAAATCTGCCTATCATAATGTTCTACTTGTAGGTTTCTAGGACCCTTTGGATCCTTCTACTTTGCTATTCTCCTATGCTTCTCTTATCTAGAGTCCCAATAGGGTCTTCCCCTCTGTCCCAGTTTTCTAATTTTGTAGAAATTATGAAAATGTCCCATGAAAATCTACATTTTCATTATTTCTATAAAATTATAATCCTACCTGAATATTTCTTCATCCATTGGTTTTTCAAAAGTAATCTCTGTTTCCATGTATTTGTGTAATTTTGAAAGTTTTTTCTTGGTATTAATTTCTAATTGTATTACATTGCATGTGGCAAGATATTTAATATATCAATATTTGTATAATAAAATCTTAGATGTTTAATGGTCTATAATATCTTCTATCACGTGGGATGTTCCATATACTTTTGAGAATATATATTATTTACTAGTTGGAAGGAAGGCTCTGTGAATGCATAATAGGTTTTGATCTAGAGCACATATTCTCTTGTTTTCTTATTGATTTTTGTAAGGGTGATGTGACATTTGCTTAGAGTGAAGTGCCAAAAGCTCCTACTGTTATTCTGATGAGGCTTATCCGTTACTTTAAGTCTTTTTCCTTTATACATTTGGGTCCTCAGTGTTATGTATATATTACCTTTTTTCATCATTATTTATTGAATTTTATTTATTTTATTTTGTAATTTTCATGTGTCATTTTACTGATTTTAATTTCACTTACCTTTAATTTTTACATAAATGCACACATTTCTGACATCTTTGAGAATTTTTGCATAGAATCTCTTATTTTGTTCTCTCACATTACATTTATATAGTCCTTATAAATGGAGAAATTTCTTATACAGAACATTTAGTTGGCTATTTGAAAATAGCTATTCAGTTCCTCTGTCTTTTAATTGTAGTGGTAATTACTGATAGGTAAATTCTTATTATGGCCATTGTGTAATTTGTTTTTTGCTTTTATTGGGGTTTCTATTGCTTTTAAGGTTTTACAGTGGTCTTTTGTAGTTAAAGTGATGTACTCTGGTACTGTCCTCTTTTTTTTTTCTTTTCTGGTTACCATAAGAATTAAAATATGTTTGTTCTACTTTAGTACTGCTGCAAACAAAATGTCTGACAAAACAATTTAAAGTAAGACATGTTTTTATGATTTCCTAGAGCCATAACTTTGATGAAAGCAGAAATATGAGGAGAAGGGGAAAAGTTCTTTATCTCCTGACAGAAAGAGAGAGAGGATCAAATAAGACTATCAAAATGGTCTCCCAGTAACAATTTTTTCAAAGCTAGTCCTACCTAAGGTTTCTAGAACTTTTCAACTCTCTTTCTTTCATTTTGAAAACACCCCTAGCATTTCTTACACAGCAGGTCATTACACAGAAGGTCATAGTCTGTTTGCTTTTGTCCATTTGGAAATGTCTTATGCTTTCATTTCTAATGTATTTCTTTGTCAGATGTTATATTCTTCATTCATCTTCTTTGACATCTTGGTTATAGTATGTGTGGGGGCATCTTTGTTTTTCAATGCTTGACTGGTGACTGGTGTCTTTCATGTAACTAGATATTTGTATCTATCTCAAGGTTTGGGAGCTTCCTGATACAGTCTTTTTAAACAAACTTTCTAACCTGTTGGCATTGTCAAGTCTTACTAGAACATCAATAAGACCAGCATTTGTTAATATAAGGCTATTCTGAAGTTCTTATAAATTTCTTTTTTTTTTCTTTTTTCCTCTTTCTTTTTTTTTCTTACTCTTATAGCTGTGCATTTTCAAATAGCCTTTTTTTAAGTTTTCTAATCCTTTCATCTACTTGATCCACTTTGCAGTGGTTATCTTTGATTATTTTTTTTGTTTTGTTTTGTTTTTTTATTAATTTATTCTTGTTACATCTCAATGGTTATCCCATCCCTTGTGTCCTCCCATTCTTTCCTCCCTCCCCTTTTCCCCTTATTCCCCTCCCCTATGACTGTTCCTGAGGGGGATTACCTCCCCCTGTATATGCTCATAGGGTATCAAGTCTCTTCTTGGCTACCTGCTGTCCTTCCTCTGAGTGCCACCAGGTCTCCCCCTCCAGGGGACATGGTCAAATGTGAGGCACCAGAGTACATGAGAAATGGGGCTTGGAACTAAACAGAGAATTCTCAACAGAGGAATATCAAATGGCTGAGAAACACTTAAAGAAATGCTCAACCTCCTTAGTCATCAGGGAAATGCAAATCAAAACAACTCTGAGATTCCATCTTACATCCATCAGAATGGCTAAGATCAAAAATTCAAGTGACACCACATGCTGGCGAGGATGTGGGGAGAGAGGAACACTCCTTTGATTAATTTTTAAGTTATCTTACATTTTTTCTGTTTTATAGTTTATTTGTTTTAATATAATATAATTACATTTCTTCCTTCACTTTCCTCCTTCAAATTTATCTCATAACCTACCCTTGCTCTGTTTCAAATTTATGCCTTTGTTTATCATTTATTCTTATTATGTGCTTGTATGTATATGAATATACATAGATTCCTAGATATAACCTGCTTGCTACATATAATGTTATATAATGTAACTTTTCTGTATGTTTTCATGGTTGATCATTTGATATTGGATAATCAATTGGTGTAGTTTTAATCTTAAATTCTTCTTGATTTGTATACTTATTTTCCTATTTCAGGTAAGCATTGACTTGTTTCTCAGTGACAACTTGAGACTTGTATAATTTTGGTAAAACAACTGCTTAAATGTCTCCTTATGAAAGATTTCCTTTATTAGTTATTATATGGTCATTTTCTCCTACCTTACTTTCGTGACAAGTTGAGAATCATATTTTTTTAATGCTCCTGACGGTTTTTAGTGTGTAACCTGGTATGCACACTGAAGCACTAGGTATCTATTCCAGTATTTATACTTTGTTTTTGTTTGTTCCCACCTTTCAGAAATTATGAGCAAGCAGTTTGTTTTCTCAGAGTACAGAGCTATCAAGACTTGATCTTCATAGCTATTTATCTCTTAAGACTTGATGGTATCTTATATCCAGATTTCCTCCAAGTCTACAGTAGAATAGTGCCACTGTTTCACAATTAAAGTGTCATTCAAGCCTTAGTGTATTCACAATCTGTACTTGATTTGTTGTTCAGAATAAACTGAGGATGTACATAGAACATATATTTCAAACTTTTCCATAGGGTAGAAAAATGTTGCTAACTGAAAAAAAAACTTTATGACTTTTATGAAGGTTTTCAGGTACTTTCTTTTTGTGATAGGCAGTGTTCCTATGAACATCTTTCTCTTATATTTTCCAAGCCCTATACTGAAGGTTTGGCTTCTTGAGGAAGAAGACTAACTTGAGACTTGCTCTCTTACTGAAGGATACTATGTAGTAAAGTAATGTACCAGAGATAATGGGGAATCTCTCTACTCCTGTGTTACAATCATTGGAAATCAAATTTCCTGAGACATCGATATTGTTAGTGTTATAATATGCATATTGTGAACTTGATATTTTCAGCTGCACTAAATATTGTAATACCTAAAACTTTTATAGTTTGGAAAATGTCACATAATTTCAGAGAACTAAGTTAATTGGGATGAATTGAGTATTATTAAAAATGTAATATTCCCACAAATAATCATGTTTCATATTTGTAGGCATTGTAGTAAACATTGAACACAATTAGAAAGTTTAACATTTATATAACTTCATGACCATTCACAGCCAAATGGCGATTGTGCAAACTGAAGGTCAGAGATGTTTTGGAGCCTATCCAAAGTCATACAATGGTGATTTGGGGAATATATTTCACATGAAAGGGATATGATTCCAGAGACTATGCCCTTAACCTCATTCCTGCATCTCTAGTGCAAAGTGATCACATGTGTTTATCTTACAGGCTGTCATACCACCTGTCATACTCTAATAAAGATAGAATGAAGTGTTTAGTAATTTAGTCCTTCTTTCAGATGATATTTATTATAGTTATTTTGTGCCAGCCACTGTTATGTACACAGGGAGTACTACCATATGTAATTCAGAAGAGAAAATTATAGCCATGGAGATGATATTCTTGCTGTTAGATGAGAAAATAATTACAAGCTTTTTGGTTCATGTGGTACATTCACTGGCACATTAATGAACATTTTTTTTCAAGAGTCTATGATTGGTGTGAATACTTCAAAGTCAAGCCACAAGAATCAACACATTCATTATGAATTGTCCTCACTGTGACAAGAATCATGCCATATTATTTTTTTTTTTTTTCGATGCAATTTTTTTTTTTTATTAATTTATTCTTGTTACATCTCAATGTTTATCCCATCCCTTGTATCCTCCCATTCCTCCCCCCCCCATTTTCCCATTATTCCCCTCCCCTATGACTGTTCCTGAGGGGGATTACGTCCCCCTATATATTCTCATAGGGTATCAAGTCTCTTCTTGGCTACTTGCTGTCCTTCCTCTGAGTGCCACCAGGTCTCCCCCTCCAGGGGACATGGTCAAATGTGAGGCACCAGAGTATGTGAGAAAGTCGTATCACACTCTCCACTCAACTGTGGAGAATATTCTGACCATTGGCTAGATCTGGGAAGGGGTTTAAAGTTTACCTCCTGTATTGTCCTTGGCTGGTGCCTTAGTTTGAGCGGGACCCCTGGGCCCAAATCTGCCTATCATATTGTTCTACTTGTAGATTTCTAGGACCCTCTGGATCCTTTTATTTTGCTGTTCTCCCATGCGTCTCTCATTTAGAGTCCCAATAGGATGCCTTCCCCTCTGTCCCAGTTTCCTGGTAAGTGAAGGCTTTCGTGGGACATGCCCCTTGGGCTAGTATGCAGATATAAGTGAGTATATACCATTTGATTCTTTCTGCTTCTGGGTTAACTCACTCATTATGATCATTTCTAGCTCAATCCATTTATCCACAAATTTCGGGAATTCCTTGTTTTTAATAGCTGAGTAGTATTCCATAGTGTATATGTACCACAGTTTCTTTATCCACTCTTCTACTGAGGGACACTTAGGCTGTTTCCATGTTCTGGCTATTATGAATAAGGCTGCTATGAACATGGTTGAGCAAATTTTCTTGTTGTGTGCTGGAGCATCTTCTGGGTATATTCCAAGGAGTGGGATAGCTGGGTCTTGAGGAAGCCCTATTCCCATTTTTCTGAGATAGCACCAGATAGATTTCCAAAGTGGCTGTACTAGTTTGCATTCCCACCAGCAATGAAGGAGTGTTCCTCTCTCCCCACATCCTCGCCAGCATGTGGTGTCGCTTGAATTTTTGATCTTAGCCATTCTGATGGGTGTAAGATGGAATCTCAGAGTTGTTTTGATTTGCATTTCCCTGATGACTAAGGAGGTTGAGCATTTCTTTAAGTGTTTCTCAGCCATTTGATACTCCTCTGTTGAGAATTCTCTGTTTAGTTCCAAGCCCCATTTCTCAATTGGGTTATTCGGTTTGGTGGTGTTTAATTTCTTGAGTTCTTTATATATTTTGGATATTAGACCTTTGTCAGATGTAGGGTTGGTGAAGATTTTTTCCCAGTCTGTAGGCTGTCGCTTTGTTCTCTTGACAGTGTCTCCTGCCTTACAGAAGCTTCTCAGCCTCATGAGGTCCCATTTATTAATGGTTGACATTAAGGCCTGGGCCGTTGGTGTTCTGTTCAGGAAGTTGTCTCCTGTGCCAATATGTTCCAGGCTCTTTCCCACTTTTTCTTCTAAGTGAGTTAGTGTCTCTGGTTTTATGTTGAGGTCTTTAATCCACTTGGATTTGAGTTTTGTGCAAGGTGACAAATATGGGTCCAGTTTCATTTTTTTACACATAGACCTCCAGTTAGACCAGCACCATTTGTTGAAGATGCTATCCTTTTTCCATTGAATGGATTTGGCTTCTTTGTCAAAAATCAAGTGACCATATGTGTGTGGATTCATATCTGGGTCTTCGATTCGATTCCACTGATCAACCAGCCTGTTGCTGTGCCAGTACCATGCTGTTTTAAGTACTATTGCTTTATAGTACAGTTTGAGATCAGGTATGGAGATTCCTCCGGAGCATCTTTTATTGTACAAGATTGTTTTAGCTATTCTGGGTTTTTTGTTTTTCCATATGAAGTTCAGAATTGAACTTTCAATGTCTTTAAAAAATTGTGTAGTTATTTTGATAGGGATTGCATTGAATCTGTAGATTGCTTTTGGTAGGATGGCCATTTTTACTATGTTAATTCTCCCGATCCATGAGCAAGGAAGATCACGCCATCTTCTCAGGTCATCTTCAATCTCTTTCTTCAGAGTTTTGAAATTTTTTTCATACAAGTCCTTCACTTGCTTAGTTAGGGTAACTCCTAGATATTTTATATTGCTTGTGGCTAATGTGAAGGGTGTGGTTTTCCTAATTTCTTCCTCTGCAAGCTTGTCATTTGTGTATAGGAAGGCTACAGACTTTTTTGAGTTAATTTTGTATCCAGCCAATTTGCTGAAGGTATTTATCAGCTTTAGGAGTTCTCTGGTGGAGTTTTGAGGGTCACTTATGTACACTATCATATCATCTGCAAAGAGGGATAATTTGACTTCCTCCTTTCCCATTTGGATCCCCTTGATCTCCTTTTGTTGTCTTATTGCTCTGGCTAGAACTTCGAGTACTATATTGAAGAGATATGGAGAGAGTGGGCAGCCTTGCCTTGTTCCCGATTTGAGAGGAATTTCCTTGAGTATCTCACCATTTACTTTGATTTTGGCTATTGGCTTGCTGTATATAGCCTTTATTATGTTGAGGAAAGTGCCTTGTATCCCCGATCTCTCTAAAACTTTAAACATGAATGGGTGTTGAATTTTATCAAATGCTTTCTCTGCATCCAAGGAGATAATCATGTGGTTTTTTATTTTCAGTTTGTTTATATGATGGATTACATTGATGGATTTCCGTATATTAAACCATCCCTGCATGCCTGGAATGAAGCCTACTTGGTCATGATGAATGATATCTTTGATGTGCTCCTGTATTCGTTTTGCAAGTATTTTATTTAGTATTTTTGCATCTATGTTCATAAGAGAAATTGGTCTGAAATTCTCTTTCTTTGTTGAGTCTTTGTGAGGTTTAGGTATCAATGAGACTATGGCCTCATAGAATGAATTTGGTAATTTTCCATCCATTTCTATCTTTTGGAGTAGCTTGAAGAGTATCGGTATTAGCTCGCCCTTAAAGGTCTGGTAGAATTCTGCACTGAAACCATCTGGCCCTGGGCTTTTTTTGGTTGGGAGACCATCGATGATTGCTTCTATTTCTGTCGGGGAAATGGGACTATTTAACTTGTTTATCTGTTCTTCACTCAACTTTGGCAAGTGAACTTGATCAAGAAAATCGTCCATTTCCCTTAGATTTTCAAATTTTGTGGCGTATATGCCTTCAAAGTAGGATCTTATGATTCTTTGAATTTCTTCAGTGTCTGTTGTTATGTCTCCCTTTTCATTTCTGATTTTGTTGATTTCAATACTGTCTCTCTGCCTTTTAGTTAGTTTGGCTAATGGTCTGTCTATCTTGTTGATTTTCTCAAAGAACCAGCTTTTGGTTTTGTTGATTCTTTGGACTGTTTTCTTAGTTTCTAATTTGTTAATTTCAGCCCTGAGTTTGATAATTTCCAGGCGTCTACTCCTCTTGGGTGTTTCTGCTTCTTTTTTTTCTAGGGCTTCCAGTTGTGTTGTTAAGATGCTTATGTGCGATGTTTCCAATTTCTTTTTAAAGGCACTTAGTGCTATGAATTTTCCTCTTAGCACTGCTTTCAATGTATCCCACAAATTTGGGTATGTTGTTTCTTCATTTTCATTGAATTTCAGAAACTCCTTGATTTCTTTCTTTATTTCTTCCCTGACCCAGGTGTCATTTAGCAGAGAGTTGTTTAGTTTCCACAAACGTGTAGGCTTTTTGTTATTTCTGTTGTTGTTGAATTGCAGCCTAAGAGCATGGTGATCTGATAGGATACAAGGTATTATTTCAATCCTCTTGTATCTGTTGAGGCTTGCTTTGTGACCTACGATGTGATCAATTTTGGAGAAGGTTCCATGGGGTGCAGAGAAGAAGGTGTATTCTTTCTTGTTTGGGTGAAAGGTTCTATAGATATCTGTTAGATCCATTTGACCCATGGCATTGGTTAATGATGTTATTTCTCGGCTTAGTTTCTGTTTCAATGACTTATCCTTCAGTGAGAGTGGGGTGTTGAAGTCTCCCACTATTATTGTGTGGGGATCGATGTGTGGTTTAAGCTTTTTTAGGAGATCTTTTACATATGTGGGTGCCCTTGTATTGGGAGCATAGATGTTCAGAATTGTGATGTCATCTTGGTTGACTTTACCTTTGATGAGTATGAAGTGTCCTTCCTCATCCCTTTTGATTAATTTTGGTTGAAAGTCTATTTTGTTCGATACTAAAATGGCTACACCTGCTTGCTTCTTGTGACCATTTGCTTGGAATATTTTTTTCCAACCTTTTACCCTGAGGTAATGCCTTTCATTATGGGTGAGATGTGTTTCTTGGATGCAGAAGAATGTTGGGTCTTGTTTATGTACCCATTCGGTTAGTCTGTGTCTTTTTATTGGAGAATTGAGGCCATTGATGTTGAGAGATATTAATGACCAGTGACTGTTAAGAGTCTTAATTTTGATGTTGTTTCCAGTCGAGCGTTTGTGTAGTTGTGTTTTTGCCATGGGATAGTTATCTATTTCCTGGGTAGTTTTGGTTGTAGCTTGACCCTTTGGGATGGAGTTTTCCTTCTAGTACCTTCTGTAAAGCTGGGTTTGTGGATAGGTACTGTTTGAATTTGTTTTTGTCATGGAATATTTTGTTTTCTCCATCAATGGTTATTGATAATTTTGCTGGGTAAAGTAGTCTGGCCTGGCATCTGTGTTCTCTTAGGGTTTGCAGGATCTCTGTCCAGGACCTTCTGGCTTTTATGGTCTCTGCTGAGAAGTCAGGTGTAATTCTGATAGGTTTACCATTAAATGTTATTTGGCCCTTTTCCCTTGCAGCTTTTAATATTTTTTCTTTGTTCTGCATGTTTTGTGTTTTGATTATTATGTGGCGGGCAGTTTTTCTTTTCTGGTCAATTCTATTTGGTGTTCTGTAGGCCTCTTGTATGTTTATAGGCATCTCTTTCTTTAGATTGGGGAAATTTTCTTCTATGATTTTGTTGAGAATAGTTTCTGGGCCCTGGAGTCTGATGTCTTCTCTTTCTTCAATGCCTATTATCCGCAAATTTCTTCTTTTCATGGTGTCCTTAATTTCTTGGATGTTTTGTGTCAGGAGTTTTCCAGATTTGGCATTTTCTTTAATGGTTGATTCAATATCTGTGATTGTATCTTCTAGCCCTGAGATTCGTTCTTCCATCTCTTGGATTCTGTTAGAAAAGCTCACCTCTGTGTTGCTCGCCTTCTTCTCTGAGGTCTCACGTTCTCGTTTTTCTTCTGTCTGTGTGTTTATCATTGAATCCATTTTCATTTTCAGATCTTGAACTGATTTTTTGATTTCTTTCATCTGATTTTTTGTATATTCCTGAGTTTCTTCCATTGCCTCTTTATAGGTCTTCAGAGCTTGAACCGTTTTAGTTATTTCTTTCATCTGGTTGTTTGCATTTTCCTGCAATTTTTCCAGTTCCACTCTATGTGCTTCTTTTATGTCTCTCACCTGTTTGTCTGCGTCTTCCTGCATTTGATTACGAATTTTATTTGTTTCCTCCATTATCATCCTCATTACTAAGGATTTGAGGTCATTTTCTTGTATTTCCGTTGTATTTGAGTTCTCTGGGTGGTTTTCTTTGGGATAGCTGGAAACTGGAGATGCCATGTTGTTTTGGGGTTTTTTGCGTATGCTTTTTCGTTGTCCTTTAGACATCTTGCTGTCTTTGTTTTTGTTGGGTAGCTTCCAGAGTTGAATGGAGGGTGTCTGATGATAGATTCACTTGTTTTCTTACGATTTCCCTAGGCTGCGAGCTCAAAGCTTCACTGGTGTGGATGTTAGGAGGTTAGCCCTGTTGTTCTGGTCTCTCACAGCCAGTGATCCTCAGTCCCTCTCTGCTGTGGATCCTGCAATTGTTCTGGGTCTCTGAATGAGCGTTGGGTCAGGCCAAGGTATCCACAGCCTTCTGTGTTCCCTGCCAAGTCCAGCCAGGAGCACTGGGACCGAACCACGGGCAGAACTCAGCTAGATTCTCAGGGCCTGAACCGTCTGCCAAGCTCAGCTAGGGATTTTGGGCCCAAAATGCACACAGGGCCCAGCCAGAATTTTTGGGCTGGGACTACGCACCAAGCTCCACTAGGGCCTTTTGGCCCAAAGTGCGTGCTGTGGTCAGTTATTGACTCAGGGCCCGAACTGACCACCAATCTCAGCCAGGAATTCTGGATTCAAACTGTACACTGTGTCCAACCAGAGTCTTAGAGCTGGTGGAACCGAGAGCTCTGTCCAGCCTGTGCCACAGCAGGAGAACTGCGGCTGCTCTGAGTTAGCGCCAGTGGTGGAACAAGTGCTCCGCCCGCACTGTGTCCCCGCAGGGGAGCTGCCGCTGAGCTGAGGTGGTGCCTAGGATGGAACCGAGCACGTCACCAAGCCTGCGCCACAGCAGGAGAACTGCGGCTGCTCTGAGTTAGCGCCAGTGGTGGAACAAGTGCTCCGCCCAGACTGTGTCCCCGCAGGGGAGCTGCCGCTGAGCTGAGGTGGTGCCTAGGATGGAACCAAGCTCGTCACCAAGCCTGCGCCACAGCAGGAGAACTGCAGCTGCTCTGAGTTAGCGCCAGTGGTGGGACAAGTGCTCCGCCCAGACTGTGTCCCCGCAGGGGAGCTGCCGCTGAGCTGAGGTGGTGCCTAGGATGGAACCGAGCACGTCACCAAGCCTGCGCCACAGCAGGAGAACTGCGGCTGCTCTGAGTTAGCGCCTGTGGTGAAACCAAGTGCTCCGCCCAGACTGTGTCACCGCAGGGGAGCTGCCGCTGAGCTGAGGTAGTGCCTAGTGTGGAGCAGCGTGCTCAACTAAGCCTGCACCACAGCAGGGGAGCTATGGCCATGCTGAGTTAGTGCCTCAGGCAGAATTGTTTGCTGGGCCGGGCCAATACCCGGGACTCTGGGGCCGAACTGTCCGCCGAGTCCAATCTGGGTCCAAAGGCTCCACGCGACCCAAATCCTGCCCCTAGTCCCCTCTCCCGCAGCAATTCCCACCAGCCACCACACCAATCGCCTCCACCGGAAGGCTATGAGCTGCAAACCTCAGCCGCCGCTGCTGGTGCCGCTGGTGCTGCCGCCTCTACCGCTGCCGCTCCGATCAGAGAAAAACCACGCTCCTCCCGTGTGCAGGGGCACGCAGGTCCTCCGCACCCTGGTCCCTCCGAACCATGGAGCACTCCCGCTGCCGTGATGTTCGGACCTCGGTGTTCCTGGCTCAGAAATCTGTGCAATTCCCTGAATTGTTCACTGGAGCCTCCAAACGCGGTCCACACTGCTCGCCGCCATCTTGGATCCTCGCCATATTAATTTGGGTTCCCTTACACCGTGCCTGGTAATTTACCCTGGGTGACGTCTAAAAAATTGTTGAATGACATATTATATGCTACTTAAAATTATGTGTTAGCCTTTAATTTGGAAAAGAACTTTCTTTTTAGTATATATGGAGGTTCATTGTGAACAAGGGATTTCTGTGTCATTTTATTGCCAACATTGATAAGAAATGTAAAAAATTTAAAACAGTACAATGTATAAACATTTTGTATCAAGATAGGTCTGTAAATACTTTTTATAATGAATAGTAATTAATCTGAACTGAACAAACTGAGACTTTCTGCTGTGATGCTTTTATACATAAACTTACTATACTTCAATTACATCCATTATCTCTATTTTACCTACTCTTTACCTCTTTTTCTTCACTCCCTGTGTTACACTTTCAGGTCATTCTTTCTTTTTACGTTTTTCCTAAGTAAAAACACTTTAAAACAAGCTTCCATGCTTTGTTTTTAATTTTTGTTTAATCATTTACAGAAACCCTGTTGTCCTAATCCTCAGTCCCATATTTCTCTGAAATACTTGTCATACTGACAAAACCTTCACTTGCTCTAAAAGAAAATCATATCCTAGTGCTTATTTACATTTTGTATGTGTTTTAGATCCTTTGAAAGATTAATAATGTACTGCTACAACATCACTAAACATGAGTCTCAAATGGTTCTTGACAAATTACATACCACTCAATGCCAGCAGGTTCTGTGATGTCAGAACTAAGTTGTCAAGGAAGGCTTGTAGGAAAAAGTCTGAAGGCAGATACCATCAAGTAGGCAGTGAAGTGAGCAGAACAGTTTCATTGCTATTGCTATGAACATTTAAGGCTGAATAAATCAGGAGATGGACATCCCTCTTCTTCAGACAGGTTATCACAAGAATCAGACACTGAAGAAGGAAACATTTTTTTGGTGTCTTACAAATATAAGAGTTGAGAAAAGGCAGGATTCAAAAAGTCCAAAAGGAATCCATTAAATCATTCAGTGCACTGGACTTGTTATATGTAGTCAAATAGTTATAATCCTTGTTCTAACCAGCACAATATCCCCAAAAGTTAGTCTATGTACGCTGAGATTAGGAATTCTCAGAGCAAATATTGCAGTGTGCACAGGGTGAAGATACCAGCTTCCTGGATCTGGAATGTGGTTGTTTTGTTGCACAATGAAAAGTATCTTATGTAGACCCAGTATGGTTTTAATTTTGCTAACTTTTACCAACACAAAAACGAAATGTTACAATTTTAGTCATTAGAAAACCGTGCTATCGCACAGAGAAACCCTGTCTCAAAAAGCCAGAGGGGGAGGGGGAAAAAGAAAAAAAAACTCTCTGAAACCCCTTATTATTCCTGGAGACACAGACTCTAAGAATCTCTCTTCTTGTACAAATAAAGGCATAATCACACATATCTCTAGTTCTTTGCTAAGCTCAACAGCCTCCACACATTTACTAGTCTGATTACTTTACCAGTCAACCATGGCCTGACAGCATTCTATACACTACCTACCCCAGGGTCCATTTAGCAGAGACATGTGAGCAGGTTTTGTACGAATGATCTTGAAGGTAACACTCAATCCGGTCTTCATTGTGTTCACTACAAATGAGAACTCAAGTATCTGAATGTACATCTAAAACTGAGGTAAAGGCAAAAAGAAAGCCTGCCTCTCTAAAGTTCACCCTTGCTCAGTGACTGCCCAACATGAATCGGTCCAAAGGGGGAGTGAGGGTACCTGTCTGCTTCTGTCCAAGTCACCAAAGTGTACAGAGGGCAAGAGAGCTCCTCTTGCCTTTGCCCCCAACAAGAGCATTTTCTAGAACACTGCCCTATTTCAAACACCTGCAGAATGCCCCAACCAGAATTTAAACTACTCGTGAATTATAAACTAGTAGTCACTTATTCTAAATGCCTTAAAAAACCCTGGAAAGGAGGGAAACCTTTAAAAAGATACATTCTGCTACCACACTATCATAGACATTCTAAGTGTGTGTACATATTTAGAGGAGATAAACAAGATTTTAAAAGGATAGGAAAAAGCTAGGGAATACAGATTTCTTCTCCCCAGAAAAATAGTGTTGCCTATCCCAAGCTACAACTATGGGTGACTTCACTAATTGGTCTACATTCCAACAAAACCAACCACATAAATAAATTAAGTAATTAATTAATTAATAATAAAAAACCAACCAACACCCACAAAAATATCAATTCAGACCTAGCCTGGAATATGTGACAATAATATATTTCTATGGAACTGTCTCATGCCTTGCAAGCTTCTATGATAAAATCCAGGTCACTGTGTGTCTAATGGTAACACTGAGAGAAGAAATAGAAAGTCCACTAGTCTTCTCACTCTGCCAATCAGCAATGAGTACTAGATCAGATGCAAGCTTTTGGCTTGTTGGACCAGAAGGCCAAAGGCAGCTGAAGAAATCACCTCTGAACAATCACTGACATGAAGCATTTCAGTTTCCAGTCTGTGTGTTCAGTTAGAATGATGTATAGAGACCATTGCACTAAAGGAAGAACATACGTTATCCAAGTAGACTATCTCCCAACAGACCCAAGGAACAGTAGTTATCGTAGCAAAGAGCCTGAAGGGGAGTTTGTTGTTTGTGGTTCTGATTCCTCAGGGCTGGCTGTGAGAAGGTCAGCAACATTAACAGCAGCAATGGGCAGAGAAGAGCAGGACAATGGATGGAAAATCCCTGTTGGACATTTGTTCATCTGTTTTCTGCATCAGTCAGAGAAGCACCTGCTGGCTTATTTCCATTTCAGGGACGTACATCTTAGGCTCCCTAGATCCTTCACAGAGTCGGAGAGTGACTGCCCAGCAGGTCTATAACCACATGAGAAAGAAAGCTTTATCTAGCTTGGTGGCAGCCAACAGAGACTCCATGTCACTGAGGATGTCAGAACTCAGTGTTTCCTGTAGGCTGGGCGTCAGCTCCTCTCTTTCTATGTTCATCACATCTCCCTCCAGTGTTCCAAGGTCCTGGACTCGCTCTGTAGACCAGGCTGGCCTTGAACTCAGAGCTCTGCCTGCCTCTGCTTCCGAATGCTGAGATTAAAGGTGTGTGCCACTACTCCTTGGCCAAAGAGTAATTTTTAAAGGAACAAAGTAAGCATGAATTAATTCTTCAATATAAGCTATGAAGTAATAGTTGGTTATGAATTGTAGTAGCACCAGCTAGTGCCTCTATCATTTAAGTGTCTTCGAATGTTCTAGAAGAATCCCTCATTTTCAAGGGTTTATAGTCAACAACAACAACAACAAAAAAGTTCTTTCCCTGGCTAAAGCAGCTACTGTGAAAAGTCTCAGCTTAAGAAGAAATAGAAATGTAAGCATTCTGGCCCTTTGGTTTAGTATAGCACAAGAATGGAAGTAGAGAAATTTTATTCAGTACTTTGAGTGCTCAAAAAATGCAATTTGTGTATTATATGTGATGATTCATAGGTCAGTCATTTATAGCCATTGACTCTAAGGCTTTTATTAAGAAATTAGCTGAAGATTTACCCTTGAATTATGTCTGGGGAAATGGCCACAGGGAGGATGCATTGACTGTAGAACAGAAATGAATTCTACTTTAATCCAAAGTTGTGCAGATGGAAGATACACAACAATGTGTGGTGAACTGCAGATGACAGGGCATTGGTGAGTGCCTATGATATGCCAGTAAACCAAAGAATAAAAGTGGGCAGAATAGTTTTATTGTGGGAGGAGGGAGAGGGAAGGTGGGAATGGGCTGGAGAGAGTTAGTGGAGCTGTGATAGAAAAGCTTTTGTGAACTTTTTCTTCGATAAAGACTTATCTCGCATCTTTCTATGCGAAGTTGTTCCTAATCTTTAAGCCACTTAAGCTCTCCCACAAAATGTGATGTGCCATCTTCTTTCTCCCTGGGGATCATTTGCCTGGTTATATATACTTCAGTGTCCATTAGCCGTGGTGCCTCTCAGTGCTCTCTGGCTACATCAAACCCTTTGCTGACTGCGGGAGACCTGAGTACCCTTCTCTCACTGAATTTGAATCATGGCCTCAATGTAGTCTTTCTTGTTGTGTCCAAAGTGTTTAATGCTCCCGGGATGTAGTATGTAGCATGTAGATAAGAATTTAAATGGTTATTCTTGAATATCTTTTACAATACACAATTTTTATAATCTTAAAAAAAAGAAAACAGTATTATTGAGAAGATGTGGAGAAAACACTAAAACAAATTAAATGAAAATATGTTCCTTTATAGAATTTTATCTCAATAGTTTGTCAGATTCTTGAAACATAGTGCCTGGGAAGACAAAAAGGATGAAAGGGAACTGACAAGGGTCAGAGGAAGATAAAAGAAAGTGGGCGAGGAAGTGATCATAGTGTATTATTAACATGCATAAATTTATAAAAGGATAAATTTAATAATAAATCTCTTAAATATTTGCCTAAGAACTGGTAAAACTTAACCATGATATTTTCCATTTTCAGAAAAACTTCAAGTATCAAGGCACTGAATCTAAAAAAATAAGGGGTTGAAACACTGATTCTGGAAAGTCATAGAAAATACAGTGTAGCTAATAATGTTTATTATTATAAACCTATAATTATTATGGCAGTTTTATTAAACCCAGTATAAAATCATTAAAAGACACAGACACCTGATAGATTTTATATAAGCCCAATTTTACCTGGGTCTGGGTAGACATTAACCCTTAAATTACCTTTTCCTCCCAGCCCCACACCCTAAGTGAATTGCTCTAATAATTTCTCTCAGGGCTACTTCCCATTCATAATTCCATAAGTACTTGCTTATGCTTTCCATATGGGCAACTTCTCTCCATGCCAAACCTCAGGAATAACTCCCAGTCACATGTTTCTTTTCCTTTCTGATGGTGACTCTGCTCCCTTTTCTCTCTTCTACCTGGCTCCTTTCCCATAATCCTTCTGTCCCCAAAGCCTTTGAACTTTAGCTCTCCCTCTCACTTCCTCCCTGCCCAGACTTCAGCATTTATTATTAACTAATCAACTTGAAGTTAGGTAGAGCAAGGTCTACACAACAAGGTTGGGTGTACATGAGAATGTGCTTGTCTGGGCAGCAACCAGATGTTGGTGGCAAAATAACTAACAATAAAATAAAAAGCACTACACCATGCTGTTACACTGGAGTTTAAAACCTGTAACAGCACATCTGCTGAGACTTTGTCTAATCTCTATTCCATTTAACTAGCTAGTGGTGCAGATATGTGTTTAAGCCTTTACCTAGAATATGTGAGGTACCAGTATCAATCTATAGTAGTGAAACAAACAAAAGCCCTGCAAAGTCTTGTAATCCTAGAATTTTTGGAGACAGTCTTTTTTATTAGATTCAATTTCATGATTTGTTATTGGTCTCATCAAAATTTTAATACCCTTTTTATTTAAATTTGCTATACCTTATACTTTATACATTCTTGCTTGTCCAATTTGTCATGGTGTAAGTTTTCAAAAACAACTCTTAACGATGTTTTGTAGGTTTCTTAAAACAATAGAAATAATCTTATTATATATGCTCCAACAATCCCACAACTAGGTATATATTCAGGAGAAGTAAAGCTACTGTACAAAAGAGATATCTGTACAAGTATGTTGATAGTGGCATTTACTAAGCACTACAGGAAAGATATTGTATCAACATAGATGCCCGTGAATAAACAAAAGATGTGGTGTATCTATGCAATGGAGTATTATTCACCAGTAAAGAATGAAGTCTTTTCTGTAGCAAATTGAATGAAATTAGAGATCATGTAAAGGAAAAAAAAAAAAAAACAAGAAAAAAGGACAGTATCCCATGTGCTCTTTCATGTGTAAAAACTAAACATTCAAAACAGAAAAAGATGACCTTAAAAGAAAACTTATGAGACTCAAGACTCGGGGATCACAGGGCAGAGTATCAATAAGGTACATAGGCATGATAAACGTATAATATATACATGTTTGGAACTATTGTCAAGAATCTTATTAGTTTTAAAGCTAAGGTATGCCTATAATAAACTTATCAGTAAATAAATCACCTGGAAACATTTCTTATCTTATACTGAAGCCACTAGTATGGAAAAACTAAGAAAAAATAGATATGTCTATTCCAATACCATGCAGCTTTTATTACTGTTGCTCTATAATACAGCTTGAGATCAGACCTAAACAAAGACTTCTCAACAAAGGAATATCAAACGGCTGAGAAACACTTAAAGAAATGCTCAACATCCTTAGACATCAGGGAAATGCAAATCAAAACATCTCAGAGATTCCATCTTACACCTATCAGAATGGCTAGGATGAAAAAAAAAACCCAAGCATATGATGATGAGGATGTGGAGAAAGGGGAACAGTCCTCCACTGTTGGTGGGAGTACAAACTTGTACAACCACTTTGAAAATCATATGGCCTTTTCTCAGAAATTTGTGAATAGTGTTATTTCAAGACCCAACTATGCCACTCCTGGGCATATACCTGAAAGATGCTCTACCATACATCAAGGTCATTTGCTCAACTATGTTCATAGCAGCTTTCTTTGTAATAGTCAGAATCTGGAAACAACCTAGATGTCCTTCAACCAAAGAATGGATAAAGAAACTGTGATACCGTCCCCTGGATGGGGAGGCTTGGCGGCACTCAGAGGAAGGATAGCAAGTCACCAAGAAGAGACCCGATATTCTAAGAGCATATATAGGGGGAGGAGGTCTCCCTCAATCACAGACATAGGGGAGGGGAGAAGAGGCAAAGTGGGAGGGAGGGAGGAATGGGAGGAAACAGGGAAAGGGCTAACAATCGAGATGTAATATGAATAAATTAATAAAAAAAGAAGCTAAAAAACCTTAAATGCAAAAAAAAAAAGAAAGAAAAAAGAAACTGTGATACATATATACAATCAAATACTACCCTGCTATTAAAAACAAGGAAATCTTGAAATTTGCAGGCAAAGGGATGGAACTAGAAATGATCAGCCTGAGTGAGATAAGCCAAACCAGAAAGTTAGGAATGGTATATACTGACTTATAGTGGATTTTAGCCACATAATATAGTTTAACCACACTACAATGCACAGACCTAAAGAAACTAAATAACAAAGCAGACCCTAGGGAGAATGCTTAATTCTCATTCAGAAGGGCAAATAGAATAGACACCAGAAGCAGTTGAAGAGAGGGACTAGAAGGGAACCTACCATAGAGGTCCTCTGAAAGACTCCACCCAGCAGGAGATCCAAGGAGATAACACTCATAGTCAAATTTTGGGGTGGACCTTAAGGAGTCTTCTGGAAGAGATGGGTGATAAAAAGACTTGGTGGGGACCAGAACTCCACAAGGAGACCAATGGAGCCAAAAAAATCAGGGTGGTGGAGGGAGGTGCTGCAGAGAGTGATGCATCAACCAAAGACCATGCACAGTGATGACTTAGACCTGCTCAGGCAGCACAGTCTCTTTGTCAGTCCCATAATATTGGCAGTAGGAACTACTTCTGGCATGGACTCCAATGCCCACTCATGGATCACTTCCCCCTTATGGGGTGATCTTGCCAGGCCACAGAGGAAAAGGATACAGACAGTCCAGATGAGACATGATAGGCTGAGGTCAGATTTAGGCGAAGAGGTCCCCTGTTTCTGCGGACCAGGCAGGGATAAGGGAGGGAGGGTAGGACCAGGGCTACAATTGAGATGTAAATTGAAAAAATTTAAAAATAATATAAATAAAATAAATGTGCAGGAATTATGGAAATAAATCTACAATCCAAACTAATGAAAGCTAACAACACACACACACACACACACACACACACACACCAATAAAGGAGTTTGTGTTTGAAAGATATTTGAGATCAGATGATAGGGGAAGAGGGCTCCTCTTCCTGAGTACTAAGAGAGGGAGGGAGAGGTAATGAGGAAGGGAGATACAATCAGGATGTGAAGAATTTAAACTGCAGAACAGGCAGGTTACTTATATTGCTAATCCCACCATTTGGGAATAGCTTGAAACTGGCTGAGACATGAATGCTTCTTGTTGGCAACAGAACCCCAACAAATTACTATTATATGCTATTCTTCATATGACATGAATGAAGATTTACAGATGTCTTTTTTTCTACTCATACAAAGAGAAGAAAGCCAGCCTTAATTGTTCTGTGCATCATGCACACCTTATACACTTACACTTTTAGGATTGTATAATGCTTGTGAGAAATTTTATGCTTTCAGAACAAAAGAACCAGACACTGACATTTAATCCAACCTGACAGGATTCATTCCTCTCAGCATGCTGGACACTGACATCCTGCATCCTTCATGTTCCAACACCAAGTGCTTCAATTGCTGTTCTTCATCAGAACAAGACAGCTCCCAGGACACTTTCAAAGAAAGCTTCAAATCCCAATTGGTCCGACATTTCAGACTGCCCCACACAGGACTCTGATTAAGCGTGGGATTTTTGCAACATTTAGAAACTGGACCACAAATGCGATTCCTAGCTTGTTTAACCATTTCCCCAATTTTATTTGTGCCTCTACTAAGTACTATTCATCCCAAATCAGCTGGAAGAAATCTTAAGAGAATGATGCCCCATTTCCTTTTAGGGGGGTCAGGTAGGTTTTTGGTTGCTCTTTTGGCCTGCAGAGGGTTATTATCAATGGGAGTTGGTTACAAGTTATTATTGGTCTTATGTAGAAAGGAAGCAAGGTTAGACTCAGCAATGTCTCTCTTTTCCATTATTTTACATTCTCAGGTTTGGAGATAGGGGTTGAAAAGAAAGAAGGGGGAGTATAGAAATATATAGGGAAGATAGAACAAACAGTAGATTAGTGATTCTATTCCTCAACTTCATGCCTCAATTGTCACACACAAGGTTTTTTTTTAATTCACTGGTATAGAATTTTGAATATCGATGCAAAATAACTCTACTTCTAGATACAGTGATATAGAATTCAAATTTAAATTTATTCTTCATACACATTGCATATGAATATTTCTACCCTAGCATGAGATATTGTATCCATATAATTCAATTATTATACAAGCATTATTTCCAATACTTTGAAAGTTCTATTGCAGGCTGTGTAGGATAAATAAGTTATACAACTTAATTGTTAGTTTATCAAATTTATGGTCATGTCAATCACTAGTCTACTTTTATCACAAGAATATACATCTTAGGTGTGGCATATAGAAATGATTCTATAGAAAGATAAAGTTGGATCGTTAGATAAGGTCTTCAAAGACCTTACAGTTATGCAGAATATGGCGTTTAAAAATGTTTTTATTATTTTAAAGATTCACTCACCTTTCTCCACATCCTCGCCAGCATGTGATTGTCACTTGAGTTTTTGATCTTAGCCATTCTGATGGGTGTAAGACAGAATCTCAGAGTTGTTTTGATTTGCATTTCCTGATGACTAAAGAGGTTGAGCATTTCTTTGTTTCTCAGCCATTTGATATTCCTCTGTTGAGAATTCTCTGTTTAGCTCTGAGCCCCATTTCTTAACTGAGTTATTGGATTTGCTGGTGTTTAATTTCTTGAGTTCTTTATATATTGTGTATATTAGCCCTTTGTCAGATGTAGTGTTGGTGAAGATCTTTTCCCACTCTGTGGGCTGTCGCTTTGCTCTGTTGATAATGTCTCCTGCCTTACAGAAGCTTCTCAGCTTAATGAGGTCCCATTTATTGATTGTTGACCTTAAGGCTTGGACTGTTGGTGGTCTGTTCAGGAAAGAATGCAAATTAGTACAACCACTTTGGAAATGTATCTGGTGCTATCTCAGAAAACTAGAAATAGGGATTTCTCAAGACCCAGCTATTCCACTCCTTGGAATATACCCAGAAGACTCTCCACCACACAACAAGGACACATGCTCAACCATGTTCATAGTGGCCTTGGCCTTATTCATAATAGCCAGAACCTGGAAACAACCTAAATGCCCTTCAGTCAAAAAAGGGATAAAGAAACTGTGGTACATTTACACTATGGAATACTACTCAGCCATTAAAAACAAGGAAATCCAGAAATTTGTGGACAAATGGATGGAACTAGAAATGATTATACTGAGTGAGTTAACCCAGAAGCAGAAAGACTCATAGGGTATATACTCACTTATAATTAGACACTAGCCCAAGAGGCATGTCCCATGAAAGTCTTCACTTACCAGGAGATTAAGATAGATGTGATTACATCCTATTGGGACTCTAGATGAGAGAAGTATGAAAGAATGGAGAAATAAAAGGATCCAGTGGGTCCTAGAAACCTACAGGAAGAACATCAGGATGGGCAGAACTGGGCCCAGGGTTTCTGCTCAAACTACTACACCAGCCATGGACAATACATGTAGTAAACAGCTAACCCCTATTCAGATCTAGCCTATAGACAGGACATTCTCCACACTTGAGTGGAGAGTGGTAACTAACTCTGAAAAAAACTCTGGTGCCCCATATTTGACCCCTTCCCTTTGGTGGGGAGGCCTGATGGCATTCAGAGAAAGAATAGACAGGCTACCAAGATGAGACTTGATAGCCTATGATCATATAGTGGGGAAGGAGGTCCCTCTTGGTCACTGAGGGGAGGGGAATTGGGTGAAGGTGAGAGGTAGGGAGGAATGGGTGGATACAAGGATGGGATAACATTGAGATGTAATCTGCATAAATTAATTAAAAAAAAGAACTCACAAAAAATGAACTCACAATGAGACAGGTTAACTTCTGGCAACATCCATCCTAGCTCAAAGAGGATGATGAGCATCAAAGAACCTCCTTACTGAGATGGTTTCAAATGTGGCAAACAAACCACTAGGCAAAATGTCCTCATTTCTAGAACAAATAGAATTCTGGAAAAAAAAAAAGGGGGGCAAGCTTGGATGCAGGCAGTGTCGATGGCTAAACTCTGCCAAGACAGGGTAAGCAAGTCCTCAAGAGTTCCTGCCTCACAAATATGTCTTTCAGATATATTAGGCCAGAAGGCTGAAGAAGATGCTTCAACATAATAGAGAGTTTGGGGTGACTGTTCAGCTAGAAAACTGTCTCTGTCATCTTCTTATTTGGAAAGGTCCTAACCTGCACTCCTGGCATACTCAGGTAATCAAGTTTATTCCTTCTCAAGTCTCTGATGGAGTTGAAGACCAGTATCTTTGTTTAACAATGAAGCTTAGTTGTTTAGGGGTTAAGATATTTTTAGGTCTAGATAGATGTTTTAAGTTAGAATTGAAGTTAGAATTGACAGGATATGATGGAGGTTGATTTACACTCAGAATTTTAGATACATCAAGATAAGAAAGATGTTTTCTTCAAGGCCGTCAAATACAAATAGCCAAAACACCAAGAATGTAACATTTATATAATTTCTGATTGTGTAATGGTTCTTCTTGCTGTAGGTAGTTTATTGTATATATGGGTAATCATATAAATGTTTATGTAAAAAATAAAAACGTATTTAATTAAAAATCACAGCTTTTTGTATTCTAAAATTTATGGAATTCCTTTCTCATAGGTTTTATATACATATGTGAATGCATATCCATATAAACATGTATTATATACATGCAACAATTATAATTAAAGAAAAGAAAATGGGAGGGGACATGTGAGTACTTGGAAGGGAGGAAGAGAGGAAAGTGCAGGAACAATGTAAGTGAAGTGCTCAAGTATATAGTTCTCAAACAATGAAACTATTCAAAAATATTTCACTTCCCCTTGGTGGGAAGGCCTGGTGGCACTCAAAGAAAGGATAAGCAGGCTATCAAGATGAGACTTGATAGGCTTTGACCATATGGTGCCGGAGGAGGTCCCCTTTGGTCACAAACCTAGGGGAGGGGAATATGGTGAAAAAGGGATGGAGGAAGGAACGGGAGGATAAGAGTGATAGGATAACAATTTAGATATAATCTGAATAAATTAATAATAAAAATATCAGGATATTTAAAGATCACAGGCATTAATTAGACCAGTACATATTAGGACATTTAAAGTCTTCTTTTTAAATATATCTTTATTAATGCTTTGCAAATATAATGTGATGAATTTTGATTATACTCAATGTATAATCTTTCATCATACCATCTAGTCCAGTTTGGGTTGCCAGCTACTCTTGGGAATGAGAGTACCCCTTGAGTGTCATCAATGTAGCAGGGCTTACAGTATTAAAGAAAACTTACTCTCTCTCTCTTCCAACAACTATCAAAAGTTAATGGCACCTCAAATAGTAACAGGATTTCTTGTCCATTTTCTACCCTCCATCCTGGGATTTTGTCTGCCTTGAGTTAGCACTGTTTTTGTAAATGCTGTTCCAGTTGCGGTGAGATCATATGTGCAACTGCCCTGTTGTGTCTAGAAAATATTGTTTCCATGAAGTTATCCAGTACCTTTGGATAGTGGATAACTTTTCCCCCTCTCTGCTCTTCAATGAAGATTCCTTCATTGCTGGTGGGAATGCCAACTTTTACAACCATGTTTGAAATCAATCTGGTGCTTTCTCAGAAAACTGGGAATAGGGCTACCACAAGATCCAGTTATTCCACTCCTTGGAATATACCCGAAAAGTACTCCACCGCACAATGAGGACATTTGCTCAATCATGTTCATAGCTGCCTTACTTGTAATAACCAAAATCTGGAAGCAACCTAGATGTCCCTTAGTCACAGATAAAGAAACTGTGGTATGTTTACACTATGGAATACTACTCAGCTATTAAAAACAAGGAAATCTTGAAATTTGCAGGCAAATGGATGGAACTAGAAATGATCATGCAGAGTGAGTTAACCAAGACTTAGAAAGATACACATGGTATATACTCACTTATAATTAGATAATAGCCCAACATGGATGTCCTCTGAGAGTCTTCACTTATCGGGGGATTGGACCAGATGCTAGGACTTGCTATTGTGACTCCAGGTGGAAGAAGTATAGGAGAATCAGTAGATAGAGGGACCCAGAGGGTCCTAGAAACCTCCAAGAAGACCATCAAGAATGGCAGATCTGGATCCAGAGGGGCCTGCAGAAACTACTCTACCAACCAAGGACAATGCATACAGTAAACATAGACTGACTATTCCCGTTCTAGCCAATGGACATCACATTTTCCACAGTTGTGTGGAAAGCAGAAACTGACTCTGACATGAACTCTGGTGTCCACTATTTGGCCTCGGTGGGGAGGCCTGGTGGCACTCAGAGGAAGGGAAAGCAGGCTACCAGGAAGAGACCTGATAGGCTGTGATCATACTGTGGGGGAGGAGGTCCCCTTCTGTCACAGGCCTAGGGGAGGGAAATATGATGAAAGAGGGAGGGAGGGGGAATGGGAAGATAAAAGTGAGGGGATAACAATTGGGATGTAATCTGAATAAATTATTTAAATAAAAAAAGAACCAAAACCACAAAACAAAACAAAAAAGTGATATATGGAAACTACGACTAGCATCTTTGTAAAATATGTACCTCTGCCTATGCATAAATATATACACACAAATACATATACATATATGGAGCGAGTTTTAATGAAGTTCCTTTGCAGTGTGGGTCAATAAACCAAATAGATACATATGTTAGCAAACAAAAATAGCAGTATTGAAAATGAGTTACCATTTTTAAAATTTTTGGCTAATGGAGTATCAAAAGTCTTAAAATGAATGATTCTTTAAAACTGCTAAAAAATTACTTCTCTAGTAAAACCACCACAAAGCTTAACTGGACTTCTTGCTTTTGTTCTTACATCAGAATATCACCTTTGCTTTGCTCATGATAGTTCTTCTTCCACAAGCTATTATCTCCTTCTTTATACCTTTGAGCCCCATCTTTTTATATTCACTAATGAAGTTGGAGTCTACTAGTAGTCCTTGCTGATACATTCTAGATTGTTAAGAACAGAGGACAATGAAATACTTGGCATTCTTTCATAGTAAAAAAGAAGTTATCATTATGTGTTGGTGTAAAAAACAATTTAAATAATATACATAGTTTCTTTTTGAACCTCTCGCGGGCAGAATATCTGTTACCTTGTATTGGATAGCCATTGATGTGCATAGTACGTCCTTATTATTGGAAGAAATAATACAACCATGTTTCACTCACTTTTTGATTCTTAATGGATCCTAAAATTTCCTTCCATGTACACAATGCAAAATCTGTATATGTTTTCTGAAGAAATAAATGAATATTATTACATTGAATGGCCTTGAATTTTCACCTTAGTAGTATTGAAAGTGTGAACAGATTGTTTTGTCCACTACATAAATGGAGGCTTCTGATGGCTACTCTAATTTTAATGTATAAAGTTAGGAAGTAATTTAACTTAAAGTTAATTTATTAAGACACTAACAATCATATAGCAATATATCAAATTATTTGACATGATACTGGTATATTCTAGCAAAGCTATTAAAATCTTCTTCCCTAGTAATGCCTTTCTTAGGCCACAAACAGTGTTTCTGTGGTTTGTGATAAAGAAATAATATACAGATTAACATAATTCTGTGTTTCATTCTCTGTGAATAATGCTAAAAAAACTATTAGCCAAAGTATATTCCCAGTCCTCAGACTACTGGAGGGGAAGGTTCAGATTATGAAATTTTAAATTCTTCATAGTTCTAGGTTAGAAGACATCATTATACCAAATGCACAGCCCTGCACATGTGCTATTGGGACTCTTTTTCTCACTTTCATTCCTTTGAATTCTTTCATGGTCTGGGGCTTAGTACTCATGTTGGTACTGTTATATACAGTATACATTTTATTCATACTTTTAAACTGAGAACTGCTTGGTTGACCTTTGAGACTTACAGGTATACCACATAGGAAGCAAAACTTCACTCAACATGAGTTAAAAAGTATTTTCACATAACCCTAGAAGTTGATTAGGGCAAGAATAATTTGAAAAGTGAAGCCATGAGACATGAGTGTCTAGAGTGTGGGCTACCACAATTGTCTTAGTTGTCCTAGTGAGAATCTTATTGGAAATGTTAGGCCAGCAAAGTTCCTGGATATAAGGTCAATACTTAATATTTTACAAAAATTTCTTTTTCAATAACTTTTCTCATCTTTTAGCAATATAATGGGCATTACAAGTATTTGATAGCTTGTATATTTTAAACAAATTAATATTTCCTCCACTGAGGAAGCTATATTAAATCAAGGAACATACAATGAATATTTGCAGTAGATCTAGAATCATTGAAGCATATAATAGTGCTGCTCCTGAAGACCAGCTCCAGGAACAGCAAAGAGGAGAGAAGAGAGGTGGATCTGCGGTAGGGAGAATTGAGCAAGCAGTGAATGGCTGGTTCAGGGAAACCAATCATTGGTTGAAAAACTAGCTAGAGAAACCAATTGTTGAGGAGAGGTTGAGGAATGGAGGAAAAAGAAATACTCAGAGACTCAGGCATATGCGGTACAAGCTGAAGGTCTCAAAGCCCAGCGAATTTTTCTTCTGGCTCTCTGTCTACATCTGTTTCGCTTACTGTCTGTCTGCCTCCTTGCTCCTTGCTCACTTACTTGCTTGCTGCCTTTCTATCTAGATATCTTCTTGCTTGCTATTACCCATCCTTCTAACTCCTTGCTTGTTCTTGCCCTTCTATCTCTTTGCTGCTTCCCATCTCACTCTACCTTACTCTCTCATGTCTGTTACTTGTTTTGCCCTTCTCTTTGGGCCAACCCCAGTATTTTATTGAAATGAAGCTCAATTTTTTTCATTATAGATTACATCATGAAGCTTTTTTCTTTTACAATCACTAGGGCAATCAAAAATCAACAGAGTAACAAGGAAATATAAAAAGTTCTGCATCCTACAACAAAACATACAACAAAAAGCAACCAATTTTCAAGAAATGGTCAGCCTGACCTCATAGTTAATACACAGGAAAGTTTATTCATAAATTTCCCTGGGCTAAAGTCAATGTTATTACAAGATGGTCATGGCAACATAGCTTGAGCTAGATAGTCTAAAAAGAAAAACTTTGACCTACTTCCAGTCCCAGACCAACAGGTGTGCTATTCAAGCCTAGGTTAACTGCCAAGGGGTCCTCTATTGTAAAATATCTATCTGCAAAGCATGGTGTTCCTAGCCCACTTTCTATTGCTCTCAAAGCAGATTCTACAGAAACATTTCTACAGGTACTGTTATGTCTAGGTCTTAATTTTCTTACATTCAGTTTCTGCTTGAGTGCTCACAGTCAGAGTGGAAATCTCATTGTCTCAAGTCCTTGGCCAGATGCCCTCTTTCAACATTCTCTGTGGGAAAAAAGGTTTCAGCCCATGCTTGCTCTGTGTATCCCCTTGGGCCCAGGTTAGTTTATTCTGTAGATCTTCTTCTGATGCCTTGACCCCTGTGGTTCCTTCTATCTACCCCTCTCACTCTTCCACACAACTTCCCAAGCCCTGCCTATTGTTTGACTGTGGGTCTTACATCTGTTTCCATCAGCTTCATGAAGCCTATCAGAAGACAGTTATGCTAGGGTCCTGTCTGCAAGCATAGTAGAGTATCATTAATAGTGACAGAGGCTGGCTATCTCCCATGGAGTGGGTCTCATGTCGGGTCAGTCACTGGCTTGCCATTGCCTCAATCTCTGCTCCATCTTAATTCCTACATTTCTTGCAAGCAAAACAAATTTTGGGTCAAAGATTTTATTGGTGGGTTGGTGTCTCCCTCCCTCCAGTGGACATCCTACCTGGCTACAGGAGGTGGTAACTTGCATCTTCTTAATCCTTGCTGCTAGTAGTCTCAGCTAGGGTCACCCTTATACTCCAAGGAGACTCCCTTCTTCCAGAGATGTCAGCCTAGCCACTGTTTCCATTCTTTCTCCCAGTCTTACCATCTTTCTGGCCACCTGATGCCCACCCCTGTTATTCCCACGCTCTTTTCAACCCAGTTCCCTCACTCCATCTACTTCAGATGTCTATTTCATTTCTCTTTCAAAGTGAGATTCAAGTATACTCCTTTGGCTTCTTTGAGCCTATGGTTTGTAGCATGGTTATTCTGTATATTATGGCTAATATCTATTTATGAGTTGTATTCCATGTATGTCTTCTGAAACAGGGTTACCTCATTCAGGATGATCTTTTCTAGTTCCATCCATTTGCTTGAAAATTACATGATGTCTTTGTTTTAAATAGCTGAGTAGTATTCCATTGTGTAAATGTACCCCAGTTTCTTTGTCTATTCTTCTGTGGAGGGACATCTAGTTTGGTTCCAGTTTCTGGCTATTACAAATAAAGCTTCTGTGAACATAATTGAGTAAGTGTCCTTGTGGTATGGTGGAGCATCTTTTTACCATAAGGCCAGGAGTGGTATAGCTGAGTCTTGAGGTAGAACTGTTCCCAATTTTATGAGAAACTGCCAGATTGATTTTCCAATCTGTGTATACACCCCCCACCAGCAAGGAAAGATTGTTTTGCTTTCTCCACAATCCCGCCAGCATGTTTTGTCCTCTGAGGTTTTGATCATAGCCATTCTGAGGAGTGTAAGATGGAATCTCATGCTCCTTTTTATTTGCATTTCCCTGATGCCTAAGAAAGTTGAACATTTCTTTAAGTATTTCTCAGCCATTAGAGATTCCTCTCTTGAGAATTCTCTGTTTAGATCTGTACCCCTTTTTAAATGGTTTTTTGATGTTTAATTATTGGAGTCTTTCTATATTTGGGATATTTTCAGCTTATTTCATTTATTTAATCACTTTGCAGCCTGATTCCAGCTCCACCCCTTCTCTCCTCCCAGTCCCACACTCACACTCACCTTTTCCATCTCCTACTTAACTCCTTCTCAGGAAGGGGGAGGCCCCCATGGGTACCAACCATTCCTGGTATCTCAAGTCACAGCAGGAACAAGAGCTTCATCTCCTGCTGAGGTCAGACAAGGCAGCCTAACTAGGGGAAAGAGGTATAAAGGCAGGCAACAGAGTTAGATATTTCTGTTGTTAAGTAACCCACATGATAACTGTGCTGCAACTTGCTACATATGTGTAGAGGGTCTAGTTCTGGCCAATACAAGCTCTTTGCTTCATTCTCTGTGAGTCTCCATGCGCCCAGATCAGTTTACTCAGTAGGTCTCCTTATGTTGTCCTTGACTCCTCTGGCTCCCTGGCCCTCTATTAGATGTAGGGTTGGTGAAGATATTTTTCCATTCTGTAGGCTGCCATTTTATCCTATTGACAGTGTTGTTTGTCTTATATAAGCTTTTCAGTTTCATAAGGTCCCATCTTTACTATGATGAGTATGAAGTAACATTCCCCATCTCTTTTGATTAAATGTGGTTAAAAGTCTATTTTCTAAGATAGAAGAATGACTATTCTAGCTTGCTTTTGGGGTCCATTTGCTTGGAAAACCATTTTCTAGCCCTTTACCCTGAGGTAATGTCTATCTTTGTTGCTGAGGTGTGTTTCTTGTATGCAGCAGTATGATGGGTCCTGTTTCCACATCCATTCTGTTAGCCTGTGTCTTTTTCTTAGGGAATTGAGTCCATTTTTGTTGAGAGATATTAATGACCAATGATTGTTAATTCCTGTTATCTTGATGTTGGTGGTGTTAGAGTGTGTGTGTGTGTGTGTGTGTGTGTGTGTGTGTGTGTGTGTGTGTGTGTGTATGTGTGTGTGTGTGCTTCCCTCCTCCTCCTTCTACTTCTTCCAGGCCCTACAAGCTTTCAGAGTCTCTGTTGAGAAGTCAGTTGTAATTCTGATAGGTCTGCCTTTGTAAGTTACTTGGCATTTTTCCCTTGCTGCTTTTAATATTATTTTGTTGTTGTTCTATAGATTTAGTGTGTTGACTTATGTGGCAGGTCTTTTTTCTTTTTTGGCCCAATCTAATTGGTGTTCTTCATGCTTTTTGTATGTACATAGGCATCTTTTGCTTTAGGTTGGGTAAATTTTCTTCTATGAATTTGTTGAAAATATTTTCTCATCACTAGAGCTGGGACTCTTCACCTTCTTTTATTCTTATTTCTAGGTTAGTTCTTTTGTTAGTATCCCAGAATTCCTAGATGTTTTGTGTTGGGAATTTTTTAGATTTAAGTTTTCTTTGGCTGATATACCAATTTATTTTATCATCTTTTTTATTTTTAATTTATTATAATTTATTAAGATTACATTCTGAATGTTATCCTCTCACTTGTATCTTCCTCTTTCTACCCTTGCTTCCTCTTCTGCCCTATTCCCCTCCCCTACACCTCTGACAGAAGGGACCTATTCCTCCACAATATGACCATAGCCTGTCAGGTCCATCCCCTGCTGGGTGGAGTCTTTCAGAGAACATGTGTGTTGGGCTAACATCCACTTATAAGTGAGTATATGTCATGCATGTCTTTCTGGGTCTAGGTTGTTTCACTCAGGATGATCATTTCTAGTTTCATCCATTTCCCTGCAAATGTCAAGATTTCCTTGTTTTTAATATCTGAGTAGTATTTCATTGTGTAAATGTACCACAGTTTCTTTATCCATTCTTCAGTTGCGGGACATCTGGATTGTTCTCAGATTCTGGCTTTTATGAATAAAGCTGCTATGAACATAGTTGAGCAAATGTCCTTGTTGTATGGTGGAACATCTTTCTGGCTATCATATCTTCTATGCATGAGATTCTTTCTCTCATTTCTTGAATTCTGTTGGTGATGCTTGCATCTATAGTTTCTGTTCTCTTCCTTAGGTTTTCTATCTCCGTTACTCCCTCAGTCTGTGTTTTCTTTATTGATTTCACTTCTATTTTCATGTCTTGAACACTTTTATTCATTTCTGTCATCTGTTTAATTGTGTTTTCCTGTGTTTCTTTAAGGGATTTATTCATTTTCTCTTTAAAGATCTCTACCTGTTTAATTGTGTTTTCCTGTATTTCTTTAAAGGATTCATTCATTTACTTTTTAAAGGCCTCCATCATCTTTATGAGGTTGGATTTGAGGTCATTTTCTTGTGCTTTGGCTGTTAGGATATCTGGGTCTTGTAGCTGGGCTCCAGTGGTGCCACCATATTGCTCTGGCTCTTGTTGGTTGTTTTCTTATGCTGGCCTTAAGTCATTTGGCTGTCTTTGGTATTGGCCAAATGTTCATGAGTGAGACAAGTGAGACAAACAATGCCTTGCACCTGACAATGGAGCTCAGGGAACAGCCTGCTACTCACCTCTGGTACCTGTGCCTCAGGTGTACCTGGATGTACCTGGGGTCCTACATGTCTCTATTGACTGTTCCATAGCTGAATCAGGCTGGTAGAGAATAGACAGAGAGGGCTCTATGCTGAATATTGCTGTCCCCCCATTCCTTCCACACACATACACAGACTACCTCAGGATGGCAGCTGATGAGGTGGGGGCAGCATGTAGCTCATCACAGCTGGCTGTGCCTCAGGATGATCAGGCAGGTAGAGAATTATCCAGTAATTTTCATTCAAGTGTGTTTGACTCCTCTGTCTCTGAATACTAGGTCTACTTTTGTAGGCTTCTCTAATTTAGTCAAGCAAGCATTGATTATCTTTTTTTTCTTAAAAGTAAATATATCATACGAGATAGCGTATTTCTGAGAGCATAATAAATGTGAATTTATATGAATATGAATAGATATGATGACATGAACATGAATAAATATGAATCTTGTGTTATAAATAGGATATGCATATATACCTAAGGCAGAGAAGATTGGCGCTATCTAAAATTTATGCCTAACAAAGACATCTCAAAAACAAAGACTCCTCTAAGCTTAATATTTCTCCTTTGTAACATAATACTTGATAGTATATTTGGCATCTGGCCCTCCATTTATTGGGACCCTGGCTGCTGTTATTTCTCTGAATAATATGCCAGTAAGCAGGAAACTAGTGTCTTCTGTCAGGCTAACTTATATATATATATATATATATATATATATATATATATATATATATATATATATATATATATATAGCAGGCTAACATGTTATATTGCAAATAGGATAAAAGCACAGGTCTTTTATGGTTTTGACAGCTTAAAAATAGAATGCTGGCTTAACATGTTCTATAGGATATAATTTCAAGATCACATGCATCATATATTTTTAGATTGCTTATGAATGATTTAAAGTGAATGATAGTATAATCAGTTTATATTTTGAAAAGTCCAGGTACCAGAAGGCATTTAAATAATTGAAGGGTAGAAACATATTAATATTTGAAATAACATTTGAAAATTTTAAATCTAAAATTCTCAATAAAGCTCAAGAAAAACTGATGCTTTTGTGTGTATGAATTTATCATGACATAATATAAAATTCAAAATTTTTACCCCAAAATGACTAGAAATAAAGAATAATTGATGAAAATAACAGATGTGTTCTAGAGGATATTAATAATATACGTTCAATATTTTAATAAATAGGATAATATAGTTAAATGTAATTTGGTTGAATTATGATCTAATTGACATTCATTCTTACAGACATATAGAGAAATCCCAGACTATTAATTTAGACTTAATTTCTTTTTAGTTGTTTCAATTATAGATATTGTTACTGGAAATAATTCACTTTATAGTACAAACTTCATGCAACCAGACTCAATTGTGGCAAGTTGAACATAGTTGTAATAAATGAAAAAATAATCTAAATCAAATATCACTTAGATGAGATATTTTATTATATTATGAAAGAGAGCTAAATTCAGACAGAGAGAGAGGTGTTCTCTTCAGAAATAGTCAATGTAGTTCATTTTCTAGAGAATCTTAGAATACGGTAACAAACAAAGCAAGAAAATTACAGCCATAAGGAACTGTCAAACTAGATCGCTTTCTTTGAAAAGACTTGCAGTTTCTTTTTGATACAGTTAAGTACCAAAGGTATAATTTTCCATTTACTTTCACTTGTTGTTGTGTATGTAGGATGTTTACCCCAATTTGATGCCATTTGCTCTTCATCAGAAGAAAACTTACTGCAGACACATATAAACTACAGTTATTCCCATGTTGCATGTTATATAAATGGTCCTTGTCATTTTTTTTTGACACTGGCCATTTCTTTACACAGAAATCAGTTGTCAAATAACTGAAGTCCTATATAATTCAGCTCTAATGGATTATATATGACAAGGGTGATAGAAACTGCACTAGTTCGAAATACCTTTCTCTAAACTGTCATTGTATCTGCAAAGATAAAGTTCTCCCATGATTGCTACTGGAATGACAATTGGGGCAGTCTTTGGTTTCTAGGGGGCTTTGTAGGGGGTAGAAAATGCCCAATTTGAGTAAAAGCACATAGATCACAGTTGAGCTAAAAGGCCTGCATGCAAACTTTGAGGTGTTGGGTGATTTAAACAGCATTTGGAATTGCACACCCTTCCCCCTTTTTTCAGTTTTGTTTAGACCCATTCAATATCAATTTAATGTACTACTGTGTTTAAATATATTTCTTTGGTTATAGATTACTCCTTCAGCTGGGTATGGGAAATGGCATCTCACAATTGAAATCCCAGCATCCAGGAGGCTATGGCAGGAAGATTTTAATGAGTTAGAGGCAGTATGCTTATTTAGAAAATGTAAGGCCACTCTCTCCTACAGTCAGACCCTATTTTTAAAAAACTAGTTTACATTTTCCTCAAGAGCTACATATATCTCAAATAGAAAAGTAAAACATTTTACATGTTCATTGTCAGGAGCCTATCATACTGTTTAGTGACTTTCTATTCTCATGCTAGGCTAGTGGTCTTTGCTTATAAACAACATTGTTAAGCAGTGCTGTGGGACCACTGGATCTTTTTCTAAGACAATTAAGAAAGGCAATTGGGCCCACACGTTAATGTCACCTTTTGGCTTGAATTCAGTCTTAACAGTAATGAACAATTACATTTGTCTCCAGCACGAATCAGTGATTTAGAGTGTTATAAAATAAAATTGGCCAGTAAGTGTCTGCCAAGAGAGATGAGGTTTACCTCCTGAATATTCCATATGATGTGAAAGCCATTTCACCTTTTTCTTATTATTCAGCATATGAAAGATTTGATTTCTTATTCTTTTTCTCCAGATACTTCAGTTCTAAGAAAAACTTGATAAATTTTCCAATTCATTTTTATTCCAAGGAGAGGCAATACAACTGAGAGCAAATATCAAGTCTGCAGAAACCACTCACCACATCTATGTCTGAATCTCTGCTCCTATGAATATACCACATGATATGACAAAGAAAAAGTAAAGTAATAGATAAAATTAAGTTTGTAATCAGATAGACTTAGACATCTTGGGTTATCTGGATAGGCTCTGTGAACTGACAATATTCTTTATAACTGTTAGAATCAGGTAGACAAGAGAGAAATAGAGAGACAGCAGCACAAGAAGGAACTATAAAATTTGGGATACTGACTGAAGAGAGAAGAAAGTTGCTATGAGCCCAGGAAAATAGGAATCCTTAAGAAGCTGGAAAAGACAAGTCATCAGATTCTTCTTTAGAGATTTTACAAGAAATGCAATGCTGTGCTAACAATTGAGTTTAGTACTATTAGTTCTCTTTCATATTTCAGCAAAGAACAAAGACAGATTATTGTTATTTTTAAAGATTTATTTTATTTTACTTGACTTTATGTGTATGATTAATTTTCCTGCATATATTTATATGTATGCAAGTCAGAAGAGGTGTTGGAAGCCCTGGAACTGTAGTTATGACTGCTTCTGAGCCACCATGTAGATGTGAGAAGCAAACCCAGGCCCTCTGCAACAGCACCAAGTACCTTTTTTGTTTTGTTTGTTGGTTTGGTTTGGTTTGATTTGTTTTCTTTTCGTCTTGGTTTTTATTTTTGGAGACAAGGTCTCTCTGTGGAGCATTGGTTGTCCTGGACCTCACTCTGTATACCAGGCTGGCCTCAAACTCACAGAGATCTGACTGCCTCTGCCTCCTGAGTGTAGTGCTGAGATTAAAGGCATGCACTACCACCGCCTGGCAACCAAGCACTTTTTTTAAACTGCTGAGCACCCCCCACTTCACCAATTTTTTTTTGTTTTCAGCCACTAAGTTCATTATAATAACAAGAAACTATAATATCCAATTAGCTTGGATTTCTATAGTCACATTCACTATGAAATAATTTGAACAATGACTATTTTTTTTAAAGCACATTGCCCCCTCATGTTATCTGTATACATACTGTAATATACACTTTTTAAAAGTGATTTCTATATCAGGTTATGGTTATTTATAAAGAACTTTGAAAGGAAGGATTTCCAATTATGGAAAATTTTATTTGATGACACACATTTCCCAGATTTTTGTTTATTGCATAATTACCTGATCTGCAGCTCCTAAAAGAAATCCATGTTCTGACATGAACTTTGGAGTCTCCTATTTGACCATTTCCTCTTGGTGGGGAGGCCTGGTGGCACCCAGAGGAAGGGTAAGCAGGCTACCTGGATGAGACCTGATAGGCTGTGGTCACGTGGTGGGGAGAAGGTCCCCTTCTGTCACAGACCTAGGGGAGGGAAATAGGGTGAAAGAGGGAGGGAGGGTGGGAACTGGAAGGTACAAGTGAGGGGATAACAATCAGGATGTAATCTGAATAATTAAAAAAAAGAAAAAAGAATTCCATGTTCATATTAGTTTCAATATTGGATGAGAGGAGATTATAAACTTCTTAACTTTTTCTTTTCTTTTGTTTTCTTTCTTTTTTTTCCTTTCTTTCTTTCTTTTTCTTTATTTTCTCGAGACAGATTTTCTCTGTGTAGACTTGGCTGTCCTGGTGTTGCTTTGTAAACCAGGCTGAGCTGGAACTCACAACGAACCACTTGATCTGTCTCCCTGACTGCTGGGATTAAAGTTGTGTGCCACCATAGCCAGTTCAACTTTAATAAAGGTAAATATTGCAAAGCATTGTCATGATTGAAAGGCACACAGCATGGAATACTAATCCTTTTACTCCAGCAGCTCTTGCTTTATAACTTTATCTGATCTTCCAAAGCTTAATCTGTGTTTTACTCTAATTGTTATATCAAATAGCAGCTAATAACTAGATATTCCTCTTAACAATGAATATATATATTATATTATACTTACAATATAATAAAAATAAATAAATGGTTTTTTAGTTTACATCTCTGCCTATCCAATTATGAAAACTCTGAATGAAAATAATTCTTTCACAGTTTTTGTTTGATGCAGAATTTTATGTAAATGAAGACCTAAAAGATGTTTGGCGTGTATTGTGAGTATAAGAACTTCCCATGTGAAAAAGAAAAAGAAACAAAACAAAAGAAAGCCATGATGCTGCCTGAGAGAAAAACACCAAATCTCAAAATGAAATACTTAGTTTCTTATTCCATCCAAGTAAGTTATTACTTGACTGGCTTTTGTCAAATCATGTACTTTTCTTGTGGCAGCTATAAAATGGAAATAATAACATACATTGTAGATCAATGCAGTTGTTCAATAACAAAATACATCTTGATTAGCTCGCTTAACATTCAGGAACTGGCCCCAATCACTGAGACTCTAGCTGTGCATCATGCCATCATATTCTGGCTCTGCATGTTTACTTTGCTGGTCTTCATGCTCTGATTTTAGTTTTGAAGCAAAACAACTGTATCTCATCAATTAAAACTGGCTTTCAAATCTGCAGCTGTGAGTTTATGATGACTCCTAGTTTCCATGTGATGCATTTTAATTTTGTAGTAAATGTCAGTTTTCATCAACTCAAATGTCCTCATGACATAATATGACTTGACAAAACGAAAATAACATTTTACCAGATATTTCTAATTAGATGCAGGTCTTGGATGGGCAGGTAGTTTCTAATTAGTTCTGAGGCAATCAGGAAAAATCACATTTGATTATACGTTACCGATTCACTTCAGGAAGATCAGGGCAGGGAGGCGAACACACAGCTCATTTTCTTTTATCGAAAGATGCTTCGTCTCTCTACTTTTAGCTTCTTATGATCTTCTCTATCTCCTTTAACTCACAGGGATTAAAGAAAATCTGGGGAAAACCTTTTTCTGTAGAAACCAGGGATTTTGCTTTGCATTGTAAATAGAACACTAATAAGGCTGAAAACAAATGTTATAGAGTTCCATAGCTACACAATAATCAAATAAAACGAAACTATAGATATCAGACAACTTTAATCAGGAATTGTTACTTCACTTCTTCTCCTATTTTGGGCCCTCAGCATTGGGTGATGCCCACAAAATTTGATGAGGACGATCTTATTTAATCTGTCTATATTTTCAAATGTTAATATTTACCAGGAACATTATAAAAGACAGGGAGAAGGGGAGTAGTAAAGACAGAAAAATGAAGGCTTTACAAGCAATTTAGTTTTGTGTAATAATTTTTTCTTTTTTTAATTTTAAAAATTATTTATTTTTAATTAAACATTTTTACATATACATTTCTATTATTACACATATATACAATAAACTACCTATAGCAAGAAGAACCATGACACAATCAGGAATTATATAAATGTTACATTTTTAGTGTTTTGGCTATTTATATCTGACAATCTTGAAGAAAACATCTTTCTTATCTTGGTGTGTCAAAAATTCTGAATGTAAATCAATCTCTATCACATCTTGTAATTATCAACTAGACCTAAAAACTATTTTAGAGATTCACTGATAATGAAACAGGTTAACTCCTGGCAACACACAGCCTACCTCAAAGAGGATGATGAGCATTAAAGAACCTCCTTATGGAGATGGCATCAAATGTGGAAAACAAGCCACTGGGGAAAATGTCCTCGTTTCTATCACAAACAGAATTTTGCCTAAAAATGTGCAAGCTTGGATGCAGATGGAGTTGATGGCCAAACTCTGCCAAGACAGGGTAAACAAGTCCTCAACAGTTTCTGCCTCACAAATATGTTTGTCAGATATATTGGGCCAGAAGGCAGAAGAAGATGCTCCACCATTATAGAAAGTTTTGGGTGACTGTTCAGGTAGCAAACTGTCTCTGTCATCTTCTCATTTAGAAAGCTACTAACCTGCACTCCCGGCATACTCAGGTATTCAAGTTTATTCCTTCTCAAGTCTCTGATGGAGTTGAAGACCTGGTAACTTAGTTTTACAATGAAGCTTAGTTGTTTAGGGGTTAAGATATTTTAAGGTCTATATAGATGTTTAAAGTTGATAGTGACAAGATGTGACAGAGATTTATTTATTTTATTTTATTTATTTATTTTTTTATTTTTTGGTTTTTCATGACAGGATTTCTCTTGTATTCCTGACTGTTCTGGACTCACTTTGTAGACCCAGCTGGCCTTGAACTCACAGTGATCTGCTTGCCTCTGATTCCCTAGTGTTGGGATTATGGGTATGTGTCACCATGCTTGGCTAAATATTTCTTACTAATTTAAGAATATTAACTATGTAATGTTTCTTCTTTCTCCTCTATTGTGTTAGTTTTCAAGATGTTTTTTATGATAGGGATTGAAACTATGAAACTATGAAAATGCTGACCAAATGTTCTATCATTGACTTGTTCCCAGCCCTGTTTACTTTTTATTTTGAGACAAGGTCTCACTGTCCTGTTTTCTCTGAGTTTACTCTGTAGTTTGGGTAGGTCTTGAATTTGAGATTCTCCTGATTCTGCCTTCTTCTGAATCTGGGATTTTAGGTTTGTACCATGAGAGCCAACTTTTTGTTGGTTTTAATCCTTTTAATTTATGTATTTACAATTTCTACATGAGCTTTTGCTGCTTGTTATAGATTAATGCTCTAAAATATGTATTTAGGAGTTTCATGCTTTCAGGTAGTGTTACTGGATATTTTTGAGTGTCCCTTTGTGGTGGCTAGATAACACAGGGAGTTAGGATCCTCTCATGAATATCTTAGTCTTATTAACAGAAGAATTTAATAACAGACTCAAATGGAACCTCAAGGATAATTTTATTAGAATTTAAAAATAACCCCCAGATTAGATAAGCTGCAAAGAACAGCAGCTGCCCAAAAGAGAAAGAAAAAATGTCAGGCTACTTAAATTGGCTTGGAGGTCAGCCACATGGTGACAGGCAGCCATTTTTTTTTTTTTTTTTTTTTTTTTTTTTTTTTTTTTTTTTTTTTAGGAAGAGGGGCTTTATAGAAAGAGTAAAGAAGCTTAAAGTCTTAGGGAAAACATTCCAAAGTTGCCCTCTTCTGAGTAATTAAGAAAAGTGAGCAGATTTCTAAAGCACTGTGGTTACACCCTGTGAGAGACTGTGGTAGAAAGTGGAATTCTGGAAAGGGGAAGTACATTATATTATGAAAGGTATTACTATTGTACCTATCTCTTTAGCATGGCTTAAGGGGAACTTGCCCTTCCTAACGTGAGTTCCCACCTTCCTGAGGGGTATGACAGCTGAATTACGTTAACATTTATCTTTTATTATTAGTTTGTTAAGGGATGCTTCTCAGAACATAAATTTCCTTACTTTGAAGCTTTCCTGAGTAGGCAAAGAAGGTTTTGGTTGTCAAAGAAAGTCTTTCAACAATTGGAAGTGTCAAAGGTTGTACTGCAATGGTAAAGCAACAAAGATAGAGGTGGCACTCTGTCTACTATGAGCCCTCAGTAGAAGACTAGAAGACCATGGACACACCAGGAAGTGTTCTCAACAGCTGTTCTCATCTTGACTCTCTCATCTTGATAAATAAAGTTTTCCACATCCATTACTCAGGAGCATCTGTGGTATAGAAAGAGAGAAAAATAGAGGACAGGCAAGGAGGGAAAGAGAGGGCAGTAGAAAGAAAGTCTAAGACTGAACTAAACCAGTGTCCACCAGTGAGAATATCTTGTTAGTAGATAGGAATAGAGGATCCTGGAAGGAGAAAAGGTGGCAGTACCAGTGAAGGGAACTGCTGACACAGTATCAATTTCTCTTAGTGCTCCCAACTCAGATCACCAGTAACTCACAAAGCACCCTTTTGTTATTTGCGAATAGCATTATCCTCTAGGTAAACATGGTACTGGCTTCACTGTGACAACAATAAGCTCTAATCAGGATCAGGTCTAAGGAATGAACGTTTGTCATTCTGAATAGTAAATGAGGGAGACAAATCCTCCTGAGTGAAATTGAACTATCCTTAGGAGAGTAAGCTTATACAGCTTATGTCCAATGCTTTGAAGGCTTCCCTTGAAAGCCAATGAGGCAAAAGAAATGTCCCGGGAAAAAGCCGCATGAAGGTCTTCAGATTGTAAAGGTGAATTTTGGTGCCCTTCCACCACATGATGTGGCACTGTGTGCAATACATCACACACATACACATACACACACACACACATACACACACATACACATACATATACACATGCACACACATGTCCAAAGTAACTCTGATGAACCATGTCCCTAATCATCAATGTTATCTTACTCTGTTACCTATAGTCCCTTCCTCTCCTTTCTACATCTGTGGCAACTAATTTGCTATCTTTTTTACCCTTATTTATAGTTTGACACATTTAACAGCACACAGTAATGTGGTGAGAAAGTATGTCTTTGATATAAACCAAATTGTTTTATCCAATATCAAATGTCCTAAATCCTGAACTAAAAGTGGCTCCTGCAGTTCCAAAACAGAAGCAGCTTTCAGAAATGGTATGTGGTCTTGCATTCATTCTGCCAGTGTCTTACAAGTCATCTACAATGATTTCTTCCAGTGGTAGAACTTGGAACTCACAGTCATTGATTTCCTGGCCAGGGCTGCAAAAAACTGTCAATACAATCAATGCATATTGTTGTAAGGAATGTTTTGTAACCCTTTTTGACTGAACCTCAGACTTTCAAGTCTTCACAATCATGATGAGTTTTAGTCACTGTGATCTGGGCTGGATTTGAATTATTAAACTGTCTTCCACACTGGCCACTTAATACTCAACTGCAAAGTGCAGGTTACCTTACTCCTTGGAAAATAGATCAGTGTCTTGTATATGAAATGGTTTATCACTCTGTGGCTGTAAATCACACCATCTTGGGAGTAGAACTGTAATTCTCTGAGAATGTTTTAGAGCAGCACTATAATTTTTAGGGACTCATGAGGGGTGTGCACTGTCTGTATCAAAATCCTCCTGGACTTGCCTTAAGTAGCACAAGCAGGAATGCCAAGTCAGGCAGAACACAGCTTGTCTAGGTGCCATCTCGGTCACAACACTTCTACTAATGTCCTGATCACATCCCTTGTCTGATTACCAGAGTCATACACTATATGCCAATACAAACATGCTAACAGTGTTAGAATATCCATGTGTGTTCCATTCATATCCTGTATCCAAGTACACAATGTAAGTAATCTTTGCTCTATTTATATCCTGATGTGAATTATATTATAACACTGAATAATCTGTGGTTCTATTGTTTGCTACATGTACTTTTTTATACAGTTACACCACTCCAGTGATACAGAGGGCTTCTATTCATTCACTGGTCACTGGTCAATGGGTAGTGACATGAATTGTGTCAATATAATTCTGCAGTGATGCTGAATTTTTGTTTAGTTGTTCCATTGAAATGCAAGCATAAAATCTTGTACGCTTATGCTCTATATCTATTTACACAAATGCAACAGTAATATAAAGTAGTACAAAGAGCGCCTTCTTTTCCCCAGTTTTATCTACTTCCCATCTGTACCATTGCAGACATGACACTGCATGTTATTTATATCTTTGCCTATCCACACTTCATCCCTAGGTCTACAATGCATTGGTAATGTATTTTCCTCTTTTATTTCAAAGCCTCTGTCTATTCACAGGAACTATACAGGTTATATAAGGTTGTTCTGGTTGGTAACTTCACCTACAAACTCATTATAGTGCTACACTTGTGTTCTGAGGGTGACCCTATATGTCACTATTACATAGTATGCTCAGTTACTCAAGCATACTTAAAAACTTAGTGTTCTTACTATTTACCAAGCTCATATCAGCTATCTGAGTCCATGATTCTCCTTTTTTCTTGTATGAAGTTGCACATTGCACTGGAAAGAAAGGTCTTTGATATAACTTCTGTTCATCTTCCCCAATACAGTTTTTCCTGCTGGCTTAGGTGCAGTTTGCTTTGTTTTTGTCACCTATAATGGAAAGATAATATTCTTGTTCTTTTCTAGTTGTTATAGCATTCTGATGGTGGGGATGTGTTTTTTCAATGCTGTTGAATTTTTCCATTGGAGGATATTCAGGTAAGTGGGTCTCAAATATTTTAGAATTCCCCTGACAAACAATCATTGCATGACCTTCCATGGGTCTGAGACATGTATTAGTTAAGGTTCTCTAAAAGAGCAGAACCAAGAGACTGAACACATGTGCGCAGACGCGCACACACACACACACGGGGGGGGGGGGGCGGAGGTCGAGTGATTTATTATCCTGGCTTATAGAATGTGTGTGGTCCCAGTAGATCAACAGTGGGCTGTCTCATGATGGAAGAGGCTTAGAGTCCAGTTGTTCAGTTCATAAGGCTGAATGTCTCTGAAGCTCCAGTCTGGTGCTGGAGTCCTGGAGGATTTCTAGTAAGCTTCTGCCCTTCAGTCTATGTTGGAATCTTGAAGAAGTTGCCACTAAAAGGGGTAGAAAAAATGTAGGCTAGTTTATCCTTCTTCAGATAATCTGATTAAGAAAGTTTCCCACAGAAGTGCTCAGCATATTGAGTTTTAGTTGATTACAGATATAGTCAATTTTACAACCGAAATTAGCCATAAAAATAAACAACTTTATTTTTCTCTGGTTAGGAATAATACATCACTTGGCTATGAGGGGGCATGCCAAAAACAAGTTGCAGTACCCAGATGAAGTACAGACCTATCTGAACTACAACCAGGGTGATCAGAAGTACCAACAAGTCTTTATTTAATTCCTCAACTATAATGAAAACATTAATAATGGCAGGTTATAATTGAGGCTTGAGGATAATATGAGGCCTCTTCATTGAGCATGTGGCCATTCATTTTGTCAGGCGTTCAAGTTAGTCAACTACAAGTTATCTTTGCATCTTTCGGTAATCCATATTGCGCCTCTGGGGCAATAACTTTTTATTCCTAGGACTAGAGATTGTTGGCGAATTATTGAGGTTTGTACTTTCAAAACTTATAATAATAACTAGTGTCACAATATAAACTCCTGAGATTTGTCCTTGGATAAGTTCCATACTAAGTTCTTTGCCAAGGAATTAATTTCAATAATCAAAGAAGCAAATGTCACTGTGTATCTATGATCCAGCTGTTGTGCCTGTGAAGAATATGGCCACAGAGAAAAATCATATTTAAGGTGAGATTTGGAAAAGCAGTAAGTTATAATTTGGATTTTGAATATCTCTTAAGGGCCTAAGTTCTGGAGGGCTTGATATCTAGGGTCATGCTGTGGTGCATTTAAGTTGCTGAAAGCCTTTAGGATGCTGAGCTTTGTGGGAGGTCATTAGGTCATTGGGGCCTTATCTTTAATGGGGATAGTGGGACGTTCATCCATTTTCTATGCTTTTGTTTGTGGCTGATGATGTGTTGTCTTTCCATGGACCCAAAGGAATAAGGTTACTTGATCAGGGTCTAGAATCTACAAAACTATAAACCCAAGTCACATTTTTTTTATTCTTTTAAATTGGCTGCCTTGATTTTTGTCATGGTGATGGAAAGCTGAATATATATGGCATCTCTGAGACAAGCTGTAGAACTTTGACAGGATAGGCTCCTGAAAGGATATGGGCTGACTCTAGCTGAGAGTCCTAACAGAAGGGGACATGGAGACTGAAGTGGACACCGACCCAGGAAGGACTTCTGGTGGAGAGATAAGGACACCAACCCACCCACAAAACATTTGACTCAAAATTTACCCTGTGTACAAAATGTTCAGGAATAAAGACAGAGCAGAGATTGAGAGAATGACCAACCAATGACTGTTCCAACTTGAGACCCACCCCATGGGAGAGAGCCAGCGCCTGACACTACCAATGATATTCTGCTATGTTTGCAGACAGGAGCATAACATAACTGTACTCTGAAAGGCTCCACCCAGAAGTAGATTGAAACAGATGCTGAGATCCAACTGAGCTCAGACTATTATGACAGACTCCCCTTCTTAGCAAGGTTCTCTCTTCCAGGTTCCCAAGGAGTGTTTCATAGTCCTCAGCAAAGATTACAAGCCCAACCCTTTCCTGATAGAACTTGTTCAGGAAGCACCTGGGACTTCCTGGAAATACTCCACCCTATGCTAAGGAGATTCTATCCTTTAGCAAATGACCTTTAATAATACTTGGAAGTTCTCCCCCCACCCATAGGATAATTACATACTGTGTTCTTCTTGTGATAGGACCTTATGATACTGCAGGTAAATGAGGTACTGTACCACTGCATGTAAATCAAGTGTCCTGGCAGCTCTAGCCCATAGGAAATCAGACACATTCATGCACAAACCCCTCTCCACTGCACAAGGTTTATAAATCCCTATTCATAAATAAAGGCTGCTTTTCTGCCTCACTCATGAGACATTCCTCTACCATGTCTATCTGAGACTCCATTCATTCTGGGAAATGGAGGGCTTCCTTTCTCCCTGGAGAATCACAACTGGATGCCTGAGGCAGCAGTGGAGGAAGTGCCTTGGCAACCACTGAAGCCCACTCCATCTGTCTGCATCCTTTGCGTTGTTTAGCATGGCAAAAAAGGGCTGTAACACTTTTCTATCATCACAGGCTTATGGAGCTCCCGATTCTCCACTGTGGTCTGAAATTTCATTCTGAAAGAGCTAACTATAACACTTAGTGAAAAACATATTTCCACCCACCCTCATTGAAATCAGGAGCCCCAGCCTAGTGCACAGACATTACTGTAAAGGTCTCTAGCTATTCCTTAGAGAAAGGGAACCTCTGATCTCAGGATTCCTCTGTACTTTGTTCAGAGCAGCCAGCCATGTTCCAGAATACCACCGAACACTGAATGACAGCCAGCTAGACTCAAACTTTTATTAAAAAGTAATCATAATAAAGAGTGTAAGGACCAAATTAATGCCACATTCTATATGTTCTGTAACTAATGCCATGATCTGTATGTTCTGTGAGAACTTGTCCTCTAAGTGACCCTTACTTCTCTCTGCATTCTGGGAATGACTACTTACTGCCATACACTGCACCTGCCAGCAGTCTCCAGGAACTCCACCAGAGCAATTAGATATAATCAGCATCCAATGTTCCTCTGAGATTAAGAAAAAAACAAAAAACAAAATACTTCCCCTTGTGATCCAGACTCCACTCAACCTGCCTAAATGTCAACATTCTTGTGACGCACAAGCCCCCTAAAGTTTTTCCCTTTACAAACCCATTACTCTTGAAGCTCCAGCACCACTCTCCTATCCTGTTGTGTCAGGAAGGATTGTGGTTTGAGCTTGAGCCCATAATACAGGACACTTTGGGTATTACATCGGTATCGAGTCCTGCTGGTCTTTTTGGGGGTCTCGTGATCTGGGTACTACAACAACAAACAGGCTTTTATTACTATAAAGAAACATGATATTTATTATTTACAAATACTTTTATTTTGATGGTGGTGTTAGTGTGTGTATGTCTGTGTGTGTGTGTGTGTGTGTGTGTGTGTGTTTCCTTTCTTTTGCTTGTGTAGAATTATTTATTTCCTGTGTTTTCTTGATATAGTTACCCTATTTGGAATAGAATTTAGAAGTAGTGCTGAGGAAAATGCGGATGAGGATCTGATGTGGGGAGAGCAGGAGGACAGAGGGTATGGAGAGAGAAGGGAAACCATTGCCTGTGTCATCTCTGAGACAGGTTGGAGACTTACAACAGGGTACACTCCCAGGAGGACATGGCAGTGACTCTAGCTGAGACCCCCTCTACTCATGGCAAACATGAAAGCTAAAGAGAACACCCTCTAACCAGACAGGACTCCCAGTAGAAGGAGGGGAACACCAACCCACCTACAAAATCTTTGAATCAAAATTTACCCTGCCTACAAGATGTGCAGGAATAAAGAAAGAGCAGAGATTGACAGAATGTCCAGCTAATGCTTGGCCATACCATGCAAAAACACCAAACCATTACATTATTAATGACACTCTCCTGTGCTTTCAGATGGGAGCCTAGCATAGCTGTCCTCTAAAAGGCTCCATCCAGCAATGGATCTAAATAGGTGCTGAGACTCACAGCCAAACATTGAGCAGATCACAGAGAGCCTTGTGGAAGAGTGGGATGAAGGACAAAAGGACCCAGAGGGAGCAGAAGCTCCATAAGAAGACCAACAGAGCCAACTAACCTGGGCCCAGAAGGGCTTCTGAAGACTGAAACACCAATCAATGACCATGTATAGACTGGACCTAGGCCCCTTACAAATATGTAGCGGATGGGCAGCTTGGTGTTCATGCTGTCTGCTAGTAAGATGAATGGGGGCTTTCTCTGACAAACACTTTGTTGCATGCTTTTTGATAACTTAGAGAAGCTTCTGGTTAGTGCTACCAGATTTATGATTAATACTACTGAAATAGAGGATTACTAAAAAACACAAAGAAGAATTGTTTGGCAAATAATAGTTTCTGATGAGAAAACAACGTTTGAATGTTGGTTTATAATTGCTACTAGTTCATACATACCCAGAGAGAACTCCCAAGTTGTCAATTTACAAACATCTTAGAAGATGGAATAGAAATATATTGCAGCATCCATCCAACTAACACCTTTAACTTATACTGTTTAATAGGTCTCATCTAGAACTAAAGTCAAAGTTCAGTTCTCAACAAAGATCTCTGCTTTGAAACTTACCCACTGTATTTCTTTTGTTTTCAATGTTATTAGAGTGGATCAATTGATTTGCTTTTTTTAACAGTAGTGTTAGTTTTAGAAAAGTAACGATAGGATTAGAGCTAGTCTCAAATGACATTAGTAGGACAAAACATAGAATATTGTCTTTTTGCACTGTTTTAGATTGATTTTTCTTCTTAGTCATGAGAACTAAGGCTCAAGGTCCTTAGTATTCTCATAGAGTAGCACCATTTCACTTCAAATACCTTTTCTTTTTTATTCTTATTTATTTTTACTGAAAATACATTCTTCTCTCATACATGTCAACCACAGTTTTCCCTCCCGCAACTCCTAAGCCCTCAAACTTCCTTCTTCCCCAGATCTACTCCTGCTCCATTTCCTTTTCAGAAAAAAGATGACAGACAAACAGGACAAAACAAGATACACTAAGACAAGGCAAAATCCTTCATATCAAGGCTAGACAATCAACCCAATAGAAGGAAAAGAATCTCAACCAGCTGGCAAAGAAGTCATAATATACTCATTCCTACTGTTAAGAGTCTCAGAAGAACACCGAGCTAACAGCCAAAACATATACACAGAGGACCTGATGCAGGTCCGTGCAGGCCCTGTGCTTGTCATTTCAGTCTCTATGAACCCGTGTGAGCCTTACTTAGTTGATTAATGTTTAGGATACTAGTGTAGTCCCAAAACTTTCTCAGGGTGATCTTTTAAGTAAAAAGACCATGTCATGGGTTGACACACTTCAGTTGACAAGAACAGCCAGAAGCAGAACTAAATAAGTCAAAAAGCAAGGTTTGCTCACTTTGAATCTTTCCAAGAACTATATGGAAGTTGATGTATCAGGCTTTTTATTTTAGTTTTGGCAGGTGGTATTGTAATGCCCAAGTCATGAAACTTCACAGACTACCAGAGACCCAGTCAGATGCAATGTACACAGGGTCTTTTTTATTGATCTTGCTCCGGAGCAAGGACCATCCATTCCCTAGAGGCTGAGGAAGGTGGGCAGCCTTAACTCCTTAGAATTCAAGGTTTTTAAAGGCAGAAACCCCAAGCGGGACTTTCCCAGACTTGGCATCACATAATTGGGTAAGGGGCATAGGGGAAATTGGCCTTAATTGATAAGGTATAGGCCAGAGGAGTTTTGACTCATGCTGCAAGGGGACTCTTATCTAAATTTTTCATCTGCTATAGCTATTACACTGTGGGGTCTCCCACACAATTGGGGAAGGGGAAGCTGTCCCTAATCTGATAAGGTGAGCTTTTGTTTGGCTCTCAGGGAAGTGAGCCCCTCATCTAGCTCCCAGGGAAGTTGACTTCAGGCTGATTGAGCATAGGGCAGGGAGAGGGCTTCTGCTCAGGGAAGCTAGCCCTTGTCCAGTTCCCACAGTATTGTCTATGTGCTGAGATTTATCATCTGAATGGTACTTCCATTATGGAGTCAGTTATAAGGTCTTCAGTCCTACTGAAGACTGAGGCCTTTTTACATTTGGAAGGGAGAGAATTTACAAGGCTATATCATTTAGTCCATTTCTTAATCATCTGCATAACTGGTTGCAGCACAGAATTCTCACAAATTCATTAGGCCTGAGGAGGGACTGATACTGCATTTTTAATAAACTCCAGGGGTTACTGTTGTTTTTGTTCCTGTTACTGATGCTTAAAGGACCACAGCTTGAGAAACAGTGCTTTGAATCAACTCACCTGAGAAACTATTAACAGATGCCTGTGTGAACAAAACTCCAGTATATTCTGTACAAGCTTTCTTCTCAGAAAAATGGGACATTTTTCTCTTCTGTTCTGATAATAACAGTCTTGTGAGGGGAAAAACATCATTTACTGTAAGAAGTATTTTGTATTTGCTTTGACACTTAGTAGCATGGTTGTCTTGGAAATTTTCTTATATTTGCTGAAGCTCATATTGTATTACAAAAAGCAGAAAATGAACCCAATCACTTCACTCCATTGTGCAACTTAAAACATAAAACATGTGAAAACACCTACTGAATATTCTACAAATGTCATAATTGTTACAAAATATGTTACTCCAGGCTGGCTATAAACAATAAAAAAACCCCTGAAGACCATGCTTTGTTTTCTGAAAACTAGGGAGCCATCCACACTGCTATATTTTCCAAACTTTGCTTTCACAAGTATGCATGAGACATTGTTACTAAGCTTTTATATGAAGCTCGGGAGGGCTTCACATACACTGTAGATCTTATCTACAAATGAAGATTCTCTTTGACATACTATATATTCTTATGACACCCAACTTTCTATGATGAAAATGCACAAGAAAAACATCATCCCAATCCTGGAGTCAATTCAGGCATAAGGTATTAATATAGAGATATATAAGGATGATCTATTCAATATAACATAGTTTATACTTTCCCCTTCACCTTCACATGCTGTTTCAAATCTAGGAAAACTGTTTTCTTGTGATTACAGAATAAATTGATATAGTATCATATATTAAAATCTACTCTCATTTCTTTAGTCTCCATGATACTGTCCTTGCATATATCAGCTACCTAAGGACACAAGCCAAGATCCATTCACAGCTTTGAGTAAACATTACAGTATACTCCAAACAAGTCCCATAAATGGGAGAGAAGGCAGAACAGATGGTGTCTCTGTAGGAGGTGACTTTTCCCATGGAAAGCATTTGTTTATGGCAGCAACCAATACAGAAAACAAAGCTACATACTTCAGAGAGGTTTGTTCCCCAGCTGTTGAGGTTGTTAACACAGAAGGTCTCTTTCTCTAACAAAAGAGCATGTGAACACTCAGGGTAAATGAGTAGATACATAATGAGTAGATACATAATCTCAGGAAGAATTATAAAGAATAGAGGTAACACAATGTAATTTCATCAGTAGAAGGATACAAAAAGTGACAAAATTATTTTACCTTATATTCTGAGATTCTGATGTTATGGTACTAAACTATAACCTTTTATAAATTAGGCCATCAAAAGCTTCTGAGGGCCACATTCAACTTTTACATCCAAACAGATCCTGTCCATATTTCTTTAAGGCTTAACTGGGTGATTATGCCTGATGCTTCATCCATCCTTACCAAACCCTCAGATGTAGCCCATCTCCACCTCCAATGTACACTAGAAATACACATACAGGAAATGGGTGGCACCAAAGAGCAAAACTTTCCAATTATAAGCCCAGATGAGAGAGAAGAAGCCAAGGTTCTTCTTCCCCAAACTAAAGATAGATATACCCATATAGATGCAAAAAGCACACAGGCCACCAGAAGGATGAGACTAGAAGAGAAAATTTCTACAGTATATCATAGAAAGTTTATTGAAACCTGAAATGAAAAAAAACCACAAGTCACATATTAAGAAAAACCCATCAGAATAACAGTTGATTTGTCATTTGAAAAGTTGAAAATCCTGGAGAAATGCATTCCAAGTGCCAAAAGATCATAAGAGTGAATCTAGAATAATATATCAAGTAAAACTATCTGCCATAGTTGAAGGAGAAAAATAAAACTTCCCATGACATGAAGAGCCTAAAAAATTATATCCAACAAACTCAACCCAAAGAAAATACAGAAAGGCAGGCCGGATGAGGCATCATAGGTGCACAAGCCTTTAATGAACTTTTAAGGCAGAAGCATGTAGATCTCTGAGTTTAAGGCCTGTTTGATTTACTGAGGAAATTTTAGGGCTGTCAGGAATACATAGTGACACCCTGTCTCAAAAAGTTAAAGTCAAGGAGGACTCTAAGATGATGGTGCCCAGCTTGCATGATGTCAAAGTAGCAAGAGATCTGAGACTGCAGACCAAGTGAGTGGCTGGGCTGCAGACTTCAAAATGCCAAAATGGAAATAGAATTGATAAAAAAAAAACCCAAACCAAGAATGTTCTTGAGATAGCCAATTTAGGGGAGAGAACAGGAACTACAGAAGTAAGCATCATCAACAGAATACAAGATATGGAGGAGAGAAACTTGGGCATAGTAGATATAATTGATGAAATTGGTATATCTGTCAAAGAAAATATTAAATCTAAAACTTTCCTTACAAAAACATGCAAGGACATAGTGAAAAGAAGGAAGCTAAGAATAATAAGAATAGAAGAAAGAAGATTTCTGGCTCCGAGGACTAGAAAATACATTCAAAAATCATAGAAGAAAATTTCCGCAACCAAAAGCAAAACATGCCTTTAAATATATAAGAAGCTTACAGAGCATCAAGTAGATTAGACCAGAAAAGAAATTCTTCCTTCCATATAATAATCAAAATACTAAATGTTCAGGACAAAGAAAAATGTTAAAAGCTGCAAGAGAAAAAAGCCAGATAACATATGAAGGCAAACCTATCAAAATCATACCTGACTTTTCAATGGAGACTCTAAAAGCCAAAAGAGCCTAGACAGATGTCTTACATACTCTAAGAGACCACAGATGTCAGTGCAGACTACTATGTACAGCAAAACGTTAAATCCCCATATATAGAAAAAACAAAATACTCCATGACAAAATGAAATTTAAACAATATCTACGCACATACCTAGCCCTACAAAAAAATGCTAGATGGAAAACTCCAACCCACGAATGTTACCTACATGCAAGAAAACACAGGATATAAATAACTTCACTACATCAAAACCAAAGATGGACAAGCACAAACACACCATCTCTACCAGCATCAAAGTAAAAGGAACTCACAATCACTGGTCATTAATTATCTCTCAGTATTAATGGATTCAACACTCCAATAAAAAGACACAGGTTAACAGAATGTATAAACATTCTGTGTTAAACATGCGTGTATAAACAGGACCCATCATTCTTTTGCATACAAGAAATACACCTCAGCAACAAATATAGACATTATGAAGTAAAGGGCTGAGAAAGGTTTTCCAAGCAAATGACACAAGAAACAAGCTGGAGTAGCCAATCTAATATCTAGTAAAATAGACTTTCAACCAAAATTAATCAAAATGATGGGGAAGGACACTTCATTCTCATCAAAGGAAATATCTACCAACAGTACATCTCAATTTTGAACATCTATGCTCCAAATACAAGGTTACCTGTATTTGTTTAAAAAAAAAAAAAAACGTTATTAAAGCTTAGTTCACACATCGATCCCCACACGTTAATAGTAGAAGACATCAATAAATACCTCACTTTAACCAATAACAGATGACTGAAGACAGAAACTAAATAGAGAAATAATGAGCCTAGTGAATGTCATGAATCAAATGGACCTAATGTATATTTATATAACTTTTCATTCAAACACAAAAGAATATACCTTCTTCCCAGCACCTCACAGAAAATTGACATAATGCCTTGTATGTTTTTATTAGACAACCATAGATTAAAGCTGAACATAACAACAACAGAAAGAACAAAAAACCTGCAGACTTATGGAAACTGAACAACTCTACTCAGTGACCACTGGGTCAGGGAAGAAATAAAGAAATTAAAGACTTCCTAAAATTCAATGAAAATGGAGGCACACCATACCCAAACTTATGGGACACAGTGAAAGCAGTGCTAAGAGTAAAGTTCATAGCACTAGGTACCTTCATAAAGAAATTGGAGAGATCTCATACTAGCAACTTGACAACTCACCTGACAGCTCTAGGAAACACACACACACACACACACACACAAACACAAAGAATACAAGTGAAGAAATAATCAAACTCAGGGCTGAATTCAATAAGAAACAAAGAGAACAATACGAAGAATCAACAAAACTAAGAGCTGTTCCCTGAGAAAATCAATTAGACAAACTTTTACACAAACTAACTAAAAGAGAGAGAGAGAGAGAGAGAGAGAGAGAGAGAGAGAGAGAGAGAGAGAGAGAGAGAATGTCCAAATAAACAATTAGAAATGAAAAGTGAGACAAAACGATGGACATTGAGGAAATCCAAATAATCATTAGGTATTACTTCAAAAGCCCGTACTCTACAAACTTGGAAAATCTAAAAAATAGAACAATTTTTTGTGATAGAATTTTTTTTACTTAACTTATACCAATGTTAAATCAAGATCAGGCAAAGAGGTTAAATAGTCCTATAACCACTGATGAAATAGAAGTAGGCATTAAAAATCTCCCAACCATAAAAACACCCAGGGGCAGAATTCAGTACAAAATTCTACCAGACATTCAAAGAAGAGCTATTATCAATAGTCCTCAAATTATTCCACAAAACAGAAACAGAAAAAGTATTGTAAAACTCATTGTATGAGGACACAGTCACCATGATACCTAAATAACACAAAGATCCAACCAAGAAAGAGAATTTCAGACCTATTTCCCTATGGACTTTGATGCAAAAATACTAAAATACTCTCAAACCGATTCCAAGAATGCATCAAAATTATCATCCCCCATGACAACGTATGCTTCATCTCAGGCATGCAGGGGTAGTTCAATATATGGAAATCCATTAATTTAATACACCAAATAAAGAAACCGAGAGAACAAAACCCACATGACCATTTCCTTAGATGCTGAAAAAGAAAAATTTGACAAAATCCAACACCCATTCATATTAAAAGTATTGAAAAGATCAGGGATACAAGACACATACCTAAACATAATAAAAGCAACACATAGCAAGCCTATAGCCAATATCAAATTAAATGGAGAGAAACTTAAGGCAATCCCACTAATATCAGGGACAAAATAACACTGTCCATTCTCTCTGTAGCTCTTCGATATAGTACTTGAAGCCATAACCAGCACAATAAGACAACTAAAGGAGATCAAGGGGATACAAACTGGAAAGAAGTTAAATTATTGCTATTTGCAGATAATATGATAGCATATATAAGTGACCTAAGAAATTCTACAGGGGAACTACTACAGCTGATAAATACCTCCAGTAAAGTGGCTAGATACAAAATTTAGTTTAAAAAAAAACTAGTCTTCCTTTATACAAAGACATACAGGCTGGTAAAGAAATCAGGGAAAAGACACCCTTCACAATAGTCAGGAAACAATATAAAGTATCTTTGTGTAACTCTAACCAAGGAAGTCAAAGACCTCTATGACAAGAATTTCAAGTCTCTGAAGAAAGAAACTGAAGGAGATATCGGAAGATAGAAAGTTCTCCCATGCTCATGGATATATAGGATTAGCATAGTAAAAATGGCCATCTTATCAAAAGCAATCTACAAATTCAATGCAATTCCCATCAAAATACCAATACAATTATTTACAGAGATTTTATAGAAATTATTCAACAAATAGGGTTTTCAAGAAGTTTATATCAAACTGAGACATATTTTACAATCCCAATCTACTTCTTCAATAGATTTTTCACTTTCCACTAAACAAAGTACCAAGTGCTTTGTGCTCTGTAACAGCTATTTTTTAAATGTCTACTCTGCTTCCCAATATGAACAAACAAGCATGGAACTCAGTAAGGTGGGCTGGTGAATGGAGATCAGAGATTCACTTTAAAAAATTGTTAACTTTTAATTTTTCAGCACTGACATCAATCTGCTCATCACACCTATCTAACATTTTTCTATTAAAGTGAACATTTTAAAGCAAACACACTCATTTTGATGTTTTTATGTTCTTTTAAAATCAATAAGTATTTCCTTTTATTTTTTATCAGTTGGACACACTGAAGTTTGCAACCAAAGAAAGGATGTAAGACTTTTAAAAATGATTGAAATATGTCAAACAAGATGTAAAACGATACAAAAACAGAATGCTTTAAACGAATCTAATTTAAATCTGATCTCTTTACAAGTAGAAACCATGGTTGAGATAGGAAATAAAAACCAGTTCAGATAGTAACGCAGAAAAGTATGGCAGATATGGAATGAAGGCAGACAAGAGGGTTTATATGCTACTAAACCTAAAAAGAGAATCCTGATTCCTGTAATGTAATGACTATGTGACCTTGACCAACTGTGTAATTTTTAGCCAGTATAAATGACACTACTTTAACTAAATGGACATGATATCAAATAAATGTTAAAGAAAGAAAATACATAAGACAGAGGTCATGAATTGAACACTTAGCCATTTGCATAGAAAATATAGCTGATATCAGCCATTAGCCTTGATCTGTTCTAAACAAAATAAGCAAATGCTCATTGTTGTTGATTTGTTTTATTAAAGTCGTAGATTCAAATGAAGGATAAACAAGCAAAATATTGCATAAAGTAGTTCTAAATAGGATCTTTGTTGACTTGTTTTGAATTTATATTTTATTTTCTTTTATCTCATATATATTGGTTTTTGGTTTTCAAGATAGGGTTTCTCTGTGGAGCCTTTGCTGTCCTAGACTCACTTTGCAGACCAGGCTGGCCTGGAACTCACAGTGATCCACCTGCCTCTGCTTCCTTGAATGCTAACCAATTAAATAAATGTTAACTATTTATAAAGCAAAACTTTTCCTACAGCCTTTCATGAGTTTATTAAGCAGATTCAAGAGAGTAATATAGTCTTAGCATCTCTATCTTTTACACACACACACACACACACACACACACACACACACACACACACAGAGCCAAGTATAGTTGGGAGCATTTTTAATTACAGTACTCAAGAAGGAGAGGTGAGTGGATCTGTGAGTTAGAAGCCATCCTAGCCTACATAGTGGAATTCAGGGCATATAGTGAGACCCTGTCTCAGAAAACAAAACAAACAAAAAATAATCATTGATGTGTTAAGGTGCACATAACTTTATATACCTACATTTGACAGAAAGCAAAAACCTCAGCCTATGGTCAAATCCAGTTTGATAATTTAGTCTATGTTGGTAGTTAGATACAATAAATAGACAAATGGATTGCTCAGAACCACACAGAAAATTTGGCTTTGATCTAGTAATCTATTTCTGAACATGCCATCATTCCTCCTGTATTTGAGCAAATGCCCCTGAAATGAGAGTCTTCAAGGAATAAAGAGAAGAGAGAGGTGACTGTATGGCTTCTTTTGAGGGGAGATTTTCTATCCCCTGTAACTGTTCTTGAAGAAGGGGAATTTTGTCTTTTATAATTTGCTTTGGATGTGAAAAAACTGGTATGCAGTATACTAGGAGTCCAAAGAAATGCTTTGTTCTGTGGTGTTCAAGTTTCCTTTAGTTCAAAGTACTATGTACTTTACTTCAAAGACCAAGACGAACAACTTTGGAGTGTTATTTTCTATGCTGCCACACAATAGACACTTCAAAGAATTCCTGTAAAGCCAGAATTCATAACCTAAAATCAAATGGGTGCTCAGCTAGTTTCCCTTCAGCAACTGTGACATATACTGCTTCTTTATACATAAAGTAATAATTATGTGGAAGATTGAATAAATCATTTAGAAATAATACCCATGGTATATATGTAGGCTGTTGTCATTCTGAATATGGTAGGTACGAATAAGATATGAATGCACATTGCAATAAAAGAAAAAATTCTGCTTGTTATTTAAACTAAGGTATTCTAGAAATTAGATGAATAAGAAGTTAGCACATTTGTGTCTTTAATGTCAGTGATAATTTACATAAAATACTGACATCATTTGTAACAGATGTATCTCAATTCAGGATTTCACTTTTTATTTGAAAATGAAGCAATATCCCCTGTCTCTACTGTATGCTAAGAGAGAAATTTTAAGCACGTTCTTGATAAGGATGTTGACAAATAAGGGAAGACAGGAAATTTTCATCTAAGTTCCTATTTGATGATATACTTTGTTAAAATGAGTTTGGCTCATCAAAACTTTATAACTACTACCCTGAAGATTCTAGCACCTGAAAATAAAATCAGAGATGGGTGGACTTTTGCCATTATGTTGTCCATGAGTGAACAGGAAAATGATGTCTTAAATATTTTAATGGCTCCCTACATGCTGTAAAATACTTAAGAATTCTCACCAACTCTTGAACCACAAATCAGAAAGCAGGTTGAGTATTGCTTTATAAGGTTCTCCCATGCTACAGTTTGGGGGTATCTTTCAAGTGTTTATTTCCTAAAATATTGTTTTTTACTGTAGCATTATTAAGAGGTGATAAAAACATTGAAGATTTAGGTACTACTGGCAACTTAGACAACTGGAAATGCTATTCACTGAAGCTTATTTATTCAGTTCTCATAGGACCTCCCCCTCCAAATATTCTTCAGGAGAATAAGTACTTATAAAGAATAATCTTAACTCTCTGGATCCCTGTCTTGCCACATGATATCTCTCATTTGTGTTCTTTTGAATGTGGGGACTGATCTTCTAGCAGCATCAAAAAAATTACATGCAAAGTGATTATGAAATGAAGTTGATTATTTGCATATCCATCATTTCCAACAAACAAATGAACAGAAGAAAAAGACACAAAGATATGAACAAGAAGCACATACAGATGCAGAGACATACATTCACATATACAGGAATTCCATTAAAACAAAATCAGAAGCTATAGTTTATAAGCAAAGAGTCTGTAAGTAAAAAAAAATAATAATAATAAAATTAAATTAAAAAATAAAAAAAATCAAGGGAAATAAAAAAGGGGGTAAAGTCCTGATAAAATATCATGAAATAAGACAAAGAATTTCCAACAATGTCATTGAGTTTGTTTCGTTCATGTTGGCTGTCTACTGCTGGGCCTTAGGCCTGCCCTTAAGAGTGGTTTATAAAAGAGTTTCTACTCTTGGCTATCTGACCACATCCGGGCCAGCTTTGATATATGTTTCTTCAAAGAGCCAATTTTTGGCCTAAAGTCTTTTCTTTGAAGTGTGTCTCTGAAAGAAACTAGCCTTTTGACACTTTTTGGTCTAGGGTCCTGTGGACTGTTGCCAGCAGAGGGTGGATCCCTGCCTATTTCTGAGATCAGGGCTTACTGGAAGGGGCCATCTCACCTAAGCCTGAAAGTGAAGGCCCACAACACATTTAATCCCTCTGGCTGGAGTACAGACACACTGTTAACACACACTTTTGATCTCAAGCTATGAAGCTAAGGTTGGGTTTATAGACGAAAGTAGCCATGTTTAAAAGTGCTATCTAATTGAAGGGGAGACAAAGTGATGAATCAGAGAAAGATTTGACAGAATGAGATAGAGATAGAATATTTCCAACTCTCATGAGAAAGAGGTTAACTAGTACAGGGAGCAGTACAGGGAGGCTTTTGTTTGTTTGTTTTTTAATCAAGTTTTTTTTTTTAAACCAGACAGTTTTACTGAGACAGGTTGCAGAGAAAACTAGCTAGACAGAGGTGATGTCAGAATAGGCCAAGGAATTTGGAGTCTGAATATTAAAATGAATTGCCAGAATTAGTTTGAGGCCAGAATTAGTCAGAAGCCAAGAGAAGCCAGTTTGAATCAGTCATCTTGGAGAAGGGTTTGGACCAGAACAACTGAGTTGAACCAGCTAGTGACTGTTCAGAAAGATCTAGAAAAGCTTGAGGATGGCTCTCATCTTAGTCCCTCATCTGAGGACATAAAAACATTTACACATCTGGATATATATTATGGTTATATAGTTTAGTTTTCTTGTGGGATTTCTAACAGTGGCAATAGGTGCTATATCTGACACTTTTGCCTGCTTTTGAGACTGTTTTCTTTCTTCTTGGTTGCTTCCTCCAGCCTTGATATAAGGAGAGGTGCTTAGTTTTATTGTAATGTTTGGTTTCTATTCCTGGGAAAGAGGGATTTAGGAAGAAGGACTGGGAGGAGAAGAGTGAGAGGTAACTATGGTCAAGATATAACATGGGAGCAGAATATATAAATAAATAATTTTCTTAAAAATAAAAAAAAACTAAAAGGGAAGAAAGAAAAACTTAAATTGTATATTGGAGAGTGGACCATATTTCCTCAGTATGCAAAGGAAGCAATTTTTCTTATTTTAATTTACATATATCAACTTACCTCTTCTTCCCAGTGGAGAAAATAAAGCAAAGTAAATAATTGGTATCACTTCTCTATAGCTAGTCATTTTTGTTTCCAACTTCACAACCTAAAGCTTATGTGCATTCTTATAAATTGTTGCGTTCCTTGTGTAAAGTGCTTTGTGATCAAGATTCTTATGGCCATTTCTAGAATCTAATTGATTATAATGTAATAGTCTTAAAAGAAGACAAAATAACATTAGCTTAAACACACAAACACACACATGCACACGGAGAGGGGGCAGGAGGGAAGGAAGGAGTGAGGGAGGGAGAGAGAGAAAGAGAGTCAAAAGGTACCCTGTAGTAAGCTGTCATCAGGAAAATATGTCTCCTTCTATTAGTATTTCAGGCATGAAGTAGGAAGAACTAGCAAATTCTATACCTCCCAAAGCTTTTCTTTCTTTCTTTCCTTTTTTCATTTTGTAATGGATTTTGTACGCAGCTCCCTTAATTACAGCTTATCATTACAAGAAAGGCTAAGGTAGTACTAATTTAGTTGTCCAGTCTCTTTAGAACAGATATAAATGAATAAAAGAGCTTTGAGGAAACTAATTCTCAATATCCATTTCTGGATATTTACCTCTTAGAGAAAGCTCAAAACACTTCAAATGAGATGAAATAACTAATCAGACTGTCTGTGTTTTTTACATCTACAAGTATTTTTATCTGAAAGGACCAAACCAAAATCAATTAATTCTTTTGACACTAGGAGAAATACTTTTACAAGGACAATTGCCTCGGAGAAAAATATGCAGAAACAAAATCTTTAAAATATGCTTGGCCATGAAAAGTGTTTTACATGATTCTGTTCCCTGCTTTGAGTAAAAATATGAGAAAATTATCTGGCTAATAGCACATTTCAGTCATTCTTTGCATTAAGATACTTTGTACCACATGGAAATGTCTGTTTTCATGAGATATATGTATTTATTTCTATTTTGAATTTGAAATATAGATGGTTCTTAGGGGCCTTATAAGTTGCTTAAGATTTACTACCTAAGATAATTATAGCATTATTTTTAAATTGGATGCACATGATTGAAATAGAGATTAAAAGTACAGATTAAACATTGTTCATTATTTTAAAAGGTAAAATTAAGCCTGAAGAGCAGTTTTAGGAAACCTATGATGCACTTTACTATAGCCCGCTTCTTTCCCAAAATGCTTGTTTTCATTACAGAAATCCAAAACTGGTCAAAAAAATGCAAGAACCGACTGTCTATAGGTTGCTCAGCCCCAATTAATACATATGCAACACAATCCCAACACCTAAGGCTTAGTAAACATCCAAGAAAAGGAGGCAGAGCAATTAATAGAGTCTAAGGGCCATGATGTCTGATGCAAAACAAAAACAAAATTAAAAACAAAACAAACAAACAAACAAACAAAAAAAAAAAACCCCTGTCTCCTCTATTTGACAGGGAAGCTGCGCCCATGAAATTTCAACATCGCTGCCTAAACAAGATGAGCTATGACAACACCAGTTGATATTCAAACATAGATGGGGCAAATATCACAAAGCTCCACTCATAAATGAATAACTACAGGCAACTAATAACTTCTAAAAGAATGTGAAACAGTCTTACCCGGGGATGAGTCCCCTAATTGGTTTTACAGTACTAAATAGTCAGCCCCAAAACATGTGCATACAAGCAACACTAAATATATTTTTTATGCATTTAATGCTAGTAATTAAAGTAAAAGAAGCCATGCTTTTAAGGGAATTATAGATGAGGAAGCACCTGGAAGAGGTGAGGGAAAAAGGGAAAGGATTAAACAGAGTACACATTTATGAAATTTAAAAAAATATATTTTATCATTTTGTTTTGATTTGCTATTGATTATTTTGTCACACAAAATTGTTGGTTGTCTTTCCACTCTTGTTATATAAAGCTACCAAGTAGTAATCTGCATTGTTGAGCTGTATTTCCTTTTGTATATGTCCAGTCTTTGGCTTTCATTTATCTAAATTCATGACTTCAAGAGAAAATGAACCTTTGTGATGAAAGTGAGTGTGGATCCTGATCCTCTTCTACAAATAGATACATATGTAGAAATTCAGGGTGTTTTCACAAAGCATTTGACAGATTATTAAAATAAATTAATCTCTTTTGCATTTTGTTATATACCATTGACTCACTTCTGTACGAGAGTAAATCATATGTAATAAACAAGTGAAAGTAACTATTTTTCTTTACAGTATAATTGCAAATTATAATGGAAAGGGGAAGCTTAAAATTTAAAAGTAAATTAAATGCATAGGAGAGGATCACCAAATGCTAAAATTAAAATGAAAAGATATGACGATAGCTACCTATCACTCCTCTCCTCCAGGTCCTTCTCCCTACCTCCCGCTTTCCCAGGAATAGAAACTAAACATTTCAATAAGATTGGCACCCCTCCTCATATACCACCTAAGATTCAGATGACAAGTGCTTAGATAAAATTTAAGCCAATATTTTACCAGTGGCAAGAAAATACATGGGCAAAATAGTCATTAAGAGTAAGCAAACAGATCACATTGAATAAAAAAAGAAAACTGATAAGTTTGTATTCAAGGAAAGGAGTTGGCAATGTTGTGGTTACAAAAGAACTATTGTCATCTATAATAAATCTTGTCTTTCCCTTAAAGGCTTATAGCTATATGTCTTTATCTATAATAAAAAACAATAAGATCATCTTGTTTTGTAAAAAGTAATTAAAATATGTTTTGTGAATATTTGATGGTGTTTCACTCCATACAATAGCCTTTTATAATTCCTTCATTGGTGTTTCTTAGAATAATCTTGTGAAATATGTCAACCCTTAAGAGAAACTTGGTCACAAATTGACTGAAGTTGTTTATTCGATCTGTTCAGGAATACAAAGTGCAAAATCAAATTCAAACAGGTTTGAATATGTGTTCCTAACGTCTTATGGTCTTCAAAAAAATTACAGGCAAAAGACGAAACCACACACACACACACGAACAACTGGGAAATGAAATTGTGTTTTTTAAAGTGTATATTGGTACAGGTATGGTGGCAGTCTCATAAAATATTAGATGTGTTGGAAAAAAAGTATTTCTCAGAGATAGCAGTAGAAAGAATTAGAATAAAGAAATTTTTTATTTTAATATCCTCATGAATATGAGAAAATTCTAAATTTAATGATAAGAAAGTTGGCTCTCATCTAGGATCTTTTCTTAGTCAAGTTACTTAGATGTCACACATAGTAACTATGTTTGCAGCCTTACATCTGTTCCAAGGATCATGCTGTCCCTTTATCATCCAACTCTTTTTGTTTTGTTTTGTTTTTTGAGACAGGGTTTCTCTGTGTAGCTTTGGCAGTCCTGGACTCATTTTGTAGACCAGGCTGGCCTCAAACTCACAGCAATCCACCTGCCTCTGCCGCCTGAGTGCTGGGATTAAAGGCATGCGCCACCATGCCCGACTCTACCATCCAACTCTTAAGATCATCAAACTCTTAAGAAACCTGTGGGATAACTCTGGTGCCCCATATTTGACCAGCTTGATGGCACTCAAAAAAAAAAAAAAAGCAGGATACCAAGATGAGACTTGATAGTCTATGACCATATAGTGGGGGAGGAGGTCCCCCTCAGTCATAGACCTAGGGGAGGGGAATAGGGTAAAAGTGGGAGGGAGGGAGGGAGGGGAGGATACAGGTGATGGAATAACAATTGAGTTGTAATCTGAATAAATTAATTAGTAATAAAAAAGAAAAAACAAAACAAAAAAAGATGTTTGAATTGAAAAAATAAGAGGGAGGTTGTTATGAGTTGTCTGAGAAGTTTTTAATGTAGCCTCTTTGTTTAAAATTTTTGGCTTACATTCAACCCCCATATGCATGACAGATTATAAACTAGAAAAACAATTCTAAAGAAAACTCATGGACTGCATTTTAAAATACACCACAGCAATGGTCTTATCAAGCCTGAGGCCTCTTTTCTGTCATGAAGTAGACTACCTATTTCTTTCCCATTGTAATCTCATCATTAATCAAAGAAGACAAAAAATGTGTTATCTTCCCTCAAGCTGCTCATTATCTTTACAAACTTTTGATTTGTATTTTAAGTGTATCTTAGAGGAATATATATGGTTCACATATTTCAGTAGATTGATTTTCTAAAACTGTCACATATTCGAAGAAATACTAACCTGTGCTAGATTCTGAAGTGATTGGAGAAAACAGGACAAAATAATCACAAAAAGAGCCTTTTCAGTGGCTTTCCTCTATCAGTCAGTATCAGTTTCCAGATTCAACTCAATTCACAGCTCTAAATTGTGAAGTTATTCTCAGCACTACACTGTTGCTGTTAAGATTTTCTTCTTTAGTTGTATGATACCATTTCTGTACCTTCCTCCTTTAAAGAAAGTGTGTGTGTGTGTGTGTGTGTGTGTGTGTGTGTGTGTGTGTGTGTGTGTAGGCCAAGGCTGCACCTTGTTTATTTAGGCAGTATCTTTCCATTAAACACAGACCTCTCTGATGTGACTAATCTGGCTGGCCTGCTTGCTTCCTGGTGTCCCCTATCTGTGCCTGCCCAGTGCTGGAATCACAGGTGGGCTAGCATGCCCAACCCAAACCATGTTTGCACATATTCTCTATGGTAATGTTTCACAATCCTATTCTCTGATTGACACATCTCAAAGTTTTCCTAAGTCAGTAATTATTTGTTTGGAATAAACTATTTATGAACTGTGCCCTCCTATCAAGAGACACTAACATCAAGTAAAAATTTTGGGGATATTTTATCCAGAGTTCCTAAGTCATAATTGACAGTTAAAATGTGTATATAGTTGAGCCACCAACATCATGATTTGGTAAACGCTATAGAGTGATTAGCACAATCAAATTAATCGAACATATCCATCACAAAGATACTATTGTAACATGTTTATGTGTTTGTAGTAAGGAAGCAGTATCTGCTGCCTCAGAAAATTTCAAGGAAATAAAACACTACAGCTTGTAAATATTGTTTTTATTTTCTAAGATGAGGGGAGGAGATGAGAACCATTCTCAAGCCTTTCTCTGAACTCCCACTGGCTGGTTCACCTCAGCTGTTCTGGCCCAAATTCCTGTCCAAGCTGACTGGTTTTATCTGCTTTCTTTCAGCTTCTGACTAAATTGCTTTGCCTAGCCTCAAACTAACTCTGGCATTATCTACTAATCATCTGGCTCCTTCTCATTCTCTAGATCATTCCCTCTGAGACCTGTCTCTGTAAAACTGCCACACACACACACACACACACACACACACACACACACACACACACTAGACCCTGGCCCTGTTCAGATGTAGCCAATGGACAGCTGATTCTCCAAGTAGGGGGTGGGAGGGAAAACTGCAGCTGAACCCCTTACATGCAGTCTGGAGCCCACAATTTGATCACTGCCCCTTGGCAGAATGGCCTTGCAGGCACACAGAGGAAAGGATGCTTACTATCCTAATGAGACCTGGTAGGCTATGGCCAGACAGAGGGATAGGAACCTCCACCCCGCAGCAGAGGTCTAGGGGAGGGGAATAGGGAAGAAGAGGGAGGGAAGGTGGTAATGGGAAGATATAAATAAGGGATAACAATCGAGATGCAATGTTTGAATATATTATAATAAATTATATAAAAAACAAAAATAAAAAAGGATCTACAGGACAACTGAACAGAAAGGGTTAATTTCATGAGAGACGGTTACTGAAAGGATTGTTTTCAAATATACTCATCTTTAAAATAATTAATATAGCTTTATAAATATTTACCCTTTTAAATATTTAAATATCAAATTGTACCTTTTTCTTACTTTTTTGTTCTGACATTATTATACCATTTATGCCATGCCAATTCAATATTCCATTAAATCCTCTGTAAAATTAAACTTTACTCAAATGAATGTCAATGAAAATAAATTTGAAATATGAAGAAATGAAGTCAGATGAACCAAAATTATGTTTTTTTTTCTGTGATTTTATTTCCCACTTTACATCATTGTAATGTGCTTTTAAGATGTCTAGTTTACCTTCAGCCAACAATGTAATCTGCCTATATGATGTGCTAGTGGAGTAAATGATACATAGTTTTTGGGATTAACTAAAAAATATTTGATTGGATTTAAGTCCTACTCTATGAGATGGAAACAGTACATGATACTGCTTGCATGACTAAATACTTGAGACAAAATGGCCTAGGTACCTAGGGTAAAGCCAAATTCTACTGTTCTAAAAAAACTTTTACATATAAATAAATAAATAAATTTAAAACATGTAGCAATAAAATGACTCCTAATGACATTCTTCTATACTCATAGACCAGTGCCTTGCTCAGCCCTCATCAGATAAGCTTCATCCTGCAGTAGATGGGAACAAATACAGAGACCCACAGATATTTATTAGAGAGAGAGGTAGGGAGGAGGGAGAAGTGGACTTTGAATACTCAAACCAAAATGTAGTACCTCCATGTAATCTCAAGGCCCAAGAAATTTTACAGAAGAGGAGGTGGAAAGGTTGTAAAAGCCAGAGGTGATGAAAGACACAAAAGACACAAGGCCTTCTAAACACATCTGGATTGATGCACATAGGAACTCAAAGGGACTGTTGCCCCATGGTGGGACAGATGGAGTCCCACTGCTGAAAGGAAGACTGGATTCAACCCCAAGCTACTATAACCCAGAAGCTAGCTACAATTGATAACCACTTGAAAATAAAAATTTAGTTTTCTTCACTGAGGATGAAAATCACCTTTAAAGAGTTATTTATGTATTCACTTTACATCCTGATTGCAGTCCCGTTCTCTTCTCCCATTGCCCCCTTACACATTCCTCTCCCATTGTCCTCTTTCTTTCTCCTCAGAGAAGGGAGAGGCACACCATGGCAACCAAGGTATCCTGGCCCATTAAGTTGCAGCAGAACTAGACACATCCTCTTCTACTGAGGCCAGACAAGGCAGCCCAGTTAGAGGAACAACATCCAAAGGGAGACATCAGAGTCAAAGACAGTCCCCTGCTCTAGTTGTTGGAGACCAAGATGGGCATCTTCTACATATGTGCAGGGACCTAACACCAGGCCATGCATAGTTTTCCTTAGTAGCTCAGTCTCTGTGAACCCCCATTGTCTTACATTAGTTGACTCTACAGGTCATCTTGTGGATTCCTTGACCCTTCCAGCTCCCTCAATCATTTCCCCAACTCTTCTGTAGGACACCTCAAACTCTGTCCAATGTTTGGCTGTGGGTCACCACATCTGTTTCCATCAGCTACTGGGTGAACCTCTCAAAGGAGTTATGGTAGGCTTCTGCCTACAAGCATAACAGAGTAACATTAATAGTGTCAGGTAGTGGTACTCTCTGATGGGATGGGTCTCAAGTAGGGCCAGGCTTTGGTTGGCCATTCCCTTGAACTTTGCTCCATCTTTCTCCCTACACATCTTCTAGGCAGGACAAATTTTGGGTAGAAGGTTTTGGGGGTGGTTTGGTGTCTTTATCCATCCATTGGAAGTTCTTCCTGTCTACAGGAGGTGCCAACTTCAAGTTCCATGCCACCCCACGCCCCTGCTGCCAAGAGTTTCAGCTAGGACCACACCCATAGACTTCCTGGGGCCTCCCCTATCCCCGATCTCTGGAAAATCACAAAGATGCCTTCTACTCTGATTTCTATTCTCTCACCCAGCCCTGTCTCCCCCTGCTTTCCCTATTCCTAATCTCCACCCTTGATTCCCTCCCCACTCCCTCTCTTACCCTGTTCCTTTCCTTAATCAAGCTCCTATGCTTATTTTATTTCCATTTCCAAATGAGACTCATCCATTCTCTCTTGGGTCCTCATTGTAACTTTGCTTCTTTGGTTCTGTGGATCGTAGCAATATTATCCTCTATTTTTATGGCTAATAGCCACTGAGTATACACCATAGATATATTTGGGGGTTTGGGTTACCTCATGCAAAATGATTTTTTTTCAGTTCCATCCATTTTGCTGCAAGTTTCAAGATGTCCTTGTTTATACTAGCTGAGTAGTGTTCCATTGTGTAAAGGTAGCACATTTTCCTTATCCATTCTTCAGTTGATGGAAAATTGAGTTGTCTCCAGTTTCTGGCTATTACAAATAAAGCTGCTATGAATATAGTTGAGCAATTATTCTTTTTGTATGGTGGAACATCTTTTGGGTATATGCCCAGAAGTGGAATAGCTGGGCCTTTAGGTAGAGTGATTCTCAATTTTCTGAGAGACATCCAGATTGATTCCACAGTGGGTGTGCAAGTTTGCACTCCTACCAGCAATGGAGGAGTGTTCCCATTTCTCCACAACTTTGTCAGTGTATATGCTGTCCCTTAATTTTTTGATCATAGCCATACTGAGGCATGTAAGATGGAATCTCAGGGTCATTTTGATTTGCATTTCCATCATGACTAAGGACAGTGAACATTTCTTTAAATGTTTCTCAGCCATTAGAGACTCCTCTGTTGATAATTCTGTTTAGCTCTGTACCCCATTTTTAGTTAGATTATTTGGTTTGTTGGTATTTAATATCTAGAGTTTATATGCCAATATTTTATGCCAATATCATACAGCTTTTTATTACTATTGTTTTGTAATACAATTTGATATCTCCATTGCAGGTTTCACCTTTTCCAATCCTACTTTATTTGGGGTTCTTTAAATGCTTATACCTCCCTTGTTAATGCCCGGCTAGTGCTCTGGAGAGGGTCCAAGGTAGTTTCTCTGGAGTTGGATTGCGGATGCCCTTCTAGTTTATCTCTTGGGTGGCCAGAGCTGATGGCTCAGGCAACCGATCAGAATTGAAAGAAGAAAAAGGAAGGAAGGAAAAAAAGAGCCCAAGGTTTCTTCTCTAGGGACTGGCTGTACTGCGGCTGAGGAGAACTTAAATTGACCACCTTTTTTCCTATGGCTGAGGCTGTAAAAGCAGCTTCTGGCTAGAAACTGCATGGGGGGTCCTAAAAGGAGGCTCTTTGATCTGTAGAAAGGCCTCTCCAATAAATTGGTGTAAACAGGCTAATTAGCCATAGAAGGCTGATGCCCCTGAGTCTGCTAACTTATTTGCAAATCTATAGAGAAATAAGAAGTAAGAGAGAGAGAGAGATAGAAAATAAACCACTCACACACATACGTTCAAGAGAAGAGGACCAGGAGAAAAGGTGGATGAAGTCAGGCGTCTTAACTTCAACTGAAGTTAAGCTGCTTAATCTTTCCTCCTCTGTTCTCCCTCATTTTCCTCTGTTCTCTTTCTCCTCAATTTTTTCCTTCATTTCCTCCTCTGTTCTCCTGCTCACGTTTATTGTAGCCCATATTTATACTTCTGAGAAAAGGGAATTACCTCATAGTCAGAAGAGTATAATTAATCACAAAAGCAGATGAATTCTAAAATACAACAGGTTACATGCTAAAGCATGTAACTTTAAAAAGTTAAACATTTATTATCTATATATCCATTATGTAAGTTCATGGCGAGTTCAGAATGACAAAAGTTGACAGGGTCTAAGGTTAATAGGGTCTGAAACTTACAAGAGCATACAACTTATCAGTTAGGATGGGCCTGACTATATATTATCCAGCTATCTCTTAGTTAATTATGAGCTCAGGACAATAATTTTGTCTGTCTTTCATTCTAAGAAACAGAGTAAATTCAGACATCTCTAGGTAACTTCATTCCATATAGGTTCACATGGAGTTTAAACAAAATTAGCACCAGGACTCGTGGTGCCATCTGCGGTGGAGGCTTATCTGAAGCCACAAATCTGCTGGTAGGCTATCTTGGTGAGGCATCTGGAGGTCCACAAAGGTATTTATTGCAGCCATAAACTAACTTTAACTTTTAAAACTATTTGAGTCAAATAAGGAATTCCATAATCAGGGGTTAATTCATCTGGATAACAAAAAGTACATCTTCAATAAGATCCTCCAGGAAGTTTGCTCAATCAGGGCTGGTCAGTACCCAGAAGCTAACAATTCACACCAATGCCAGATGTATTTACTTTTGGTTTTTTGAGACAGGGTTTCTCTGTGTAATCTTGGCTATTCTGGACTCTCTTTGTAGACCGGGCTGGCCATGAATGTAGTCCTGGCTGTCTTGGACTCACTTTGTAGACCAAGCTGGCCTTAGACTCACAGTGATTCACCTGCCTCTGCCTCCCTGAGTGCTGGGATTAAAGGCATGTGCCACCATGCCAGGCTCTAATGCCAAATTTCAGAGAGATGCAGTAGTGCACAATTGACAGGGTCGTCAGAGGTTGGAAGCAAGTCTGGGGCACATCACGATACAGACCTTGCAAATATCGGATCACCTCCAGAGATCTCTCATGCCTCCTGGATTTCCCAAATCAATGGCTCCTGACAGCATCTCAGAGGCTGGAAGCAGTTTCGGGGTACATCATGGTATAAGACCTTGCAAACACCAGATCACCTCCTAGACAGCCCACATTCCTAGTGAGCTCCCTTAATAGGGTGGCTCTTGGCACTCCCTTCCAACCCACCTACCCTAGATAAGAGAGAAAGGAGGTTTATGGGAACAGAAGAAGTAGACCTTGTTGGATTCAGTTCCTGGGAGCGATTTTCCTGGCATAGTGAGCAGGATTTCAGCAGACCAGCAATTCCACCAAAGTTGCTGCTGGAACCTGGAGCAGCCAGAACCTTAAGCCTCAGCCAGAGCTCAAATCCTTGAAGTCTTCACTGCAGCAGTTCTTTCTTGGAGCATCTCAAAGTGGAGCAATGAACAGCCATACAATACCAACACCCAAAAAGCCTCTTCCTCTTGTTTTGGGCATATATATATATATATATAGTCTCAGAGTCTGTATTAGGATGTTTTTCAGCTGGCAACAAACAAACCACCCATGAAGTTGTTCGACTTCTAAGTGAATAAACCTCACCTGTTCTCTCACAAGTCTGTTCCCCATCCCACACTTGGAATCAAAACAAAAACATGTTTATATCCAGTACACTCCAGAAGTTCTTTTGCCGTACAGGATTGTTTTAGCTATCCTGGCTTTTTTCCATATGAAGTTGAGAATTGCTCTTTCAAGGTCTGTAAGGAATTATGTTGGAATTTTGATGGGAAGTTCATTGAATCTATAGATTGCTTTTATTACGTTAATCCTACTGATTCATGAGCAAGGGAAATCTTTCTAATAACTTCTTTAATTTCTTTCTTCAAAGACTTATAGCTCTTGTTATACAAATCTTTCACTTGCTTGGGTAGAGTTACACCAAGATATTTTATATTATTTATGTCTGGTGTGAAATCTGTTGTTTCTTTAATTTCTTTCTAAGCCATTTATCATTTGTATAAAGGAAGGCTACTAATTTTTTGAGTTAATTTTCTATCCAGCCATTTTGCTGATGGTGTTTATCAGCTGTTGGAGTTCTCTGGAAGAATTTTTGGCATCACTTATTTATACTATCATATAATGTGTAAATAGTGATACTTTCGCTTCTTCCTTTCCAATTTATGTCCTCTTGATCTCCTTTAGTTTTCATTCTTGTTTTTTTTTTTTTTTTTTTTTTTTGGGTATTTTTGTTCTAGTACTATGTTGAATAGATATGAAGAGACTGGACATCCTTATCTTGTCCCTGATTTTAGTGGACTTGTTTTAAGTTTCTCTCTGTTTAATTTGATGCTGGCTATAGGCTTGCTGTTTATTGTCTTTATAATATTTAGGTATAGGCCCTATATCCCTGATATCTCCAAGACATTTTTTTATCACGGAAGGATGTTGGATTTTGTCAACAGCTTTTTGAGAGTCTAATGAAATGATCATGTGCTTTTTTCCCTTTCAATTTGTTTATATGGTGTATTACATTGATGGAGTTTTATATGTCGAATCATACCTTCATCCCTGTTTCCCTGCATCCCTGAATCTCTGCATCCCTGCATCTCTGCATCCCTGCATCCCTGGGATGAAGTTTAATTAATCATGGTGGATGATGTATGTGATGTGTTCTCGGATTCAATTATTATTTTTTGTTGGGTGACTTTTAATGACTGCTTCTATTTCCTTAGAGATTACAGGACTATTTAGATTGCTAACTCCATCCTGATTGAACTTTGGTAAATGGAATTTATCAAGAAAATAATCCATTTCTTTAGATTTTCCAGTTTTGTCTAGTATAGTCTTTTGAAGTAAGACCTAATGATTCTTTGGATTTTCTCAGTGTCTGTTGTTATGTCCCCGTTTTCATTTCTGAATTTTTTAATTTGGAAATTGTCTCTCTGCCTTTTAGTTAGTTTCCTAAGTGTTTACCTATCTTATTGATATTATCAAAGAAGCAGGTATTAGTTTTGTTGATGCTTTTTATTACTCTCCTTGTTTCTAAGTTACTGATTTCATCCCTTAGTTCAGTTTTTCCTTCCTTCTATTCCTTTTGGGTTTCTTTGCTTGTTTTTGTTTTAGAGCTTTCAGATGTGATGTTAAGTTGCTAGTATGAGATCTCTTAAAGTTCTTTATTTAAAAACAAGGAATTCCCGAAATTTGTGGATAAATGGATTGAGCTAGAAATGATCATAATGAGTGAGTTAACCCAGAAGCAGAAAGAATCAAATGGTATATACTCACTTATATCTGCATACTAGCCCAAGGGGCATGTCCCACGAAAGCCTTCACTTACCAGGAAACTGGGACAGAGGGGAGGACATCCTATTGGGACTCTAAATGAGAGACGCATGGGAGAATAGCAAAGTAGAAGGATCCAGAGGGTCCTAGAATTCTACAAGTAGAACAATATGATAAGCAGATTTGGGCCCAGGGGTCCCGCTCAAACTAAGGCACCAGCCAAGGACAATACAGGAGGTAAACTTTAAACCCCTTCCCAGATCTAGCCAATGGTCAGAATATTCTCCACAGTTGAGTGGAGAGTGGGATATGACTTTCTCACGTACTATGGTGCCTCACATTTGACCATGTCCCCTGGAGGGGGTGACCTGGTGGCACTCAGAGGAAGGACAGCAAGTAGCCAAGAAGAGACTTGATACCCTATGAGAATATACAGGGGGAGGTAATCCCCCTCAGGAACAGTCATAGGGGAGGGGAATAATGGGAAAATGGGGGGGGGGGAGGAATGGGAGGATACAAGGGATGGGATAAACATTGAGATGTTACAAGAATAAATTAATTAAAAAAAGGAAAAAAATGATTAAGGTGACTCTAAAAAAAAAAAGTTCTTTATGAAGGCTCTTAGGGCTATGAAATTTCCTCTTAGAACTTATTTCATTGTGTCCCATAAGTTTGGTTTTTTGCCTTTATTTTTATTTAATTTTTGGAAGTCTTTAATTTCTTTCTTTCTTTCTTCCCTGACCCAGTGGTAATTGAGTAGAGAGTTATTCAGTTTCCTTGAGTTTGTAGCTCTGTGTTGTTTCCGTTGTTGTTGTTGAGTTCCAGCTTTTTAGTTCTAGCATTTTATTTGACTGATGTACTGATATTTTAAAATCTTATTTTCTTTGACAGATGTATCAATTCCTTCAATCGTATCTTCTATGCTAGAAATTATCTCTTTCAATATGTTGGTGATGCTTGTGTCTGTAGTTCCTGTTCTCCTTCCTAGGTTTTTCATCTTCAGGATTGTCTCAGTTTGTATGGTTTTTTTTTTTATTGCTTCTCTTTCCCTTTTCAGGTCTTCAACAGTTTTATTCATCTCCTTCTCAAGTTTGCTTGTATTTTCCTGTATTTATTTAAGGGATTTATTAATTTCATTCACATGTTTGATTGTATTTTCCTGTATTTCTTTGAAGGATTTATTCATTTCTTATTTAAAGGTCTCTATCATCTTCAAAAGTTTACATTTAAGGTCTTTTTCTGTACTTCAGCTGTGTTAGGATATCAAGTGCTTGCTATAGTAAGATAGCTGGCTTCTGGTGATGCTGTTCTGTCCTGGCTTTTGTTGAGTGTGTGCTCATGCTGTTCTTTAGTCATCTGTTTGTCTATGTTGTTGGCAGGCTTGGATGTCCCTGGTAGTCTCTGGTGGTTATTGCTTCTGATAGTCGCTGATGGCTGCTACATCTGAGATTGCAAGAAAAGCTTGGACACAAGGAACAGGCACATGTAGAGTTCGGGGCAGACCTCACCATTACTGGGAGTCCCCAATGGCTGCGGTATTTGGAACTGCAGGCAGAACTGGGACCAGGGAAATCATGAACAGAAGTCACAGGGAAGACCTCACTGGCACTAGCAGTCCCTGATGGCTGCCGCCTCTGAGATTGCAGGCAAAACTGAGGCCTAGGACCTGGCACTCCAAGGTCATAGAACAGATTTCACCACTGCTGGCTCATCGTCTTATATTTCATATCCTACCACCAATTTTATTTTATTTTTAACATTCAGTTTATTCCAGGAATGTTTATTCCTCTTTATAAGAGAAAAGTCCTATTTTTTTTTTAAAGCAAAGCGTATTTGGCTTGCAGATCTCATGGTCATAGTTTCCTTCTTATTGAAACAATTACTTTCCTCTTATATTTCCCCTGTGAATAGAAGTTTATCTTAGCACCTTAACTTTCTAAAATGAATTTTAATTTTTTTTGAAATTTAATTATAATTATCATTCCACCCTTCCCCTTTCTCCCTCCAAATGTTCCCATGGACTCTTGGCTGCTCTCTCCATAATTTAGCAATTTATTATCCACTTGCTCTTTTTCCTATTTTGTTCTTATTCTTTTTTTAAACTTTTTTATTCATTTATTCTTGTTACATCTCAATGGTTATCCCATCCTTTATATCCTCCCATTCTTCCCTCCCTCCCATTTTCCCCTTATTCCCCTCCCCTATGACTGTTCCTGAGGGGGATTACCTCCCCCTGTATATGCTCATAGGGTATCAAGTCTCTTCTTGGCAACCTGCTGTCCTTCTTATTCTCATTCTTCCTCCTTCTCATCCTCCTCCTTTTCATTTATCTTTTTCCTGTTTTTATTGATTGTGTTCTTGTTTTTGTCTTTGTTTTTGTTGTTCTCTTCCTTTTCATGCTCTTCCTCCTCCTCCTTCTTTTTCTTCTTCTGGTAGTGATATGGGGCATAAAGTATAGATAGTTAAATGATTAAAAAATTGAAGAAAGACAAAAGAAGTAAAAGTAATATGATCTGTAGAGGTAGGGTGTGTGTGTGTGTGTATGTGTGTATGTGTGTGAACTTTCTCAGATAGAAATTTAACAACTGGACAGACTACAGACTAGACTCAAAGAAATATATTCCCAGAATACTTTGATATCTTCTAGCTCTAAATTGGATTCTCTACTCAGATCCATTAGGAAGAAAATCTCACCCCTGGATGTGGGAGCTGCCTGAGAAGACTATCCTTCTTTGTTTCTCTCCAGTTGGAGCTCGTTGTAAATCTTTGAGAAGACTATGTCTTGTCAAGTCATCAGTATCTAAAAGGAAATAGGAGAAAATAAGCCTCCAATAAGCTGATAAACCAAATTTCAACAAATTCTGTACGTATACTAAAAAGAAAATTATATAATTATAATATAAAAGAAAAATATATACATTGTATATTATTTATATATGCTAATGTATATTAATATAAATATATAAACACAAAATATATTTACATTTTAATTTATTTTAAAATTTATTATATAATATCTGTTTGTTGTGTTTTGGTTGTATTTTTGTAATGTAAAATATAAAATGTATTATATATTATATATAAAGGGAAATAGATATAATATAAAAGAAAATTATATAATCATATAATAGAAACATTAGAGCAGCAGTTGAGTGGACAGTACTGTACTTGAGCATGCCACGGAACAATACCACCAGACACCACCAGGGAAGCCTGTGTTTATTGTCAGGCCATGTTGGAGCTAAACAGACATGCACAAATCTGGGCTTCCCCTTGACTGACAATGATCAGCTTTATGTAGTACAGAAGTCTTCCCGTGTTGATGGATATATGTCTCTGTGTGTATTTTTTGTGTGTGCAGGTACCATCACTGTCAGATCTTCTACAGCTGGAGTTACAGGCAGTTATGAGTTACCTAACATGGCTTCTAAGTACCAAACTCTGGGCCTTTGGAAGAATAACATGTGGTCTTAACTATAAGCCATCTCTCCAGCCCCAGAATTTTCACTTTTACCTTGTAATTTGAAAAATACAAAAAGAGAAAATTAAATAAAAAGAAAAATATGTAATAAATTATATGCTATAAAATATATATGTAAATTACATAATGCAACCCTTGGAGTTTATGCTCATATAATGTTGAAATTTAATCTCTCTCTGTCTCTCTGTTTCTCTCTCTCTCTCTCTCTCTCTCTCTCTCTCTCTCTCTCTTTCTCTCTCTCGTTTCTAAAAAGCCATAGTGCCCCAAACAGAAGTTTGATTGTACTTTGCACATAACTTATTTATTGAATAAATGAATATTTGTCAGTATATACATAACCACAAATAGCAAGTACTAGATTGAGAAAAAGATATTTGGGTTTTAATATGCAGAGCCACTTACCAGCTATGAGGGCTCAGGCAAGGAGCTGAACCTGAACTCAGCTTCCTCGACTGTACTTCCTCAACTATAGGCTGTACAGACCTGTGTGGCCACCACACAGGCTTATTGCAAGGTTCAAATGCAGGAACGTGGGAAAGTGCCATGAACACAACTGGGAACAATACAGATGTAGCAAGTGATAATAATTCAAACTTCAAGTTGAGGAATAGTCTCACACCCTTGGATTGTGCTGATGTAGTCAACAGACAGTGTCAGAGTAGCTAGCTGGTCACTGGTGAGAACGAGTAAGCCATTCTTCAGAGTGAAAAAAATTCTGCAAGATTCTATAGTCTGTCCTGATAATGAGTCACTTCCCAAATTTCATGATGTTAGAGACCCACCAATAACTCTTTTGAAGAAACTCAAGAGCAAGATGTTCCTCGTTTATTTACATACACCCAACAGCAGCAAAACCTTTCAAGGGACTGAACAGGACTAAAGTCTAGCATGCAAGGATCTATATACACAAATGATTTTCTTCACTTAGAAAAACAAAACATATCAGCAGATAAATACAAGATGTAAAATACAATGAAAAACAACCATCGATATATATAGCTTTCCCAGAGAACTGTACAGGGAAGTGACTGAAGAGCACATGGACAGTGCTCCAGGCAGGTGGCCGTGAGACGGACAGAAATGACTGTAGACGCCTGATGGCTCGTCTATGGCCAGTTACAGAGTACAGGCTGCTGAACTGCTAGGTCAGTGATGAGGCTATGTATCCTGACTCTAAGTACCAGAACATTTGGCCGTAGCACCCAGAAAAGGAAATGCTAACTTTGTGGACAGTAAATGGCCTTTTTGTTCCTGTCAAGAGCAAGAGAAATACTTGATGCTCTTATTACATGTGCCTCTGAAATAGTTGGTGAATTTCATGACAAAACTTGACTAGAGAGCTACAGGTATAACTAGGACTTTCAACTTTAACCACAGGCTACCCTTATCCTAGCTTGTGTCCTCCTGCCCTATAAGTCAGTCTTGCAAATCCACCCCTAAAAGTTGCCAGCTCCATTTCCCCCTTTATTAATCCCTTTTTCCTCATTCTCCCAGATGGAATTAAGGATGCCTGAATGCCTTACTGTATTCCCAGCCTCTTTTACTCACTTTGGAGGAAGAAGAGGTCTGCAAGGCTGTTTTAGATGCTGTCTGAGATGGCTCAGGCCATGCCCTCACTTGGGTGCTGTTGTCCTTGGAGCCCTCGGTTGCTATGAGCAGGCACACAGAGTGTGGTGCTAAGACACTTTAAAGTTTCTAGTGTTGTAAGACCCGCAAACACTTACAATTTATGTGGTGAGTTTTAAAATTTAAAAACACTAAAAAAGGCATGATAGCCTGGAATTACTGAACTCATTCAAATTTGTAACACACAAAATGGTTGATTTGAATTCAGGAGCTGCCCCTGGTACTAAGAACTCCATTTTAAAGAAAGATTAAAAAAAAAAAATCCTAACACACACACACACACACACACATGCTCCATCCCCCACCCCACCCTCCCACACAAACCTCAAAACATTTTTCACCAAATACTGATACAAACATATAACAAAGAGGATAAAAAGTTATTTAAATACACACAAATTCTTTAAACTCAAATACTGCCATAGTAATTATGAGGAGGGATATATCTGAGGAGTGTGGCAACAGGACAGAGAACAAACTGTGACAGCTGAGACAGTACTGTTAATTCTGTTATACTGCAAACTTTTGGTAACAAAAATGTCTTCTTTTCACTCTGTATGTGGATGGGGGTTTTTCCCGTTGAAGCTCTGTGGCTCTTTTCAGCTGAACTCAGTCTTTTGAATTTGATGAAGGCCATGCCATGTGCCCTCATGTGTGTGTTTAAGGCAGCTTCTGTTTCAAAAGTCTTGGCACACATTTGCACTTCCTGTCTGACGCTGCGCCCTCTGCAGCCTCGTCCTCGGGGCCGAGCTTTTTCTCTTGCTGGCTGCCTTCCCCAGCTCCATTCTGCTTGGACACATGCTGAGGCTTCTTCAACTTGTGCAGGATAAAGAGGTGACTGGACAGGGAGACATGGGACTGGGACATGTACCAAAGGCCGCACTCCCAGCACGGGTAGGAGGAGCTGTCCGACTTGTGTGGGGGATGTGCTCATGGAACTGCAGCAGGTGTGTGGTGAAGCCACACATGGCGCACTTGTGAACCTTGAAGACATTGGTTTTCCGTTTCTTCAGTGGCTGGGTGATGGCTCCTCTGGGAGGCCTGAATTCTAAAACCAGTTCTTCCAACTTCCGTTTGAGACTGAGAGCCTTGGCATCTTCCTTTCTTTCCATTTCCTCCTCCTCCTCTTCCTCCTCCTCCTCCTCCTCCTCCTCCTCCTCCTCCTCCTCCTCCTCTTCATTGGTCCTGTTAGTCAACTCTTTCACGTCAGGGTCCTTGATCCCGTGCAGCAGCCGCTTCGTGAAGGTCCGCCATGAGTCTGCGCAGTGTGAGCAGGCGTAAACATTCCTGATGCCTTTGTGCTTGATGCGATTGTGGTGGCACAGGCTGTGGCAGGAGCTGAAAGACTTGTCACACTGACTGGCGGCAGGGGTGCTTCTTCATTTGCTTCCCATGTTCCTTCCTCATGTGACAGATATACACTTCCCACTGTGTGAACAGAGGGTCACACTCCCAATATGTCCACCCGAGACTGGCCATCTTCTTAGATTCTCTGAATTTCTTTGCAGGAGATAGAGACTTCTTTTCCAACTTCTCTTGTCCTTTCATGGACTTGGCATTCTCTCTGCTATGGTTTGCTTAATTCTGATTTGCAGGCTTAATGCTGAAAGGCATGTTTATACCCAAGTGTGGAGGCCTTTCAATATTTTTCAGTGTTCCACGCATAGACTTGATATGGTCCACCATAAGTTGCTTCTCTGCTTATAAATGAGAACAGTCGGGACACTTGAAAACAGACACCTTTTAGTTTTCAACGTGCTGGTCAAAGTGGCGGTACAGCAAGGTTTGCAGTGTGAACACAGTGTCGCACATGGAACACTTATAGATTATTTTTGCTTCTCCTATCTTGATGCCAAGATGCTGCAGGTAGGTGTGGGAATGTGTACTTGGGGGCAGACCTAAATGCCATTGGACAGATAGGACACTTGTAGGAGACATCACAGTGAGAGCCTTGACTGTGAGACTTCAGTGTGGCCACATCAGAGTACACAACATTGCAATGTACACATCAAAACCCAACTGTCTGCGTACATGTCCTCGGGCATGGGAAAGGAGGCTGCACTTGTAACAAACAAGGTTCTTTGTAGAGTGGTTGCACGTTACTTCAATGAGCACACTTCGCCTCTCATAGTGCTGGGTCAGGCTCATTTCCAGGGTGAAGGAGTCTCGATACTCTACTTATACCCACACATTGGTAATGCGATCCCTGCATTGGTGGGAGGACTGAGGTTTGGGATGTAAACAGGGACTGGATTGACACTGCTCAGCTCCTTGTTGAAAGCTTCTGCCACAGAACTCTGCAAGGATGACCCCACCTGGACCTGAGACACCTTTTTAGGTGGTTGTGAGGCCGCTGCATTGATTATTGCCTGCTTCATTTGTTGCCGAGGTTTGGTTAGCAGTTGGTGGAGTTCAGATATGGCCTGGGCACCCTGAGGCAGAAGGTTAAGGTTGGCAAGGTGCACAGTCTTTGGCACAAGTTTGGCATTGGCCAGGGTGGATGCCTGCACCAAAATGGTTTGCTTCTGGATGGCATTGGCAGCTTTGATGATGGGGCTGCTAGTACTCTGAACAAAGGCAAAAGATATGACCATGGCTTTCACCTTCATGTTGTTAGCAAGCTTCAGATTGGTGACTTGAGACCCTGCCGTCTTGAAGGCAGACACAAGAAGAAAAGCAGTAGCCATGGGCTTGATGGTGACCTGTTTGGGGGTCAGCTCTGCTGGGGAAACTGCACTGGTAACCATGGCCATCTGCAGAGGTGCCCTGAGAGGAGAGGAAAGGACAGTGGCTGAGGCCGAAGAGGAGAGGAATGATGTCACAGAGGCCATAACAGTTGCTCCCTACTCAGAAGGCTTCTTCCAAGAGTCCAGATGCACTTCTGACAAGACTCTTGTCACTGTCCTCTTGATCTCCCCAGATGATGTCTTGATGGCCTTGTTGCCAACTTTGGGGATTTCTGGGGTGGACCGCACAGTAGAGGATGGGGATCTTTTGGTGCTGTTCTCACTGGATACATTCCTGGGACTATGTAGTGGCTTCAGAGAGGCTTTCAGTGTGACATCAATGAGACTATGGGACTCAGAAGACTTGTCAGCTGCTTTGGGACTGTTGTGTACTTCTGTTGGTAATGGAGAAGCTTCCTAGGAATTGGCTACAGGCTTTTTTCAGGAGTCTTAAGCAGCTTTTTTAGCACTCAGGGCTGCGATGGCAGCTATGCATGAGGAAAGCTTGGAGGACGAATTTGTTTTGGAAGATGTGACAGCAGGAATGTTGGTTGTCTTTGTTCTCAGAGCTCAGCTTCCCATCAAGGACCCTGTTTTCAAGCATCTTCTCAAGAGTTCTCTTTCAACTTATCCTCTGATTTTCTGACCTTAAAAGGCTCATAAACACTCAGGCTTATGGAATTCATTTCTGTTTATCTCTTGACTTTGTTTTTAACCATATGGCATGGGGTAGAAATTCCCCTCCAAGTGCCTTCAGTCCTATTGGGGAGCTGAGCCTGTCAATATATTTGATCTGAAAACTGGACCTCATATCTTCCTTATCAGGCCAGTTATCCACCTCTATTCTCTCATCATCATCAAACTCTTCATCACTGAAGATAGGGATGAACTGCCTGAATGTAAGGTCTTTAAGAGTCACCACTGAGGTAATTGTGCCCCTTTAAGGACTTTGTCCCATCCTTGTCAGAGCTGTCAAAAGAGGATGAAGTGAGGAACCCATTATGCAAGCCATTGCCTATGGGGTTGTGGCTGTCTTCTTCCAGTCCCTCAATGGAGTCGATGTTGCAAGCATTCTTCACAAACACACTAATGCCAACATCTAAGGAGGATGGAACATGAGAGTCGTCATCCATGTGCACATTCTGCTTAATGTGGCATTAGTGGTCATCATGTCCAGATTCAGTGGCTGGTTTGGGATCTACCATATCAGGTATGTCAAATGCTGCCAAGAGATCAGCAAAGTCTGGGGTCTTTATATCCCCCATGGTCATTTGATCAGATGTTCTTGTGAACCTTGACCTTTTGAAACGACTTTGGGTTAGTCTTCAGTTATTATCACTCGGTTGCATTCTCTGCAAATGTGAAAGAGTTAAAAGAAGCCCCAGTCAACAGGCCCCCTGTCCTGGGGGGCCTGGTCTGCGCTCAAGCCCAGGTGTCTTGGTTGCGGCTCCCTCTGCAGTGTTAGCAGCGGCAGCTTCCATGCTATGGGCATGTCGCACCTCTGTGCCACCTGGGTCTGTGTGCGAGAACGGAGCCAGGCTTCACAGCCCTGGGGATCCTCACCGCAGCAGCCTCACCGTGCACCAGGACACTGGGGAAATCATCAATTCTATAAAATCTATTCTCTTAATTTTCCTGTTACCAATAAATAATCTACAGTTCTATGACATAGAACAAATTGGATTATTTGATATTTTCTCCACTTATACATTAATTATTTGAAATTCAAATAGGAAGCTTTTACAAAGTAGGATAACTAGTTAAATTTCAGTATCTAGATCTAAACCTAAAACCAGATTAAAAACGCAATATACCAACAAATTTATCACACTTTCTCAATCGTTATTTTCTCTTAGACTATTGTGCTAATAAAAACTTCAAAACTTATTATAAATCATGTTAATTTTCAGGCAAACGCAGACAGGAGGTTAGTAAGAAATCACGTATGCTTATTAATCCAATAATAGAACCAGAGAGCAAAACCACTATATCCAATAATTATGTGAATAAAATCTGAAGATATTATTTTGCATTGTTCATTGATTTTACAGGGTTATAATTTTACACATATCTACTATAATTTGCAGTATAATAAAAATGTAAGCATCTGAAGATCCAAGATGGTGGCGCCAATCACACACTGTATCTGATTGATAGGAAAACCAGGACTGCACAGGGACCTAAAGACCGAAATCAGATCTACAAAACACCAGTGCTGCTGATTCCCAGGTGAGAGAGTTCCACATTGTGTGGAGCACAGGTGGGTCCGACCTCCGGCCACCCAGCTAACCCACAGAAAAATCCCGGGACAGCCCACATTAGCTGCCGTCTTGATAAGGCCTGTGGGATATTGACGCAGCTTCAGGTTTTCACCACCCTTCTGCTTGCTGGATGCTAGCAGGGAGCAGACATACAGAGCTGAGTCCTGGCACCAGACACATTCTACATTAGCTGCTTTCCAAGAAAGAGTGAGGGGCACCCAAGAACCTTTGGGCTCTGATCTCTCTCAGCCCCCCAGTTGCTTGCCAGCCTAGCCCAGCTAGGTCACAGAGCAGATAGGCAGAGCCCTGCCATCTTACTAGGGCTTGTGGAGAATCCAAGCAGCTTGGAGTTCCTATTTCTCACAGCCCCCACCTCCCCCTGCTCCCGCGCCAACAATTGCTTAATAGCCAGGCCCATCTGTGACACAGAACAGACAGGCAAAGCTGAATCCAGGCGCCATCCATAATCCGCATTAGCTGCCATCCTATGAACAACTTCAGGGCTGGGCCTGGCTCTGCCACCCTGCTTGCCTGAAGCATACAGCCCTGACACAGCTAAGATGCAAAGCAAACAGGCTGAGCAGAAACACGCTTGGGCCACAATCTGCATTAGCTGCTATACTGTTAGCAGGTTCTGGCTCTGATCTCAGCCCACCCACCTGCAGCTTATTGTCCTGCTTCATCTAGATCACAGAGCAGACATACAGAGCAGAGACCTGCGCAGGCCACACCCCACATTAGCTGACATTCTATGAGCAGCTTTGAGCTCTAATCTCTCTCTTCCTTCGGCCAGTGGCTTACTGGACTAGCCCAACCAGGGCACAGAGCAGATAAACAGATACCTGTCATCTCAATAAGGTCTATAGAACACCCCAGCAGCTATTGGCTCTGGCCTTCATCAACTCCCAACTGCTTACCAGCCTGGCCCATCTGGGATACAGACCAGATAGACAGAGCTGAATCTGGTGCAAATTAAGACTCACATTTGCTGCTATCTCAAAAGGTCTGTGGGGCACCCAAGCAGATTCAAGCTTGAATTGCTTGCAGCCCTGCAGCTGCTTACTGATCTAGCCCATCTGGAATACAGAGCAGATAGACAGAGCCCTGCCATCTCGAAAAGAACTGTAGGGCACCTGAGAAGCTTTGGGCTTGGAAATCAATCACCTGACTCCTCTCCTGCCTGACCCAACTGGGATACAGTCATGGAATCCAGTGGAGCTGAGCTGGGTGCAGGCTCTAACACCCATTGTCCAACTGTCTCTGTCATCTTCTCATTTGGAAAGCTATTAACCTGCACTCCCGGTATACTCAGGTAATTGAGTTTATACTTTCTCAAGTCTCTGATGGAGTTGAAGACCAGGTAGCTTAGTTTTACAATGAAGCTTAGTTGTTTAGGGGTTAAGATGTTTTTAGGTCTAGATAGATGTTTTAAGTTGATAATGACAAGATGTGATGGAGATTGATTTACATTCAGAATGTAGATAGGAATGATGTTTTCTTCAAGGTTGTCAAATACAAATAGCCAAAAACAGTAAGAATGTAACATTTATATAATTTCTGATTGTGTCATGGTTTTTCTTACTATGGGTAGGTTATTGTATATATATGGAATAATATAAATGTCTATGTAAAAATGTTTAATAAAAAATAAAAGAAAAAGATAAAAGAAACAAAGTAAGCATCCAATACACCAATTGAAGCACTGGCAGAATATTCAGCCTAATAAGTATATTCCCTCAAAAAAAAAATTATTGGAGTTAGAATGGCTAAGATGAAAAGAAGTCAGGAATATAAAAAATACAGTTATGCTGTTTAATTTTCTGTTGCTGTAGTAGAACACTCTGACAAAAAACAACTCGAGGAAACTCTTAGTTCCACTTATATTTCCAGGTCACAATCCATCATTGAAAGGAGTTAAGGCAGGAAAATGAGGAAAGGAACCTCTGCTTAATGGTATGCCTTGGTTTGCTTGAGAACTCATGCAAAGCTAGTTTCCTTATACACCCAAGACTGACTTGGCTAGGAATAGTACTGCCCACAATGTACTAGCCTACTAGCTGTCATATAGAAAGATCCTCTCAGACATACCCACAGGCCTATCTGATACAGGCAAGCTGTGTGAAGTTGAAATTTAAAGCTAACTAGGACAACAATATAATACATACTAACTCTTTTAAAATAGTAATGTCTAATAAAATTACAAATATAACTTATGCAGTGTAGCATTATATAGGGATAAAATTAAATTTAAAGATCAACTTATTGAAACGTTCAAGAAAGTGATAAAAGCTTCATCCTTAATTTTCAGTTACATTTACTTTGAAATATAACAAATACACAGAAGATCAATAAAAAATAGCAAAGCATAATTTAATAGAATATTGGAAAGTCAATTACTTATATAAACAGCCCTATTGATTCACCAAATTTCTCCACTGGAATAAAGTTTTTTCTGCCTCTCTTAACTCTAAGAGAGTTCTTATGTGTTGTTCTTTTGTATTGTTCTAATAATTTTGTGCTCAAATTTCATAAATACGATTTAAAATAATGTATACTGTGCTGTTGAATAAAATGACTAAATATTAAAGACCGTATTTATGAATTCTATTTGTGCCTTCTATATATTTATACAGTTTTTCTAAGATAGCTCTTAACAGAGTCATATTTTAATATTTACTCTCTCCAAGCCTTCTGACCACCCACCCATACTCTCCTCACATCTGATCCCCACCTCCACTTTCCCTTCTGAGTGAGAATCAACAATCCTTCTTTGGGTCATCCTTGATACTGAGATTTGGGGGGGGGAGTCTGTAAATGTAGTATGGTTATTCTGTAATATATGGCTAATATTTACTTATAAGTGAGTATATAGAAAGCATATAGTATATAGAAATCTGGGTCTGGGATATCTCACTCAGGATGATTTTTTTCTAGTTCCAGCCATTTGCCTTCAAATTTCCATATTTCCTTCTTTATAATAGCTGAGTAGCATTCCGTTGTGTAAGTGTACCACATTTTCTTTATCCATTCTTTGGTTGCAAGACATCTGGATGGCTTCCGTTTTCTGGCTATTACAAATAAAGCTTCTATGAACATAATTGAGCAAGTGTCCTTGTTGTATTGTGGGGCATCTTTTGAGTATATGCCCAGCAGTGGTATTGCTGGGTCTTGAGGTAGAGCTATTTTCATTTGTCTGAGAAAGCACCATATTGATTTCCAAATTGATTGTACAAACTTGCACTCCCACCAGCAATGCAGGAGTGTTCCCTTTTCTCCACTTCCTCACTAGCATGTGTTGTCCCTTGAGTTTTGGGTCTTAGCCATTCTGACGGTTATAATATGTAATCTCAGACTTGTTTTGATTTACATTTCCCTCATGACTAAGGACATTGAGAATTTTTTAAAATATATATTTATTTTATTACACATGAATAAAACAAACTACATACGGCAGGAGAACCATGAGACAATAATGAGTTATATAAATGTTACATTCATATTGATTTGGCTATTTGTATTTGTCAAACTTGAAATAAACATCTTTCCTATCTTGTTGGGTATAAATTTCTGAATGAAATTCATATCTATTATATCTCACCTCTATAAACTTATATCCTTTATCTTGATCTAAAAAGATCTTATGCCCTAACCAACTAAACTTGATTGTAAAACTAAACTATCTGGTCTTCAAACCCCCTAGGAGACTTGAGAAGGAATAAAATATAAATGCTTGGGTGAATGAGTAGTGCAGGTTAGCAGCTTCCAAAATGAAAAAATGACTGAGACAGTTTATTGCCTGAACAGTCACCCAACACTTTATATAACATTGGAGACTCATCTTCGACCTTCTAGCCCAATATCTCTGCCAGACTTGTTCATGAAGCAGGAACTGTTGAGGACTTGCTTACCCTGTCTTGGCAGAGTTCAGCAGTTAACTCTGCTTGCATTTAAGCTTGCCCATTTTTAGGCAGAATTCTGTCTGTGGCAGAAAGTGCTTCTCAGCCATTCAAGATTCCTCTGTTGAGAATTCTGTTTAGTTCTGTACCTTATTTTTATATTTGGATTATTTGATTGGTGGTGTCTAATATCTTGATTTCTTTATATATTTTGGATATTAGCCTTCGTCAGATGTAGGGTTAATGAAGATCTTTTCCCAATATGTAGGCTGTCATTTTGTTCTATTGACAATGTTCTTTGTCTTATAGAAGGTGTTGAGTTTCCCAAGGACAGTAAGTGTAGTAAATATCGAACCCCTACTAAGATATAGCTAATGGACAGGAAATTCTGCACAGTTGAGTGGAGAGCAAGGACTGACTCTGGCATGAACTCTGGTGCCCTATATTTGATCACTTCCCCATGGTAAGTAGGCCTGGTGGCAATCAGAGAAAGAATAAGCAGGATACTAAGATGAGACTTGATAGCCTATGACCATATAGTGGGGGAGGAGGTCCCCTTTGGTCACAAACATAGGAAAAAGGAATAAGGTGAAAGTGGGAGGGAGGGAGGAAAGGGAGGATACAAGTGATGGGATAACAATTGAGGTGTAATCTGAATAAGGTAATTAAATAAAAAAACAGGACATTCTCCACAGTTGAGTGGAGAGTGAGGTCTGACTTTCATACAAACTCTGGTGCCCCACTTTTTACCACGTCCCCTTGATGGAGAGGCCTGGTGGCACTCAGAGGAAAGATAACAGGTCACCAAGAAGATACTCGATACCCTATGAGCATATACGAGGGGAGGAGGTCCCCCTTAATCACAGACATAGGGGAGGGGAGTAGGGGGGAAGCAGGAGAAAGGGAGGAATAGGAGGATACAAGGGATGGGCTAAGAATTGAGGTGTAATATGAATAAATTAATAAAATATTTTTTAAAAACTAAAAAAAAGGAAATGTTCTTATGGAACACAGTACCCTGTGATAAATTATATAAAATAAATATTTATACTGAAAATCAAAATAAAAATCCAATGCAAGTAAAAAAAAGAAGCTTTTCAGTTTCATGAGGTCCCATTTATTATTGATATGAGAGCCTAAGCTGTTAGTATTCTGCTCAGGAAGTTGTTTCCTGCGCCAATGAGTTCAAGGCAGACCCCCACTTTCTATTCTAATAGATTTACTATATCTGGTTTTATGTTGTGGTCTTATATTCATTGGACTTGAGTTGTGCAGGGCAATACGTGTGAATCTGTGTGGATTTTCTACATGTGGACATAGAGTTAGACCAGCACCATTTTTTGAAGATGCTATCTTTTTTCCATTGCATAGTTTTCAGTTTATTTCTGGGTCTTCAATTCAATTCTACTGATCCACAAGTTTGTTTCTATGCCATTACCATGCAGTTTTTACTACAGTTGCTCTGTAATACAGCTTGAAATCAGGGATGGAGATCCCTCCTGAAGTTCACAGGTATTTTTTTTAGCTATTCTGGATTTTTAAATATGGTGTTTAGAGTTGTTCTTTCAAGATCTGTAAAGAATTGTGTTGGTATTTTGATGGGAATTGCATTGAAACTGTAGATTGCTTTGGGTAAGGTGGCCAGTTTTATTATGTTAATCCTACAGATCCATGAGCATGAGAGATCATTGCACCTTCTGATATCTTCTTCAATTTCTTTCTTCAAAGATTTGAAGTTCTTGTCATGCAGGTCTTTCACTTGCTTGGTTACAGTTACACCAAGGTACTTTATTTTTTGTGGCTCTTGTTAAGACTATTGTTTCCCTAATTTCTTTCTCAGCCTATTTGTCCTTTGTATACAGGAAAGTTACTGATTTTTTAGTTAATATTGTACCCAGACACTTTGCTGAAAGTATTTATCAGCTATAGGCGTTCTCTGGTAGAAATTTTTTGGGTCACTTGTATATACTATTAAATGATCTGTGAATAGAGATACTTTAACTTCTTCCTTCCCAATTTGTATCCACTTTATTTCCTTTAGTTTTCTTATTGTTCAAGGGATTCAAGTGCTATATTGAAGAGATTTGGAAAGAATTGGCAGCCTTGTCTTATCCCTGGTATGAATGGAATTGCTTTAAATTCCTATCCATTTAATTTGATGTTGGCTATAGGCTTAACTATATATTGCCTTTATTGTGTTTAGGTATGTGTACTGTATCCCTTATCTTTCCAAGGCTTTTAACATGAATGAGTGTTGAATTTTGTCAAAGCCTTTGGCATCTAATAAGATGATTGTATGGTTTTTATCTTTTCAGTTTATTGAACCACTCCTGCATGCCTGGGTAAAGCCTAATTGGTCATGGCGGATGGATTTTTGTTGTTGTTGTTTGTTTGTTTGTTTTTGATTCGTTATTGGATTTGGTTTACAAGTAGTTTATTGAGTATTATTGTGTCAATGTTCATAATGGAAATTAGTCTTAAATTCTCTTTCTTTGTTGGTTTTTCCTGTGGTTTAGGTACCAGAGTGACTGTGGTCTCATAGAATGAGCTTGTCAATGTTTCTTCTGTTTCTACTTTGTGGAATAGTTTGAGAAGCATTGGTATATGCTCTCTCTTCTTTAAAAGTCTGGTAGCATTCTGCACGGAAACCACCTGGCACTGGGCTACTTTTGATTGGGAGAATTTAATGTTTGCTTCTAATTCTTAAGTGTTAAAAGATATTTAACTTGTTTACCTGATCTTGATTCAACTTTGGTAAGTGGAATCTGTCATGAAAATTGTCCATTTCATTTAGACTTTTTGTTGGGAACAAAAGGCCATATGGCCAATGTTCAGCCATCTTGTCCAAGTCTGCATCTTTAAGTCTCTGTCTTTCCCAGAGCTTACCTTTCACCAGGAACTAGCTGACCCTGTTGTGAGTCAGCAGCTAAAGACAGATAGGGATGAAGCAACACTGTTGTGAGTCAACAGTTAGACTAAAGCTAGATGAAGACAAAGCAAGATACCCTGTGTGGCAAGACATTATGACCCTGCCTGGAATTCCCTGTGTTTTGAGAAAAGCCTGCAGCTGCATTGCTATAGTAATATGCTTCCCTGCCTTCTGAATTATAAAAGCTGCTGCCTGACTAATAAAGTTTGAGAGTTTGATCAATAAGACTTGCTCTCCTTCTTTGTGTCTTGCATTCTCAACAGGTGACCTCCCTCCCGAGTTTTAGTCGAACCCTGCAGGTCAGAGCAACTGGCCCCCAACGTGGGGCAGGTATAACTTTTCAATTCTGTGGCATATAGGCTTTTGAAATAAGACCTTATGATTCTTTGGATTTCTTCAGTGTTCATTTCTGATTTGGGTATTGTCTCTCTGCCTTTTAGATAGTTTAGCTAAACGTTTATCTACCTTATTGATTTTCTCAAAGAATCAGCTCCTGAATTTGTTGAATCTTTGTATTGCTCTCTTTGTTTCTAATTTTTTTTAAATTTCAACCCCAAGTTTAATTTTTTCCAGCAGTTTACTCCTCTTGGGTGTATCTACTTGTTTTTTTCTAGTGCTTTCAAGTGTGCTGTTAAGTTGCTAATATGAGGTCATTCCATTTTCTTTATGAATGCACTTAGTGCTATGAACTTTTTTCTTAGCACTGCTTTCATTGTGTCCCATAAGTTTGGGTATGTTATGCCTTCATTTTCACTGAATATTAGGAAGACTTTAATTTCTTTCTTTATTTCTTCCCTGACCCAGTCGTCATTGAGTAGAGAGTTGTTCAGTTTCTATGATTTTGTAGATTTTCTGTTGTTGTTGACTCCAGCTTTAATCAATGGTAATCTGATAAAATACAAGGTGTTATTTCAATTTCCTATATTGGTTAATGCTTGCTTTATGACTATATGGTCAATTTTGAAGAAAGATCTATGAGATGTTGAAAAGAAGATATATTTCTTATGTGTTTGGGTAAAAGTTATGTAGCTATATGCTAAATCTGTTACTTTAATTATTTCTCTTTTTAGTTTCCATCTCAACAACTTTTACTTTGGTGAGAGTGGGGTGTTGAAATCTCTCACTATTAATGTGTAAGGATTGATGTGTGATTTAAGCTTTAGTAATGTTTCTTTTACAAATGTTGGTACCCCTGGATTTGGGTCATAGATGTACAGAATTTAGATGCCATTTTGGTAGATTTTTCCTATGGTGAGTATGAAGTGACCTTCCTCATCCCTTTCCATTAATTTTGGTTGAAAGTCTATTTTATTCAATATTTGAATGGCAACTCCAGCTTGATTCTTGGGTCTGTTTGCTTTTTCCAGCCCTTTACTTTGAAGTAAAGTCTATCTTTTTTGCTAAGGTGTGTTTCTTGTATGCAGCAGAATGATGGGTCCTGTGTCCACATACTTTCTGTTAGCCTGTTTTTCTAAATTGGGGAATTAAGTCCATTGATGTTGAGAGATATTAAGGACCGATGATTGTTAGCTCCTGTTATTTTATGTTGGTGGTTGTGTGTGTGTTTGTGTTTCTCTTCTTTTTGTTTTTCTGCTGTAGAGTTATTTATTTTCTGTGTTTTCCTGGTGCTGTAACCACCTTTGGGTGGAGTTTTCCTTCTAGCATTGTTTGTAAGATTGCATATTGTTTAAATTTGGTTTTGTCATGGAATATATTGCTTTCTCCATCTGTGGTGATTGAAAGCTTTGTTTGGTATTGTGTTATGGGCTGACATCTGTGGTCTCTTAGCATTTGCAAGATGTCTTTCCAGGCCCTTCTGTTTTTAAGAGTCTCTGTTGAGAACTCAGCTTTGAGTATGATTACTTTGCCTTTATATGTAACTCGGCCTTGTTCCCTTGCAGAGTTTAATAATTTTTTCTTTGCTGTGTATACTTAGTATTTTGATTATTATGTGGTAGGATGATTTTTTTTTGGTCTAATCTAATAAGTATTTTGTAGACTTCCTGTATGTTTATAGGCGTCTCTTTCTTTAGGTTGGGGAAATTTCTTCTATGATTTTGTTGAAGATATTTTCTGAGCCTTGGAGCTGGAAATCTTTTTCTTCTATTCCTAATCTTTGGTTTCATCTTTGCTTAGTGTCCTTGATTTCTTGGATGTTTTGTGTCAGGAATTTTATCAATTTAATATTTCCAATGCAGATGTATTGATTTTTTCTACTGTATCTTCAACACCTGAGATTCTTTTCTCCTTGTAGTCTTTTGGTGATATCTAACTCTTTAATTCCTGTTTTCTCTAAGTTTTCCATCACCAGGATTTTCTCAGTTTGTGTTTTCTTTATTTTTTCTATTTCCATTTTCAGGTCTTGAATAGTTTTATTCATTTCCTTCACCTGCTTGCTTGTATTTTCCTGCATTTTGTCAATGGTTTTATTATTTTCCTCTTCAAAGGTCTCTGTTTGACTGTATTTCCTGTATTTCTTTAAGGGATTTATTTATTTCCTCTTTAAGGCCGCTCTCATCTTCTTAAGCACAAATTTAAGGTAATTTTCTTGTGTTTCAGCTTTAAGATTGTGTTTCAGTTGTGGGTACCCCACAATTAAAATTCTGACATGAACATCTTTACTCTTAACCACATCCTCCATGTTCAGTGGTTTTACTATGACTGTTGGAACTTAGAATGTTTGTAAATATTGAGTGGTATTATATATATTGGCAGTGGAAGAAATATTCATAGTTCCAATTAATAGGGTTATGTTCTCTTGTAGGATGTCAACTGAAAAACATAAATAAAATATGGTACAAAATAGAAAACAAATATCATTTAACCATAAAGATAGAATTGTGCTATTTGTGTGAATGTGAATGGAACGGAAAGACATCGTGTCAATAAAAATTAAATCAAACACAGAAAAATAAATATTACATGCTCTCACTCATATATTAAAGCATACAATTCCACATAAAACAACTAAGAATTTCTAAAGTATAAGAAATACATGAAGGTATTGAAAAATAGATTGAAGTATAACAGTACTGAGATTTTGTAACTAAACCAGTAAGCATAAGTATTACTGATATAAATAAAGTAGATATTATATTAAAATAGGATCTGAATTTAAGGATTGAGAGATGTGGCAACCCATTGGGTTTCAAATGTAACCTAATTCTGAAATGAACTAAATTGAACAGGCATACAAAATGTAAAATGTAAAAAATTCATTAGTTTTGATGTTTTTTTTTTCCCTTTTCTTATTTTTTTGTTCTGTATTCTCTTCGAAACACACTCTGGTTTTAGAGATTGAGATGGCTATAAACATATCACAATTAGTGGCAAAGGTCAGTAAATCTAGGATCAGGAAAAATAGGTTTCAAAAATGATACATTTGTGACTACTATGCTTTTAGTGGGATATGAGTTCTGCAAGGGAGATAACACCAAAATAGTTGGAAATTAAAACTGACTCACTTCCCCTAGAGAGTTGCTAAGACATGCTTCATATTATTTAATGTTAGACTTCTATAGCTGAAACTGTCATGGAGGATTTGAAATTGTCCACTGAGGCCAGGTAGTAAATAACTCAGCCTGAATCCTAGTATGTATTATTTTCTAAGAAATATCAATAAAACAGATGCCTAAGAAACAGGTCTTATATGTGTGTGTGTGACAACTTTTCTTGCCATTATCGGTGACATGTGTAAGATTAAACTTTAAAAGATATAAAAGTAATTTTAATAAACACAAAATAAAGCCCCATGAGTTTGATTTATAAAGTTTAGACACTTCTCAATCTTTATGGCACTCATTTACTCATTCATATCTAGGATTTCTGCCAATCATTTAGTGAAACCAGACATATTTTTGGCTAATTTTCATAACTTCAAAAATCTTCCAACTAGATATTTGAGAAACTTGACATTATCTCTCTTTCTGGAAGTTACTGTAATTTGTAGAGGTATAACTGTCAAGCAATTTTTATTTTTTTCATTGCAAGAGTTAAAATCAGTATTTTATAGTATTTAGCTTATAATATTTTAATTCTCTTGAGTTTTCCAAAATAGAAATTCAGTTTGTCTAACTTACAATCACATTTAATTTATGTTGTTATCCCATGAGCTTTAAAATTATTTTTCTCAATACAAAGCATAAAAGATTATCATAAATGAGTCTTATTTTTTAAATGTTCATTGTTTGGAAAATCTCCCATTGGCAATGAGTTACAAAACTTCACTGTTTTCAGATATGCAAATATTCAATTTTTGAAAGTTACTTCAACTCACATGATCGATTAGCTTCAATAGCATAATATTAATCTTGAGTATTTCTTAAATGTGAATTCCTGGATCACTTTAGATTTATTAAATATGAAAAAATAGATTCTAGTAGGAAACATAAACAAAGATTTATTATAATTCCAAGCTTTAAGTATTTCTTTAAAACAACAAGGAAGTATGTTAGTGAAGAAAATGTTATTGTGACCCCACATGCCTTTTCTGTCTAGACCACAAACTAATGTCTGCCTTTATAAGAGATAGTATATTCTTTTATCAAATAATTCAATTTTTATTTTGACAGAATTAATGCTCTCTGTATAAAATGTGGAAAATCCGGGAAGGGGAATAGAAGGAAACTGGATAATCTATAGACCCATACTCTGAAAATTACTTTGTATTTTTACAAACCTTTTGTATAATCCTTTTGGCAATAAATAATGGCCCTGATTTAAAACACTTAACATTCTATAAATCTGGTTTATGCTGCATTCTTCCAAGTAGCTGGACCTACATAAGTGCATTACCATGTCTGGCTGAAAAAAACTAAGTGGCTGTATAATGCTACTATAGAATATAAAGGTAATAACATACTTTACTTGACAAAAAAAGCGATAAGTAAGCTTAGCATCTTAAATATTATAATATAGTATTCGTTCTGGAATGCAACTATTTTGTTCACAGAAAATATATGCTTTATTCATTTATTTATCTATTTCTGGAAACAATCATCAAGGAGTATTCGTATGACATAAAAAGTCAATTCAAGGACTTCTGTGGATTCCTACGGAAATGTTAGAAGAATAGAACGTGAAGGTTCTTTCACCTCTGCAATTACTTGGCAGAGAAAATAAGAATCTGTAACTACTGAGGGCCATCTTTTCTATTCTGAGGAAACCTACCTGAATGGTGTTAAACAAAAGTAGCAGCAAAAAAGCAGTAGATAGAGCTGAAGAGAGCCCTATCACATTTCATTCTCAGCTGCCTAACCTTGAACACTGAGTCTAAGAACTTTACCATAATTTTATTAATTTCCATAGTATTCTTTTGAGTTTTAGTAGCAGCTCCATTTCTACATTGTTTTAAACCATTTTTAATTGAACACAAACTACTTATACCTTAATTTTGTCAACCATGATTTTCTTTTATTATTCCTTCCTATGAGTTCAATTTATAGCTCAAAGAATAGGAATTTTTCAAGGGTCTTGATCCACATTACAAGGCTGCATTCTAAAAATTGACATCAATATCTTCATTAGTAATGAATATTTATCACAAATAAAGGTCTGAAAAATTTCCACACGATGATGCATCTTCGGTTTGGAGGCTATTTATACTTCTGAATATTCATTTTATTTTTCTAGCATTTGATAGAACAAATGTCCAGTGCTCCAGAAACTCTCTATGAACTAGAAAACAAAGATGGAAAAAATGGGTCTATCTTGAAAAATTTAAATCTGATGAGAAAAAAAATCTTCTTATCTATGTATGATGTGATCTGTGATGAAAACAAACTATCCTGTAAACATATAAGAGAAATTGGTGATACAGAATCAGTAGAAATGACTCACAAAACTGGATACAATTGACTACAAGAATAAAAACAATTACAGATGTTAAAAGTTCTAATCCATTATAGATAAATAATTCAGTATGTAAGAAATAATGCCAGGAAATGGGACATAGATTGAAACCTGATATTGAGTGTAAAAGAGTTATACTTTCATTTTTATTTTGTAGATACTGTATGAATTATTACTAAAAGAGAATAGTTTTAATTAGGCAAGACTAGGAAATAACAATATCATACTTTAATTTTAGCAAATGTAAACTATGAACAATATGGAGGATCAACTAAGACAAATGATAGCACATATTAGAATACTGACAAGTAAGAAACTAAAATTGTTCAGGGAAAATATGAAAAGCATTGAAAGAGAGACTGGGTAAGGGAGAGGAAGAGGAAGATATCATGTGGATGTGCATACCTGTGTACATGGAGATGCATTTTTTCAACCTTGGATGTTGTTTTTCATGCACTTTCTACTTTTATTTTTTGAGACAGACTCAATGGTCACCAGTTAGGCCACACTGGCTGACCATGCCAGGAAACTCCAGGGAGACTCCTGAGTCAATCTCCTAACTCTTAGAATACAAACATGAACTTTTAATTTTTTTTTTTTTTTTTTTTTTTTTTTTTTTTTTTTTTGGTTTTTCGAGACAGGGTTTCTCTGTGTAGCCTTGGCCACCCTGGAATCACTTTGTAGACCAGGCTGGCCTCGAACTCACAGCGATCCACCTGCCTCTGCCTCCCGAGTGCTGGGATTAAAGGCGTGCGCCACCAGAACTTTTAATTTTTATTCATGGCTTTTTATGCAAATTCTGAGAAACTTGGGTCCTAATTTTGGTGTGACAATTTACCAATCAAACCATCTTTCCATCTCTCTCAATTTTATACATTTTGATGTTAAATATAATGTGATATAATTTCCTTCTTCCGATCCTTCCTATGTCACCCTATTTCAAATTCATGACCTCTTTTAAAAGTTATTTTTATAGACATATATATACACATATATATGTATATATAATGTTTGTGTTAAGAACTTTCTATTTGTTTTAGACTATAGTGTCTTGGCTTTGGTGTTCCACTCCCGCCCAACTCTTCAAACACATCATTCTAATCCTTTCTGATTTATGAGGTTTCTCCTAAAAAATCCATGGGCAAGCTTATGTTGGCTGCTTTACACATGATGGAGAATTTCTGGTGCTTTCAATGCTTCCTATATCCTCCCTTTTAACATTTTAGTTGTTTCTCACTTCAGACTGATTTGTGTTAATTATGTCTTGATTTTTATGAATCTGAATTTTTGTTTCTCTCTCCAGAGGTGTGAAGAGCCATGAACTTTGTGCTTTCATTGAAAGGTACCAACCTGAACAGACAAAGAAATAAAAGTAAGACATCAGAGACAGATTCTACCCTTGCATCCAGCCAAGTGAAGGAATAGAACAAGACTCTGAAATGCTCCTGAGTGAGTGATCATACAGAAATAGACTTTACACTCCCACTTCATTTTCTTTCCTTTACTTTCATCCTTCCTCTATTTAATAACCACACTTGAGAAAGAGCTTTTCTACTGCCATGCTACCTGTCCTTCTCCTTTCTCCTAATCTCTTTTGCTGAGTCAGTGTCTTCAAGATTGTATGGGTTGACTTGGGGCTAGGAGTCACTCCAAGTGCTGCATGTTTGGACTGATGTGGTTGTTGTCTGATTACATTTCTTTATGACCTTAGCATTTTCACTCTACCTTTAAATGTTGCTGTTTTAGTTCCTCCATTCTTCATTTTTCTATGTTCTACTTACTTTTCTTCAATCTAATTTTTCTTTATTGTTCTGGTGTCAATACTAGTCTTTGTTAGTTTGTTTGGACTTTTTGCTTGTTTTGAAATAAAAGTTCACTGTGTAACCTACGCTAACTTGAAAATGCTTATACAGCCCAGGATAGTCTCAAATTTGTGGCAACTCTCCTGCATCAGCTTCTTCGTTGGGCATGAGGCAGCATATCCAGATAATTAATTACTTTTCTTACTCTATTGTTTTCTTTCCATTCTTATCCTTAGTAACTAATATCTGAGTCATATCAGTCTAACTTTTTCCTTTATTCTCCCAATGTCAATGAATTAAGGGATGAACATTACTAATTGGCTGATACTTTGTTCTCATAATGGGCCTATCCAGCAGTTGTGGTTGCTTCTTCCATGCATATTCTATTCTCATGATAGTACTGAAATTATAGTTCATCCCCTGAGCATATAGACTGAGAGTTTAGCTATTGAGTGGAGTCTTTGGTCCAGGAGGAAGAAAGTACACTTTAACATTATCTACTACCATTTAGAGTCTCTCTTTTCTTCAGAATCTTGACCCCAGAATCTTAAACAAAGTGGTAGAATGTATTGTTATGCATTCCTGATATGAAAATTATGATATTACCAACAAGTATAGCTTAAGTTAAATCTTCATCATAATTCCAATAACAACTTTCAGATGTTTATGTGACAGCCCTAAAATTCACATAGAAATACGAAGGACCCAGATTTAAAAAAAAAAAATCTTCACAAAACAAACAAACAAACAAAAACACCAAGGATGAAAGCATAATAGTTAATCTCAAATTAGGCCGCCAAGCCATAGTTGAAAACAAACAGTATGATACTCACACAAATCCAGACATGTAGATTAGTGAGATAGAATATAAGAACCATAAATCAATTTACACAGCTACAATTTATTTTTGACAAAAATGTAAAAGAACTAAACTTTGAAAGAAAACAAGATATGTTGTATTTTATTAAAGACTTTTTTGACTCTAAAATGTATGTAACCTTTCTATGGTTACTAATCATTTTCACAGATATCACATTCTTTTCCATGATCTTTGGCCTTTGTAATATTGAGTTCACTCTGAATTAGTGTCATTTTGCCTTCCTTTTTCTGACTCTCTCCCAGCTCAACTGTGTCTTCACGTACTTAGTACTAATATACTTTGTAGTTAAATAAAAACTATACATTCTTAAAGTAAAATAAATCATATATCTGGGGGTTTAATATGTTGGATGGCTTTTACAATTATTATTTTTCTTAAAGAAAAGCATAGCTTACTGAACCAAGTACATGACGTACTTCATATATGTATATAAGGAAATATCCTCTCCTATATCATCCCCCTTTTGCTTTTAATATAAGTTTTATTATTTTTAAACTAGCATTCATAGCAAGGAACTTAATCGCAAAATTATTGTACACACATGCCACAATCTATTTGAACCCATCACAAATAGTTTCTTCTTTGTCCTTTTACAACACATGAATCCCATTACCCTGAGCCATTGCTGTTTTCTTCTTCTTTCAGGCTATCTCTAACCATAATTTCTTTTGGTGTGGAAAATTTCATGCTTTGATGATGATGATGCTCCTGAAGATAGCTTCACCCTCATCAAGAGACATAAAAAAAAGAGTATATCTCGATGCTTTAAACTTGTTCATATCAAGATCTCAGTTAGCGAATAAATCCCCCATGACTTCAATGCCAACATCACACAAAATCTCAGAGCAATCCAGGGAGAATAATCTTATGACTGGCTCTTTCCTTGCTGGTTCCCTTCTTCTAAAGCCATGATTGCAGTTGTTTTAATTCTCTGCCTTTCTAAGAGTCAACAAGTGACATTGAGGAAAGGCTCCTTTCTGGCTTTGTTTGTCGTATCATTTGGTAGTATCCTCTTCACAGTGAATCCTAACACATGATATAAGACCCTCTCTTTTTACATCCATTGTGTTTTCTGATATTTTAATCTAAGGATATGCACTTTCCATATTTGTTAGAGTGCCTGTAAAGGAAAACATACCCAATAGTTACTCAAATGAGGTGCTTAACAGAGAAGATATTTATCAGTTTGTAAGATACAAAGCTTTTCTTTGCTTAGCCTTTTATTTCTTGTTAAATAAAATGAGAAGTAACTCATAATATATTTATAGCCATTGTATTGCAAGAATAGGGTAAACTGTGGCTAATATTCTTATGACTACATGAATAATTGCAGCTCAAAAAGAAAATATATACAGAGAACTAATAATAAAACCTGTTATCCATACTGCCATGTACAATTATTCTCTATTTCTATTTCTGCACATTCCAAAGTAAATTTAAGACTCCTACACAAGTGTATTCATTGTGTCTTTAACTTGTATTTAAGACATCTAACAATTTTTTCATAAAACAGAGCTTCATGTATATAAATTGTATGAGTCTTCACATCTACCCATGTGGAAAACATGCATGCGATCTCATATTTATTAAATATTTTCATACTTACAGTGATTCTAATTTTTATTATTTTATTTATATTTTTAATTTGTTCACTTTACATCGTGATTGTAGTCCCTTCCCTTGTCTCCTCCAAGTCCCATGCTTTTCCTCATAATCTCACCAACCCTAGTCCTCAGAAAGGGGGAGTCATCCTCCTATATCATCTGACCCTAGCCTATCAATTCTCATCTAGAGTGCCCTCATCCTCTTCTATGGCCTGGCAAGGCTGCTCAGCCAGAGGGAAGTGATTGACTAGTAGGTACCAGAGTCCATGTCAGAGGTAGCTGCTACTTCTCATATTATGGAATTCACAAAGAGACTGTGCTGCCTATCAGCTACATCTGAGCAAGAGATCTAGGTCCTCAACTATGCATGGTCATTTGTTGTTGCATCATTCTCTGCAGTACCCACCCCTTCTTCCAGGCCCAGGTCTGTTGGTTCCATTTGTCTCCTTGTGGAACTCCTGTCCCTTCAAGGACCTTCTATCCCCAAACTCATCCAGAAGACCCCCTGCTCTCCACCCCAAAATTTGGCTGTGAATTTCAGCGTTTGCTTTGATCCCCCTACTATGTGGAGTCTTTCAGAGGACCTCCATGGTAGGCTGTTCCTTCTTTTCAATTGCTTCTGGTGTCTACTCTATTTGCTCTTCTGAATGAGAATTAAGCATCCTCCCTATGGTCCTCCTTATTATTTAGTTTCTTTTGTTCTGTATATTGTAGTGTGGTTATCCTGTATTATGTGGCTTGTACACCATGTGTTCCTTTCTCAATATGGATTATTTCACTCAGAAGGATCTTTTCCAGTTCCATCCATTTGCCTTCAAATTTCAAGATTTCCTTGTTTTTAATGGTTAAATAGTACTCCACTTTGTAAATGTACCACAGTTTCTTTACCCATTCTTCAGTTGGGGGACATTTAAGTTGTTTCAAGACTCCTGCTATTATGAATAAAGCTGCTATGAACATAGCTGAGCAAATGCCCTTGTTGTATGGTAGAGCATGCCCAGGAGTGGTATAGCTGGGTCTTCAGGTAGAGCTATTCCTAATTTTCTGAGAAAGCTCCAGATTGATTTCTAAAGTGGTTGTACTAGTTTGCACTCGCACCAGCATGGAGAGGTGTTTACTTTTCTCTACATCCTTCCCAGACTGTGCTGTCATTTGAGTTTTTTATTTTAGCCATTCTGACAAGTGAAAGATGGATTCTTAGAGTCATTTTATTTGGATTTCCCTGATGATTAGGGACATTGAGCATTTCTTGAAGTGTTTCACAGCCATTAGATATTCCTTTGCTGAGAATTCTCTTTTTATCTCTGTGCTACTTCTACTTTTTTCTTTTCATTTTTTTTTTTTTTTTTTTGTGCCACATTTTTAATTAGATTACTTGGTTTGGTGGTGTTTAATTTCTTGAGTTCTTTATGTATTTTGGATATTAACCCTTTTGGATATAGGGTTGGTGAAGAACTTTCTCAGTATGTAGGCTATCATTTTGTTCTGTTGACAGTGTCCTTTGCCTTACAGAAGCTTTTCAGTTTCATGAAAGCCCATTTTTTAATTGTTGATCTTAGAGACCGAGTGTTATTGTTCTGTTCAGGAAGTTGTTTCCTGTACCAATGAGTTCAAGGCTCTTCCCCATTTTTTATTCTAACAGGCTTAATGTGCCTAGTTTTATGTTGATATCTTTAACCCACTTGAACTTTAGTTTCGTGCACAGTAACAAATATGGATACATTTGCATTCTTATACATGTCGACATCCAGCTAGACCATTTGTTGAAGATGCTATCTTTTCTCCATTGTATGATTTTGGCTTCTTTATCAAAAGCTGAGTGTCCATAGGTGTGGGATCATTTCTGGTGATTATAATTTTGCATATGACCTTTAATTTATTTGCTAAAGAGTGAAAAATCATAGCAAATTTATTTACAATCATAAGGAGTCTGATGGTAGACTATAAAACATTAATGATTCTATGAATTTCAAATTTGAATACAAACCAAACACAAAATTTTAATGTTTCTATAAAATATTGAGAAAATACTAGTACATGTTCCAAAATTTACTTATCATCAGAGTAGTGAAGTGAGATAAGGGTGATAGCACAAAATTTGAATATTACATTGCAAGAATATTTCTTGGGCCAAGATGTCAATTATATCTTTATATTCTGAATATAGTTTGCTTACTTATAACATTAGAATTCTTCACAATTCTTTTACACTGTAGAAGGAAGTTTCCTACACAGCTTTCTGTGGGATTAGTCAATCTAGAGAGACATTTTCTTCTGTGTTAAAAGGTGAAGAGGGAAATCCCAAAAGGCTCCCTCATGAATTTTTTATATAAATTTCTTTAACACAGCTGTGTGTTTGCTCTGTTGGCTCAACTGAGAGTATATAAGTAAAGTCACCTGCTCAGAAGGAGACTAATTTCTTGGTTTCATCTTCATCTCAGCCGCAAACCAAGCATGATTATGTTCTAATGTAGTTGAAGTGTGAAGTGTTCAAATACAGTGCAAGTAATTCCAGAAGGAAAATGGAACTGTTGCAGTGTGCTGTATCTGAAATTAGCATTCAAAACAGGCCATAAATGTGTGGTCTGGAATAAGTCCTATGAGCTCCTATAGTAAAATTTGTAGGCACGCTGACTTAGCTCTCTTTGTGCCTATTCCTAGTTGTGGTTTTCTACTTGTCACATTTGAATATAACAATATCTTAACTAGCTTATTCTCAAATCACATACAGGTGCAAAACTCCTATTTCTTATACATCATCCGTTGTCCTTGTGGCAACTCCTATAAGCAAGGCACTGACTAAAATATACCTATAACAGGAGACATTTTTACTTTTCTTACTTATGGCTTACTGCTTATTTACTACTCTCTGATATGAGTGTATTTCTACTCCACCCCCTTACTCCCTCTCTCTCATTTAGATGAGCATCATCAATACCATCTGCTTACAATAGAAACTGTATTGCACATTATGTGTTAGCACCAAAGTTAATTATCATTGTAAAAAGGATTGGAAGGACATTGTAGGAAACGTATACAGAAGAACAATAAGCCAAATTCTTTCACAACCCATATTTTTGTATTATTTTGGTTTTTGTTGTTGTTGATGACTATCTTGAACTCACTTTGTAGACCAAGCTGTCCTCAAGCTCATAATGATCCACCTACTTCTGCTTCTTGAGTGCTGGGATTAAAGGCATGCTCCACCATGTCTACCCACACCCCACATTTTAAAAACTTTGATTATTAAACATAAAAGGCTAATTAGACTGTATTGTTAAAAGGAAGAGAGGCTCAAAATATTATTAAACTTCACTCATTACAGATGACAAAATTACTAAGAAAATATTTCATTATACAAAAATAGCAAATGGAGAGGGTACAAAGATTAACACTGGTACTCTTTGACATCATCAACTAAGAAATAAATACAATTTTAACATTTCTTGAGAAGAATCCTAAGGGTAACTTTGCAGGGTTTTATGATTTATTTACTGTTTTGTTGTTGTTGTTGCTGATGGTGAGGCTTTTCTTGTTTTGGTTTTTCAAGACAGGTTCTCTGTGTATCCCTGGCTGTTCTGAACTTGCTTTGTAGGCCAAGCTGGCCTCAAGCTCTCAGAGATCCACCTGCCTCTGCCTCCTGAGTGGGTGGCATTAAGGGTGTGCACCACCATGTCTGACCTTCATTTGTTTTTTATTAGGCAAAACTTAATTGTGCTCTAAGCATATGTTTCCATGTTTGTGCATCCTAGTTCAGCCAGAAACGAAAGAGGTTATTTATTCAATATCAATTATTTTGTCATTAAGATATGAGGGTTGTTTATTCTTTTCTAAGTATAAAGTACTGTGACTTGTGTCTCAGAACCAATTGGCTCTTCCTCATCTTCACAGTGTTTATAAAGCATTTTAATCCTCACCACTTTCCTCCTTTAGCTCCTATTCATTTTTACTATCTTCTGTAGTATACTCTCTATTTCTTTATGGTGCCTTAAGCTTTACACCTAAGCTATCTAAACATACTTACTTTTCCAGTATGATTTTGAAACTTTATTATTTCTGCTAAATTAATCTTAGCCTACAATATAGAATATGTTACATTGTCTCCAAAATTATATATATATATATATATTATATATTTCAAGGCATAAATTATATTGCTGAATGTGATATAACAGTTTCATACCTCGTTGTGTGTTTTATACTGATTGAATACATCTGCTAAGGGAGTTTTAAAAGTTAACAATCTCTGGACTCTGAGCTCAAAGAAATCATATTATTTTTCAAACAAGCATGATGTTGCCTGCAGAATCAATAAGGATAAAACATGACCAACTATAGGAAGTAAATAGCATTTCAGTATCTCTAAGTCTCTTTCATCATTAATGTATAAAATTGCTCTTTACTTTTAAGGCAATGATTTTTATGTAGAGCAGTAGAAATATTTCTTATAATTTTTGTAAATGATGATGCCATATTTCATAATTTACTTGATGTGTCCTCTATTGTTTAATGCATTTATAGACTCTAAAATATTAATAACCCTCCAATAAGTTTATAAATAACTGTAAAATAGAAATGACTGTTTTGTTTCAAATGCTATAGTGAGTTTATTTTTATGGGAAAATTATAAGTAGAAACCACAGCTTTCTGATTTTACTTTATAGATCTATTCTTAATAAAAATCCAGTGGTTTGCTGATGGATGCAATTGCAAACAAGACATATTTATAACACAACTAACATGATGTTGGTGTAAATGCAGAGCAAAGGTAATTGAAAGTTTTAAATAAGTCTGTACTTTTTTATTCATCTTGATGATATATTGTGCCGTATCTAATACTGCTCTGAGTTTTAAATATAAATCTAATACTAGAAAAGCTAGGCTTTATTTTTAGGATTAGTGATTGATCTAAGAAATTATAATGAGGTATATGTATTGTCCTGTGGTGGTAGAATAAAGGATTGCTAGTCTGAGCTATAACAGATGCTACCTTTTAATGATTTTGAGTTTGCACTATTTATTCTACAAACATCAATCATCCATCCAATCACTATTGGAGAATAGCAGTCTTCTAACTGTGAGAGCACTTTGCAGCTGTAGGATAAAATCTTTTTCTTTGGGAGCAGAGGAACTTGTAAATATTGCCAGTATCTCCATTTTCAAGAGTCATGAAAAGGAGTCATTAACATCAGTAAGTAAAACAAACTGCATGTATATTTTCCCTACATTTGATGACCTCTTTTCACAGTAACTAGATTACAACTGGTTTCCCCCCACCCCCACCAGTTTCCTACTTTTGTATGACTAGGTGGGATGAATATTTTTCAGAGGTGAGAAAATGGGAATACAATTTTCTGTGTACTATCTTTAACAACATATGATGTTTTCCCTTCTATTTTGGCTATGGTAAAGTGTAATTGGCATAAATAAATAATCTCCATTACTTTAATATTTTTTTCAGATTTGACAAATTGTATGCTATTAGCCATTTGCCATTAGCACGGTTTAGATGATAAGTAAATGTATAACATCAAGTGTATTCTTATTAATTAATTAAAATTTGTCTTTAATTTATTCACGTTAAATCCCAATTGTAGCCACTTTGCTCATCGCATCTTGGTCTCATCCTCCATTCCTCATGCCCCTTCACTCCCCTAGTCCTCAGAAGAGTGAGCCCTCCTCCCCTAACATCTGACCTCAGCCTATCAAGTCTCATCTGGACTGCCTGTATCCTCTCCCTCTGTGGCCTGACAAGGCTGCCCCACCAGGGGGAAATGATCAATGGGTCAGGGCCAGAATCCTTGTCAGAAGTAGTCTCTATTCCTCATACTATGGGACCCACAAGCAGACTATGCTACCTATCTACTAGAAGAGGGACTATGTCCTCATAATACATGATTCTTGTTTGGTACATCAGTCTCTGCAGCACCACCGTCTTCCACCTGGATTTGTTGTCTCTATTGGTGAAATTGTGAAGCTCGTGACCCTGACAGGTCCTCATATTACCCAACTTTTCATGAAACTTCCTTAGCTCCACCCTGAAGTTTGGCTGTGAGTCTCAGCATGTTTGGATACCCTGCTGGGTGAAATCTTTCAGAGGACCTCTATGGTAGGCTCCCTTTCTGTGCCTTCTCTTCAACTGCTTCTGCTGTATATTCTATCTGTCCTTTTGAAAGATAATTAAGAATTTCCCCTAGAGCCCTCCTTGTTATTTAGTTTCTTTGGGTCTGTGTATTGTAGTGTAGTTATCTTGTATTATATGACTAATATCCACTTATAAATGAGTATATACCATGCATGTCTTTCTGGGTCCGGGTTACCTCACTCAGGATAATCTTTTCTAGTTCCGCACATTTGCCTGCAAATTTCATTATTTCCTTGTTTATTATAACTGTGTAGTATTCCCTTGTGTAAATGTACCACAGTTTCCTTATCCATTCTTTGGCTGAGGAACATCTAGACTATTTCCAGATTCTGGCTATTACAAATAAAGCTGCTATGAACACAGTTGAGCAAATGTTCATGTTGTTTGGTGGATCATCTTTCAGGTATATGCCCAGGAGCGGTATAACTGTATCTTGAGATAGAACTATTCCAAATTTTCTGAGAAAGTGTCAGATTGATTTCTAAAGTGATTGTACAAGCTTGCACTCCCACCAGCAGTGGAGGTGTGTTCCCTTTTCTCCACATCCTTTCAAGCATATATTGTCACTTAAGTTTTCTATCTTAGCCATTCTGACAGGTGAAAGGTGAAAGGTCATTTTTATTTGCATTCCATGATGACTAAGGATATTGAGCATTTCTTGAAGTGTTTCACAGCCATTAGACATTCCTTTGCTGAGAAGTCTATGTTTAGCTCCATATTCCATCTTTAATTGGCTTATTTGATTTGGTGGCATTTAATGTCTTGAGTTATTTATATATTTTGGATATTAGCCCTTTGTTGGATGTAGGGTTTTTGAAGATATTTTCTCAATCTGTAGGCTGCCCTTTTGTTCTATTGACACTGTCCTTTGCTTTACAGAAGCTTTTCAGTTTCATGAATTCCCATTTATTAATTTTTTATATTAAAGCCTGAGCTGTTGGTGTTCTGTTTAGGAAGATGTCTCCTGTGTCAATAAATTTTAGGCTCTTCCTTTTTTCTTCTAAAAGATTTAGTGTGTCTGGTTTTATGCTAAGATCTTTAATCCACTTGGACTTTAGTTTTGTGCAGGGTGATAAATAAGTGTCTATTTGCAGTTTTATGCATATAGACATCTAGTTACACCAGGACCATATGTGGAGGATCCTATCTTTTTTCTATTGTATGGTTTTGGCTTCTTTTGTAAAAAATCATGTGTCCATAAGTATGTGAGTTTATTTATAGGTCTTTTGATTCCATTGATCCACTTGTCTGTTTTTATGCCAGTATCATGCAGTTTTTATTACTGTTGCTCTATACTACAGCTTGAGATCAGGGATTGAGATACCTCCAGACAATCTTTTATTGTATAGGATTGTCTCAGCTATTTGAGTTTTTTTATATTTCCATATGAAGTTGAGAATTGTTCTTTTGATGTCTCTTAAGAATTGTGTTGTTGGGCTGGGCGTGGTGGTGCACACCTTTAATCCCAGTACTTGGGAGGCAGAGGCTGGTGGATCACTGTGAGTTTGAGGCCAGCCTGGTCTACAAAGTGAGTCCAGGACAGCCCAGGCTACACAGAGAGACTCAGCCTCAAAAAAACAAAAACAACAACAACAAAAAAATAAGAATTGTGTTGGCATTTTGATGGAAATTGCATTGAATCTGTAGATTGCTTTTGGTAAGATGGCCATCTTTACTATGTTGATTCTCCCGATCAATAAGCATGGGAGATTTTTCCATCTTTTGATATCTTCTTCAATTTCTTTCTTCATAGACTTGAGGTTGTTTTCATTGAAATCTTTCACATGTTTGGTTAGAGTTACACTAAGATACTTTATATTATTTGTGGCTATTGTGAAGGGTGGTGCTTACCTAATTTCTTTCTCAGCCCATTTGTCTTTTGTGTAATGGAAAGTTACTAATTTTTTAAAAATTGATTTTGTATCCAGCCACTTTGCTGAAGATGTTTATCAGTGTAGGAGTTCCTTGGCAGAATTTTTTAGGTCACTTATGTGTACTAACATATCATCCATGAACAGTGATATTTTAACTTCTTCCTTTCCAATTTGTATCTCTTTGATGTTCTTTAGTTTTCTTATTACTCTAGCTATGACTTCGAGTACTATATTTAAGAGATACAGAGAGAATGGCCACTATTGTCTTGTCTCTGATTTTTGTGTAATTGATTTAGATTTCTCTCCACTTAGTTTGATGTTGGCTTTCTGTATATTGCCTTTATTATGTTTAGGTATGTGCCTTGTATCTCTACAAGACTTATAACACGAATGAGTGTTGGATTTTGTCAAATGCTTTTTCAGCATCTAAAGAGATGATTGTGTGTTTTTTTCAGTTCATTTATAGGATGGATTATATTGATGTATATCCATATATTGAACTACCCCTGAATGTCTAGGGTAAAGCCTAATTGTTCTTGAATGATATTTTTGATGTGTTCTTGATTTCGGTTTGCAAGTATTTCATTAAGTATTTTTTTCACTAACTTGTCAGTCCAATTTAACTACCTGGCCAGGAAGCAACAGATTTTCTATTGCTTCCATCTCCACAACACATAAATTGCAAGCCTAGGTGTGGCTTCCTTTCTCAGAGAGACTAGGCTGAGAATATGGTCACAGAGTTTTCCGCTAGCTGAAGAAGGCTCTGTCCCGAGAACCAGTCATAAGGAAGGCCCCCCCGGGCAGGGAGGGAGATTTCTGGCCAGATCCCTAAGCTTGAGGGAGCACAGGGTGGCTGTGCACTTAGCTGGGGTTGAGACAATGGGAGCTCTTGTCCCTTCCACAGGGGTGGGGATGGGGGGTGAAGGATCCTCGGACTTGTAAAAGGCCAGGGATCCAACTGCACTTGGTTAAAATAAAGACAGTCAAGAGTCAAAAAGCTAAATTTTAATTCACTAAGCATAATGATAAAAGAAAGACATGCACAGGTAACTATGGAGGGAGAAACAGGGAGTGTGCTCCCCCACCCCAGACCTCTGTGTTTTTAAACCAAGGATATCTGAATTGCAGAAGCCATACCCAGGGAACTTGCTGGGGCTTGTCTACAGGGCAGCTTTGATGTGTATTACTTCAAAGATCCAGCTTTTGACAACTTTTGGCCTAAGGTCTTTGCAGTTTGCTTTGAAAGTGTCCCTGCAGGAAACTTACCTTTTAACACATTTTGGGATCTGGTGGGTTGTTGCCAGCAGGTGATATGCTCACCTATTTTCAAGCACAAAGCTTACCTATGGGTAGGGAGCTTCTCCTCCACCTACAAAGGCCCACACCTGGGATTTTACATGGCTACTGGGGATCCAAACTAAAATCCTCATACTTGCATGGAAATCATTTTACCAACAGACCTATTTCCTAATCCCCTTAAAAGCCCTACAACTGTTATTTTATGTATATTTTACCATAATTTTAAGTGTAATAAGCCAAGAACAACAGAACAAATATTGAATGGTCTTATTTGTTTGTAGAACATATAAAAGTAGTCGTGTAGAAGTTGAAAGTATTATGATAGTTATCAAGATTGTGATAACTTGATATCAGAACAGAACAGGAGAATACAGGGGAATAGACTGGTCAAAATGAGTCATATAGATAGGAAGAGTAAGTACTCGTATTCTAGTTAATAGTAACAGATCTAATAGTGTATTTTTAATAAACCATAAAAGATTTTAAATGTCTTCATAACAAAAACAGAAACTTTTACAATGATAGGTAAGCTAACATTCTTTTCTCATTGTAGAATGTATAATTATCAAAATACCACATCTCTAAGATGTTATATATATATATATATATATATATATATATATATATATATATATATATATATATATCAAAATTTTCTATAATGAAAGGGAATTGTGTCCCAATCATTGTTATTCATGGCCTTTGAGAATATTATGATAAAATAAGCAAGAAAATAGCAATACAATTCCAATCTTAAGAAAGGGTAGTAGTCAAAACAGAAACAAAAATAAGAAAGATGGCTACTAATTGTTGGGTGGAGAATAAGTACTTAGTGAGTATAGAGGTACACATTTGTAAGAAAATACTTTTAGAGTTTTGTTGCACTATAATGTGAGTATACTTAACAATGTTAATTTGTATACTAAAATCTTTTTGGTATGCTAAGTTTAATGTTACCTTCTTTTTTTACCCAACAACAAATGAAAAACATACAAGTATTTTCTAAGCCGAATAAACACAAAAGCCCAATGAATACCTGGAAATATATTCAATTCTAATTACAAAACAGTGCAGAAAACAATAACAACATGATGCCATTTTGTTGGAATTAATATATAATGGCCCCTAAATATAGACAATCATAAAATTATAAAATAGTGTGCTTCTCCATTTTTTGGGAGTGAAGATGGAGCTAGGTGATGAAATTGACCAATTGTCATTATTGTTTCAACTTTTCTTTTTTTTTTTCTTCTTCTTTTAAAATTTTTTTTATTATTAATTTATTCTTGTTACATCTCAATGGTTATCCCATCCCTTGTGTCCTCCCATTCTTCCCTCCCTCCCATTTTCCCCTTATTCCCCTCCCCTATGACTGTTCCTGAGGGGGATTACCTCCCCCTGTATATGCTCATAGGGTATCAAGTCCTTCCTCTGAGTGCCACCAGGTCTCCCCCTCCAGGGGACATGGTCAACTTTTCTTAATGACAACTTAATGATGTATAAAAAAAGATAGAGAAAATCTAAGTTCTTTGGTTCAGAAAGTTAAACTCTAGAAATTTATTCCAATGAATTCTATGAAACAATCTATAAGATTGTTTATTTTAATAACATTATTTAAAAGGGATATTAATCAATTAAGTAATCTACAAAACATGGTTAGCTAAACATAAATGAAAAGGAATAAAACCTTAATACAACGAATATGCATAAGAATATTATCAAATGATGTAGACTATGATAACAAATTTGTTGTCTCTGTGGGATGCGAGTGTGTACATATGCACATGCGTGTATCTGTTGTATCAGTGCAATGTAGAACAGAACAGAACAAGAACAGAAGAATGACTCAAGGATTCAGCAGAAGTCTTTCCTTGAACAAAATGGCCTTGGATTATAGATAAATAGTAGAATGTTTGCTTAGCAGTAAAGAGGTCCTTAGTCCCCACTAACACAAAATAAGGTAGGTAGAAAGTTGGCATATAAGTAAAGAAGAAAGAAAAGTGAATAGAGAAGGTAAGTAAGATTTTCAAACTGTTTCATCCTGGCATCTGAAGTTTCCATTCTGTGATCAGTTAGTGTATCAGCTGTGATGTGACATGCTTTTATATGTCACGTCACTTAATCCTAGCAATTATGAGCTTCAGTTTATCAGTTGCAATTCATAGATGGCAAAGTAAAAGTTTGGACTGTGGTACATTTACACTATGGAATACTACTACTCAGCTATTAAAAACAGGGAATTCCCGAAATTTGTGGACAAATGGATTGATCTAGAAATTATCATAATGAGTGAGTTCACCCAGAAGCAAAAAGAGACAAACGGTATATACTCACTTATATCAAAACACTAGTCCAAGGGATACGTACCATGAAAAACTTTACTTACCAAAAAAGTGGGTCAGAAGAGAGGACATTCTATTGAGACTCTAGGCGAGAGTAGCATGGAAGAATGGGGAAATAGTAGGACCCACAGGGTCCTGGAAACCTACAATAAGAACTTTATAACAGGCAGATCTGGATCCTGGGGTCCTCCTCAAACTAAGGCACCAGCCAAGGAGAATATAGGCAGTAAGCTTCAAGCCCCTACCAGGACCTAGCCGACGAACATGATATTCTCCACTGTTGAGTGGAGAGTGAGATCTGACTCTCACACGAACTCTGGTGCCCCTTTTCTGACCACGTCCCCTGGATGGGGAGGCCTGGTGGCACTCAGAGGTAGGATAGCAAGTTACCAAGAAGAGACTCAATATTCTAAGAGCATATATAGGGGGAGGAGGTCTCCCTCAATCACAGACATAGGGGAGGGGAGAAGGGGGGAAGTGGGAGGGATGGAAGAATGGGAGGAAACAGGGGAAGGGCTAACAATCGAGATATAATATGAATAAATTAATAAAATAAAAAAAATAAATAAAAGTTTGGAAACTTACTTTGCCAATGAACGTTAACAATGGATTACTAACCTTTGGAACTACTGAGGACATTTATCAGTGAAAAGAAGGCATGAGATATAATATTTGTTGCTTTTTTCATTGCTGTTACCAAAACGCTTAACGGAAAGAACATAAAAGACTGAGGTTTATTTCATGCATGTTTTCAGATGGTACAGTCCATCTCAATGTGGAAAGCATGGCAGGACAGCTCTGTGTTAGTAGGATCATAAGCATTGAGAGTAGACATTTATTTTTGTCTTATAAATGGTAACATATTTTTCCAATGCCAAAGTGACAATGTGGAGTCAGAATTGCTCTCCACAAAATAAAAAACAGAATAGAGTGAATAACAGAATCCAAATGTCTGCCATCTAATTAATGGATAAACACAATTTGGTCTAGGCAAATAAAAGTAGTAAAATGCAGATAGATTCCAAATATTATGCTAAGTGAACAAAGTCAGTCTCAAAAGACCATATGGAACATAAAAAAATATGCAGACATAGAAAGGAGAGTTATGGTTACTGAAGAAAGAAGGGAAGGGAAGTTTCTCATTACTTAGTAAAAACGTTTCCTGTATTAAATGTTGGTAGTTTGTATTAAAATCACCAAATGTTATACTTTTAACTGATAAATTCTATTTATCCAAATTATAGCTCAATAGTTAATTAGCAATGAATGACATGTTATCAGTTTTGATGAATGCAAATCAGTTTTATCTTTTTCGGAACTTACAAAATGTGGTAAACTTATTTGTAAAATGAGAAAGAAGAGGAAGAAAGTCAGACATTGGTCTAAACAAACACATAAAAAAACTAAAATTCAGATATATATCTTAGTAGAAACAGTAGTAATTATGACAGATACATCAAATAAGGTATGATTTTTTTCCACAATAGAAACCAGAAAGAAGGAATTATCAGTTCATGTGAAATGAATTTGTTAGAAATTGTTCTCTGTTGCCAAGGTAAACAGGGGTCCTGATCTCCTTGAGATGCAACATCAAGTAAAATCTACCAAATCCTAATTGAAAAAATGCCTTCAGTCTTCCTCCTTGTGATAGTACTATTGTCAAATGATCAATTATCCCCAAGAGGCACATGCCTCACCCCTTTGTTTATTCTGAGAACAATTAGTAATATGGAACATACCTTTCATTTAGTGAACTAAGTAATGATGAACTTTATAATTTTGATTACTATCTTTGTCTAGCACAAATGTGGGACTTTGAATAATTTACTTGATCTCTGTGAACCTGTAGTTTCACATTTTTTACATTGCAGTATCTGTCTAGCATGTCGGGAGCCATGTTTTGGAGTACTCAAGAGAAGCAGGCCAGAGAACTTATGACCTTGCCTTGCAAACTCTCACACAGCCTTGAGGACTTGACAAGATACTTGTGCTGGCTAACTTCCTAGGTAAGAAAGTTATTTATTAATTCCAGGTGTGGACGTCAGCTTCATGTACATCTTTAGCCTTGAGATGAAAGAAGTCTAAGCATATAGATAACTTATTAGTAGCTTTTGTTTTTATTCCAAGAATCTTCTTGTTCACATGGATGAACTGTATAAAAGCTCTGAGAGAAATAAACTTGGTGTTACAGTACTTACTGTTAGTCCTCCTGAATACTTGTCTTTTTTTCTTATCTCTGTTGCTGTATCTTTTCGATCTTTTCCTATATCTATTTTATTTCTCCAGCCTCATGGCCCATATCCAGGTATTGGTCAAATCTGTTGGCTGGCACTAGCACTAGAGATGGTATTTCCATTTATTCATGTGCAATTTTTTAATCCTCATGGGAGTGTTTACTAGATACATATGTCCCTGTTATGAACTTCCATTGTTTCTTTTATTTATTTGACAAATGAACATTTGTTGTTGATTTTTGCCTGGCCTTAAGTTTATAATAGTAGAAATGCAGTAGCAAAAAACAAAGAAACAAACCCAGAAGATGAAAACTATGTTCATATAGTGATGGGATAGATATAAAAATAAGATTGAAAAGCAATATATATACAATGTCATAAATGCTATAAAAGGATTATGAACTATTAGTATAGAGTTCTGGGTTTTTAGTTCAGAGACCAGCAGAAGCTTGAATGAGATTTTGAGTAAAATCATAATGGATATCCTAATATAGCCAAAGCATAAGAAAATGACTTTAAATCCAGCCTTATTGAGATGGTAGAAGCCTCTAAGAAAAAATGGATAAATTCCTTAAAAATACATGAAAATAAGATCAAACAGGTAAATAAAATTAATAAAATTGTTCAAGACCTGAAAATGTAAATAGAAGCAATAAAGAAAACAAAACATGAGGGAATCCTGGTGGTGGTCTGGTTCTTAATAGACATCTTCTGAAAGGAGATATGTTAATAAAAATAGTTTAATATAGGTATATCTTTATCACATTTCTATCTATCAAGGTGTTTTTATATTCCATTTTATCATTGACAATTTTACACCAACTACTGTGCTGTGTACACAGAAATGAGAAAGCTGTAAAATGTCCACCCAGAGCACTGATATAAGTGTAGAAGATGGCAATACAGACTATATACTGTAGAAATGCTCCCGAAGAAATTTCTATTTAGGCCAGGCAACTCCTATTTTGTGGTTGTTATTGTTGTTTATTTTTTGTTACATTTATTTGGGGGGGTGTGCACGCATGCACATGCAGAGATCAAAGAACAACTTCTGGGAGTTGGCTCTCGCTTTTTACCATGTGGGATATAAACATTGAGAGTTCAAACTCAGGTGGTCAGTTTTGGCAGCAATAATTTTAACCCACATTAATCATTAATCAAGAAAATGCCTGCACAGAAATGCCCACTGACCAGTCTAATGGAGGTGATACTTTAATTGAAGTCATCTAGTCAACTTTAATTGAAGTTACTCTATGGCAAGTTTGCAAAAACTAACATATCTTCTCAAAATTAATAAGGCTGACAAATTGTTTTGAAACAAGTGAAAATTATTTTTAAAATTTAAGTAGTAGAAATGAATGTAATCTTAACAAAGCCAATATTCTGAAATTTAGTATCTGCCAAGTATTAGTATGATTCTTTGTTGAAATCTGGTTTTACAATGAAAAGAGGGCAGCATAACTGCCTAAAATGGTAAGAAATCCATATTTTGCCCTTTATGTAACTTAATACCTTCATCCCTGGTATAATATTTCTTCCAGGAAGCTAAGTAGATGTTCAACCCTGGAGCCTAGTAGTTTGCTCTGTGAAGCCATAGCTGCCATATCAGTATTTCCCTATTACCTAGGCTGTGTGTTGAACCTGATGTAACAGACACTCCAAAACATAGTATTTAGATTCTTTCCTCATAGTATCAGGATGATAGTATATACAAGAATACTAATGTGTCTGAGTAAGCTTATTGCTGTACATCCCTGTGAAATGGTTGGTTTGGATGCAATATTGTATCAGATATCAAGGTAATAAATATGACATTTGTTTAAGTAAATAAAAAAAACAACCTTTTTTGAGTCTTTTTTATTTAATTAATTTATTCAGATTACAACTCATTTGGTATCCCATCACTTGTGTCTTCCCATTCCTCCCTCCCTCCCTCTTTCACCCTATTCCCCTCCCCTAGGTCTAAGACAGAGGGGGGACCTCCTCCCCTACTATATAGTCATAGGCTATCAAGTCTCATCTTGGTAGCCTGCTTCTTCTAAGAAAAATAATCTTTACTGTGTGACATTTTACTCGGGAATGTCCCAAATGCCATATAATAATCAATTTGCCCAAGATCTGCTATCTAATCATTAATTTGCCCCAAATCTGCTTTTCTTAGAAGGTGAAAGGTTAGCAAGTGATAAATTTTTTAAAAAGATACTACTTACATTTTGATCAGGCTGCTTTTACACATTCTAGGTAGCATAAAGCATGAGTTGAGTACTAAAATGCTACAATTAAGTTAAAAAATACCTGATATTTTTAGGTAAATATATGTTATCAATAGATTCCAGTAATGACATAGAAGTATGTGTAGCAAGAAATTTAGATATGGATCATAAAATGACTAAGTAGCCTTTCAGTGAAGTAATAAGCAATGTGAAATGAAGCCTTCCTCAAATATTTTCTCAGGCCCAGTTCAAGGTGCTTTGAAAGCATAGAATGAGGGAGTAGTGTTAATTACTCAGTGTTCATAAGATTTCTTTGCAGTTACCAAATTTTCAAATATTATTTCTATATACTACACTGTTATTTATTCCTAACAAGACAGTCTGTCCAAGAGGCTTCCTGGTTCTTCAAAGCTCCATTTATCTGTCCTGACTCATAACTCATTTTCTGTCACTATTGGGATTTTCAAAAATGTTTCCTTTTTTATTAACTTTTTTATTTATCTTTTTGTTAGACAGTTAAAACGCCATTTATGGTGTGTGTGTGTGTGTGTGTGTGTGTGTGTGTGTGTGTGTGTGTGTGTGTGTGTGTGTATGTGTGTGTGTGTGTTGTTTTTCATTAATTTTTTGAAGGAGCTGCCTTGCCAGGCCACTAGAAGAGGATATACTCAGTCCTGATGTAACTGGAAGTGCTGAGGTGGATTAGTGGGGGCTCCCCTTTCCTGAAGAGTAGGGAAGGAGGGACAGTGGGACCAGGAGAAGAGAAGGTTGAGGACTACAATTAGGATGTAAAATGAACAACTAAATAAAGTTAAAAGTTTAGGTCCTTTTCTCGTACAATATAACTTGAAGTTTCCCCTCACCCTACTCCTCCCAGTTTCTTCCCACCTTCACTTCCATCCATAGCCACTAATTTTATGTCTCTCATTAAAAAGAACAGGATTCTAACAAAACATAACAAATCTAAGCATAATAAAATAAAACAACTGATGAAAGTTCATAAGTACTCACAGAAACTGAAACAGAAACTATAAGCCTTACACAGATCTGCATCAGTTCCTCTGAATATATACTATAGCTTCCAGCTAGCATTTTTTTTTAGATTTGTTTATTTGTTATGTGCACAGTGCTCTGCCTACCTGTATGCCTGCATGACAGAGGAGGGCATTAGATAACGTTACAGAAGATTGTGACCCATCATGAGGTTGCTGGGAATTGAACTCAGGACCTCTAGAAGAGCATTCAGTGTTCTCAACCTCTGAGCCATCTCTCCAGCCCCTCAGTTAGTATTTTTATGAAACTCTTGATTACATAAATGAGTAGGTTTCTGATGCTTGTGGCTTCTCTTGGAGTTCCTTTCCTTGTGTTGGTATGACTTGCCCAACAAACATCAATAAAATATGTACTAGGTAAAATTTGCATTCATAATTTCTAGTCCATTAGCATTTGGCAACCTTGGAGAAAATATTCTACAATATGTCCTATCTTGGTGAGTCCAAAGTTCTGTACCTAAATCATTTTGTATAAAAACTTGCATTACCAATCAAAAACCATCTTCAGACCTAAAACACCTTCTTAAATCGTAAAAAACTAAGTTTAATTGTAAGACTATAACTATTTAGTCTTCAACCCCATCAGAGACCCGAGAAGGATAAATAACTGAATAAACAGGAAGTGCAGAGCAATCAGCTTCCAAAGCTATGGAAATAACAAATACTGCTGGCCACCTGGACAGTCACCCAAGATATCTCTATAGTGTTGGATCATCAAAGTAGGAAAACCCACTTTAAATGTGGGTGTTACCTTCCAGCTACAGGGCAGATAGATATAAGGAGATGGCTGGTTAGAAAAGAAAAAAAGTTCTTATTTGCCTACTTGTTATTCCCATTTGCATATGAATATATCTGTCCTCTTACTGGTGGTATTGCTGCTGTAGTTGCTAACATCTTATGATGACACAGATTCTTTAGTTCACAAATATAAAATGAAGAACAGTGGCTATCCAGGAATCCTCCAGTAATTTGATACCATATTGGAACTACTCAGACGTCTAGCTTCATGGAGTGAGCAAACAAGTTCTTAGCTTCTCCACTATGAGACAGTACATTGCTGAATTACTCAGACTATATTGTGTAAGCCAATTTAATAAGTTCCATTTTGATCTATATTCATTCTGTCAGTTCCATTTATCTAATGAACTTTAATTGACACTATGATAAAATACTATAGCTATGAAAGCAAAAAGCCATGTGTTATTTGTTGTTTCAGTGCCTAAGATATGCTGTGAACATTACTGCCCTTGTATGGCTTGGGTATCTGTTTTGAGTTGGCCCCATTTGAAGTGGGAGCTCTTTAGCAAAATGAGTCATGAGATATATAACTTAGATCTTATAGTTCTAGTAGTATCCATTATAGATAATTCTGTGTATATTCTCTGGTAAGCCCCCCAAAAGATTTCATAATATCACTTTAGAATTATGAGATAGACTGTGTACTACAAAACAAAGTATGGGTCTTTTTCAAAAAACACACACTATCGATATACAGCACTGAGAATCTTATTGCAAAAAACTGAGCATCTAAGATGTAGGTGACTGTGAAACCAGACATGTGCATCATAAGCTAAATGCTGTTAAAGTCTGTGAGTTATGTTTTTGAACTTAAAATATAAAAAGAGAAAGTTTATAAAATGGGTGCAGAACAAATCATGTAAAAGACCACTGTTGACTGTGTGCTTGTGCACCACACTAATATTTGCCGTAGTTCACATTTTTCACGTGATCATAACTGAAGGAGCTTTGGGGAGGTAATTAGAGTTAGATGCCATTATGATAGTGGAGAACTTGTGAAGGCGTTATTGCTATTATAAGAAAACACTAGAGAGTTTCTTATTGCCCCATAAGCACACAAAGGTCTTACATAAGGCCATGCCAAAAGATAAGACCACAGAATTAACCTCACTTTTTGACACTTTGATCTTTAATATTTTGTCTATGTTGTTAAGTCACCATAAGGTGTCTACTACTGAAACCCAAATGAAATAAAACAAAATACAAGTTTTTCAGATACAAGAATATGCAAATTAGAAATAAAAGGGTTCTTTGTGACCTTAATTTATTTTATAGATAGATACTTAGACAGTACTTCAAGATCCATATAAATGAAGGATAAGAGCAAATGCTCACTGTTCCAAAGCTAATGAAATAAGATAAATCCCATTAAAATATCAGGCTGCGTTTAGAAAGAGAAAAAAAAATGAATCATAATTGAAAAGGCCAATTTTCAAAGACAGTTACTTAGCTCTGAGGGGAAGTATTTGATGGAGACTTCCAGCTTAAATTCTCTCTTTATGTAATGTCTGGCTGTGGGTGTCACGGACCACTAGTTCAGCTGAAGATAGGTCCTTGGGATCGGAGGTTCTTGAAGCGTAGGTGAACAGGGATAAGGCGAAGTGACAAACAGAGGCGACTCAAGTTTGAGTTTCCATCTGAGTGTATTTTTCAGACAAGCAGGCTAGCATTATATTCATTTCTTGAAAGCAGGGTGGGGGATTTGGTTACGCTTTCCCACAGCATTTTCCCACAAAGCAGATTCACGGAATGGTACATGTACAGATAGTTTTGTCATAATTTGAATTACGGCTTTGAATTGAAACAATACAAGGTACAGAGTACATAGCAAAAAGACGTCATCACTTCTAAGTTGTTGGCTTAGTATCAATATGTATGTGCTCTCTTTGTCCAGGGCCAATGTCCTCTCCCTAATGAAACTTTCTCCCTGACAAAATGTGTGCCCAGCACCTGTGTGCCAGATGTGTTTTCCCTATTCTGTTTTTCTTGTTCCTGCTACCTGGAAACTTTTGAAATACTCCATTTCTTTGTAGGCCATAGTATAATGTATTAACTAATGATTAATTTCTAGTCATGTCTCTTTTAATAAGTGGAAGTGAAGCAAAACTACTTCAGCCATGGAGAGTCCCTGGCTGGAGTCGCAGGCCAGGGTCTCATTGCAACCATTACTATGCTTGAGGAGTCCCACCTTGGGAGTGAAATGCAGTTAGAGTTAGAGAAAATAGGAGATAGCTCCCAGCAAAGAGAGTTTTGAAACTGCAGTTTCTCTGTTGGTGGAAACATCGACCCCAGTCCTGGAGACTCTCCCCTCCTCGGGAGGTCCTAGTTCGCAGGCCTGTGTTATTTTTGTCACACAGACTCTATTGGAAAGAGGTGACATGTAGGTCTCTGAATCTTTCCCATCTGCTGCAGGAGAAAGCCTCTCTGATGATGACTAGATAAGGCAACGATCTATGAGTAGCAGAATAGCATTAGTGGTCATTTTATTGGTGTTTTTGACCAGTAGTGTTGGCCTTACCCCTAGGTCTGTGTGTTATCTTGGTTACCCAAGCAGTGTCAAGTATGGATTTTTTTCATAAAGTATGCCTTAAGTCAAATCAGACATTGCTTGGCCAATCCCACAAGTTCTGTGCCATCATTGCCCTAGTATATTTTGCAGGAAGGACAGATTATAGGCCAAAGGCTTTGTGGCTGAATTGGCATCCACTTTTCTCTTTCAGAAGCTTTCAGAGTACCTTCCTTCACCAAAGAGACTAGAACATAGGAGTGAAGGCTCCATGTAGGCACCAGCTCAACTTCTCCATATGCTGTAGATATTGTCCTCAGCAATGGGACCCCACTGTCGGCTTTCAAAGAACAATCCTTTGTCTTAGAAACATCCTGAGGAAAAGAATCTAGAAAGATCATAAGAGTCAGAGAGGATGGAGAACACTAGGAGAAGAAGGACCTCTGAATTAACTAAGCAAGATGAATAAAGTTTTATCTGAGGTATACTTGTTATTATCAACATTGAGAACTATTTATTTTTTGTGAGGGGAAGCTAAAATTTGTTTTCTTCAAAGTTCTAACTTGTTAGAAAATCAACTTACAGAGAAAATAATGATGATGTTAAGAAGGTACCTTATCTGAAAGACTTAGTGGGAAAGAAAACCATCCCTCCAGCTTTTAGAAGATTGTATTAAGCAATGAACCATGATATAGAACAATAACCTTCTACTGTACACTAAGCGTGAAGATCAGAAATTGCTATGCACTGGAAATTCCCATTGTGCCTGAGAGATGTCAATGATAAACTTCAAAAACAGGAAATTTTCTAAATATGTATGTTTGTCATTCATTATATAGGTGATAGAATAGTCTGTATGAGATTGTACATGACCTCCAACTCTATTCCATATACCATTTGTTCTTTTTTTCTTTAAAAAAATGAATAAATATAATTTATTCATATTACATTTAAATTGTTAGCCCTTCCCTTGTATATTCCTATTCCTCCTTCCCTCCTGCTTCCCCCTTCTCCCCTCCCTTATGTCTGTGATTGAGGGAGACCTCCTCCCCCTATATATGCTCTTAGAGTATCAAGTCTCTTCTTGGTAACTTGCTACCCTCCCTCTGAGTGCCGCCAGGCCTCCCCACCCAGGGGACGTGGTCAGAAAAGGGGCACCAGAGTTCGTGTGAAAGTCAGATCTCACTCTCCACTCGAAGGTGAAGAATATCCTGTTCATCAGCCATTTGTTCTTAGGAAACTTTATTTGCATACTCAATGGCCTTCCAGAAGAAAGGCTATTATAGGTTCTTGCATTGGTAGCATAGATTATTACTGCAGGAGACATTAAGTGGATTGTGAGACCATGGCTCCTCTTGTCCCTCTTTCTCTCTCTTTCTTTTTAAAATGAGATGTTGTTCTTAGATTTATCTTTTCCACCAGGGCTAACCAACCAAGGGCTCAACTCTCTAAATTTAACCAAATAAGCCTTTTCCTTTATATATTGTTTATCTTAGGTGTTTTGCTATAATAATGTAATGTTAAGTAACATATTAGAGATAGGGAAGTAAAAGAAGGAAAAGAAAAAGCAATAAAGGATCTGGTAATGTGTTAGTCATAATTGTAAACAATTAAAACTTTGTAGCTTAGGGGCCTATGATATCCCTATCATTAACTGAAAGTTCTATCTTGAGGTGTGATTCTCTTGGACATATTGCTCTGACCAATGCAGAGCCTGAGGTATCTCTTTACAAAACTTTACATCAGGTAATAGCTAATGTTTACAGTAAACTTTAGCACATTTAAGGGAATGATAAGACTAAGGGGTAGTGTACATGCAGCATTAATGTGTGTTATATCACTGCCTTTTTAAACTTTATTTCAACTCCAGTCAAAACATTTAAAAATCTCATGTTTTAGAAATGTTAAGCAACAAAATATCCTCTCTATTCCCACTGTAGGGAAAAACAGAAACTTCCAAGCAAAGAGACAAGAAAAATTTACACTTGAGAACAGCTGCACCATCTCAGGGTGCAGTGGTAAACTCTGTATATTGTTCTTTGGAATTTAGGGCATTGTTAAAAGTATATTGGAGAACTCTTCCAAAAAAAACTTGACAAACATCTCTCAGCTAGAGATCTTTGAGCTCTAGCTGCCATCAACTCTATTGAGACGATTCCTATTTCTTCCTCTCTTCCTATTATCTGTAACTTAGCATTATATCTCTCTGCCTTTTCCTTACCCTTTCTTTGAATTTTCTTAGAGAGGGTTTGGTGAATGGTAATCATTATTGAACACATTATAATCAAGTCCATAACAACAACAACCAAAACAAAGGCAGAAAAGGTCTAACCCCCCTCTGCCATGGCACTCTCCATTCTATGTTCTAAGCCTAACTCTATATAGAAGCTAATAGCCTCCCAGTTTTGTCCCTCCAACCCACTATGTGTCCATAGTGTTGCTACTTTGTGAAAGCTGAGCCTTTGGGCAGCATCACAGAACAGTGTTTATGAAATGTATTTATCTTTGGTTCTCTGCTCTTTGGTTAAGAAACTCTCTTTCATCTAGGACTTCTCAGGCTATAAACTTAGATTCAAGATCCACACAGTGCAATTTGTTGAATTATTATTAATATTTAATATCGATTTATAATTTTAGTATAATCAGCAGTTCCTCCTTAACCAGGTATATACCCAAATAACCACAGCGAGAGACTTGAATATACTTAACTAGCCTAGAGCACAATACTGAGCAATAATTACTCCGTCCTAAACCTCTAAGCTAGTATAGCTTCCTCCCATTCAGATTTCCCACATTGTACTTGTTTTTATTCATATCCTAGGTCCAGTTCTTTCCTCTTGGTACTTCCCAATCCTCTGCATGTGTATCCCTTCTCTTTATCCTGCTCTTTCTCCTACCCTCACTAGCCCAGGAAGTCCCACCCTATTCTTTGTTATTATTCAGCGTTGGCTAGTTAGCTTTTATTGGCAATACAAAGAACAAATGGTGACATGTTTACACAAATGTGAGACAGGAGATACTTACAATAGACATCATAATTCAATGTCTGGATTGAAACCAGATAGTGGGAAAAAGTAATAAGCATTTGAATAAACAAGGATAACTATAAAGAATCCATAAGAACAACCCACCAAGTACACTTAGTGCTGTCAGCAGTATGTACATGAGTCTAGAGCCACATAATGGAGTACAGTAGCCTCTTAACGGCAGCATCACACTTTTAGAAGGACTGACCCTTCCTCTAGCAACATGAATTTTCAATACTTCCTAAGATAGGAATGGAAGTTTATGATGTCCTTCGTTGTCCTGGTTGGTATTTTGTTGGACTAGTGCTAATAATATTTTATGCTGTTGTGAGTTCATTTGTGCAACTTCCCTATAATGTCTGAGAAACAGTGTTCTACTGTAGTTATCTACTACCTCTCATTCTTATAGTCTTTCCACCTACTCTTCTGCAAAGATCCCTGAGACTTAGAAGACTGGCTGGGACATATATGCCCCATTTAGTACTGAGTGCTCTGCAGCCCTTCATTATCTACATATTGGCCAGTTGGAAATATCTGTGTCAGTCCACATTTACTATAAAAGGAAGCTGTCTTGATGAGAATTGAGATATGTACTAATCTATGGGTACAATGATAAAAAAAATTAGGAATCAGTTTAATACTATGTCCATTTATCAGAGTAATAGTAGGAGAGTGTCTCCTGGGCCTGGCCCCATTAATGGTACCAGGAATGCATTCCACCTATTGGAGTGGGCCCTATATCCAGTCGTAAAGTTCCCTGGTTACTCATATAATACTCATGCCAGTATTGTTCTAATAGATATATCTCACCAAGTCAGTCATTTTTTGTAACTCTCAGGGTTCACAACTGGCTAAAACTGTTGACTAATTTATTATAGCAGTAGTTTGCATGTACTTTTTCTTTCTTTCTTTCTTTCTTTCTTTCTTTCTTTCTTTCTTTTTCCTTTTTATTATTTATTTAAATAATTTATTCATATTCTATCTCTGTTGTTGTCCCCTCATTTGTATTTTCCCGTGTCTCTGTCCCTCTTTCACACTATTCCCCCTCTCCCGGCCTCTGACAGAAGGGAATCTCTTCCCCCACCATATGATGACAGCCTATCACTTCTTATCTGGATAATCTGCTTACCCTTCCTCTGAGTGCCACTAGGCCTCCCCACAAAGGGAAAGTGGTCAAATAGGGGGCAGCAGAGTTCATGTCAGAGTGAGTTCCCACTCTCCACACGACTGTGGAGAATGAGCTGTCCATTGGCTAGAATGAAATAGGGGGTCTAGGTCTGCTCCCATCCCTGCATCCAGATCTGCCAGCCTTGATGGTCTTCTTGTAAGGTTCCAGGACCCTCTGGGTCCTTCCATTTCCCCATTCTCCTATACCTGTCTCACCTGGAGTCCCAATAGCAAGTCCCAGCATCTGTCCCAATGCCCCACTAAATGAAGACTCTCAGAGGACATCCATGTTGGGCTATTATCCAATTATAAGTGAGTATATACCATGTGTATCTTTCTGGGTTTGTATTAACTCACTCAGGATGATAATTTCTAGGTATATCTAATTGCATGCAAATTTCAAGATTTACTTGTTTTTAATAGTTGAGTAGCATCCCATAGTGTAAATGAACCACAGTTTCTTTATCCATTCTTTGACTGAGGGACATCTATGTTGTTTCCAGATTCTGGCAATCATGAATAAGGCTGCTATGAACATAGTTGAACAAATGTCCTTGTGTGGTAGAGCATCTTTTGGGTATATGCCAAGGAGTGGAATAGCTGGGTCTTGAGGTAGCCCTATTCCCAACTTTCTGAGAAAGCTCCAGATTGATTTCCACAGTGGTTGTACAAGTTTGCACTCCCATCAGCAATGAAGAAGTGTTCTCCTTTCGCCACATCCTAGGTAGCATGTGCTATCATTTAAGTTTTTTATCTTAGCCATTCTGATAGGTGTAAGATAGAGTCTCAGAGTTGTTTTGATTTTCATTTCTTGGATGTCTATGGATGTTGAGCATTTCTTTAAGTATTTCTCAGCCATTTGATATTCCTCTGTTGAGAACAAATGGTGCTGGTCTAACTGGATGTCTACATGTAGAAAAATTCAAGTGGATCCAAATTTTATCACCACACACAAAATTCAAGTTGAAGTAGATTAAATACCTCAACATAAAACCAGAAACACTCAATCGGTTAGAAGAAAAGGTGAGGAAGAGCCTTGAACTCATTGGCACAGGAGACAACTTCCTGAACAGAACACTAACAGTCCAGGCTCTAAGGTCAACAATTAATAAATGGGACCTCATGAGGCTAAGAAGCTTCTGTAAGGCAGGAGACACTGTCAAGAGAACAAAGCGACAGCCTACAGACTGGGAAAAGATCTTCACCAACCCTACATCTGACAAAGGGCTAATTTCCAAAATATATAAAGAGGGCATATAAAGGGGGAGGAAGTCCCCCTCAGTCACACTCATAGGGGAGGGTAGTAAGGGGAAAAATGGGAGGGAGGGAGGAATGGGAGGATACAAGGGATGGGATAACAATTGAGATATAATACGAATAAATTAATAAAAAAGAAATTAAATACCACCAAATGAAATAACCCAATTAAGAAATGGGGCTCAGAGTTAATTTTTCTTTCTGAAATGTTAGGATGATGCCTACATGATTTTCCATGAGAATCTGGGAGCTACAGTTCCAGAAAAAACTGAATCAGTCAATATTGAAGGAGAGATGGATGTGGAGAGATGGCTCACAGGTTAAGAACACTTCTTGCTTTTACAAAAGAACTAAGTTTTGTTCCCAGAGCCCAAGTCAGGTGGCTAACCACCTGTATGTAACTCCAGCTCCAAGGAATCAAATCTACAATTTTGGCCTCTGGGAGCATCCATGCATGTGTGGAACACACACAAAGAAAAACACACATCCACATACAAATGATGATGATGATGATGATGATGATGATAGTTAATAATTTTTAAAGAAAAAAATAGAAAAATAATGAATAAAAGTTTGTTTTAGAAGAAAGAGATTCTAAGTATTGGAAGTAGGAAATTTTTAAAAATTTAAATTTGCTGACATCTCTCTCCCTCCATACCCATCACCATTGCCATTGATGAGCCTCAATTCCTTTTAGTTGAGATTTTAAGGGTGAAATTATATAGATATTTGTTATTATAAGTATGTATTTTATCATACTAAGAAATGTGTTTCTCCTGTCTCTTGGCATTCGGGTAGCCCAAGGCAAGATTGAAAAACAGAAGAAATACGTGCTAGAATCCATGATCTTCATTTTTAAAGTTTTTCATAATTCATAATCTTCTCATAGGCTTTTGTTACTAGTTTTACTTTAATTTAAGTGGGATTCTTGGATAATTTACAAGTGTCAATGTAATTATAAGTATTTAGACTATGAGAAATGATGTTAGTAGTTTGTATAGGATTTACTTGTGTTTATGATTAATATATTATTTTTCTGTAAGTAATCCATATAGCTCTGTAAAAACAAAATTGTATGAATATATAAGAGAATTTTTTGACACAAACATTGACTGGCTAGTAAATAATAACATCACAGAAATTAAGAAATGAAGGGGAAATGTAGAGAAAACATTGGAACTGAGGAATCAGAGACCCAGAAACAGGTGAATTAATCATAATTGCTGTGACAATATTATTTGCCACATACTGACCATGAGAAAGTATTTGGATTTATTGTGACAAAATAATGTCAAGGTTTTTAAGATTCTTGTTAGAAAATTTACTAAATTTCTGAGTATGTGGCTTTGTTATATAGCGACACATTGCTGGGCATATTTTAAGAAAAACTGTAGAATTTGATGGGTCAAGGTGCGTGATATTCAAATTATTCAAATTATTTTATATTAAGTACACTCTTCAAATTAAATTCATGCAAAGCACTTAATGTTACAAGTAGTTATTCCACTCCAAGTCATGGTTGAAGTGGAGGCTTTTATTGTAGATATGAGAGGAAGAGCAGCCAGAGACATCAGGAATAATCCATATCAGGGAGAGAAAATAGTAAAACTAACATGGCTAAGGGACTGTTTCAGGCCATGAGAGGACACAGGGAGGGGAATAGTGAGAGAAGAGAACAAAGAAAGTGTGAGCAAGGGAGACCAGAAGAGAGAGGCAAGAAAGGAAGACAAAAGAGAGAGCACAGCCAAAATAGTAAAGTTATAAAGGAAAGGAGAAGCTGGGGAAGAGAAACCTATGAGCTGGAGAAGTTTAGCATAGAAGGCAGGTAAGAAGAGCTACAAGTATTTGTGATACTAAGAAAGCCAGGAAGTCAGCATGTACTTTGGTTTGCTAAGAGGCACGACAGATACCAATTTCTTTTGGACCTGACGGATATCACATCATTTTTCTCTAAGATTTTCTTTTAAAACATCAGCTACTTGAGATGGAGAAAAAAATCTGCTGTGAATATGAGGTTTTTTTTCCGGCAATAAATAATTTCAAGCACAAAATTAAACTTTACATTTATTTGTTTGCTAAATGTGTGTGTGTGTGTGTGTGTGTGTGTGTGTGAGAGAGAGAGAGAGAGAGAGAGAGAGAGAGAGAGAGAGAGAGAGAGAGAGAGACAGACAGACAGACAGACAGACAGACAGACAGACAGACACCAGAAAGAGAGAAACTGTGAGACAGAGACAGACACAGAGAGGGAGGGAGACAGAGACAGACAGAGAGACAGAGACAGAGAAACAGAGAGGAGAGAGAAGAGAGAGAGAGAGAGAGAGAGAGAGAGAGAGAGAGAGAGAGAGAGAGAGAGAGAGAGAGAAGACAGTACATATTCAAAGGCCGGAGGACAATTCACACCAACTGGATTACCAGGTTTACAGGCAACTGCACACCCTATTTGTATTCATTTCAATGTTACTGACTAAAATATACTATCACTGAAAATATAGCATTCCTAATTCTCATAGTTTGTTGTTCTGTTGCTGTGATAAAATAATTGCCAACAACTTGAAGGAGGAAAGGGTTTATTTTAGTTTACAGGCTCATTATTAAGGAAATTCAAAGAAAGAACCTAGGGGAAGGAACTGAAGAAGTCTTTGCAGAGGAATACTGCTTACTGGCTTGCTCTATCATCTTTCCCAACTATTTACACATACAACTTAAGACCAACTACCCATCAATGGTACCACCACTGTGAGCTGGGTCTGCCTACTTCAATTAGTTGAAGTTCCTTTGTCCAAGGTAAGTCTAGGATAAGTTAACAAAATCTATTCAGTACATTAATCAAAGTATTCATAACCAAAATACTCTAATTTTGAAAAATTTTGAGTCTCAAATGTGATGGTGAAACTGGAATACTTCACATCTGATATCATGGGATAAATTAATCAAAATGCTGGCACACTAAAATATTGTATACAATTATCTTTGGTCTAGGTACATATAAAAATTGGCTTTTTTGTTTGAACCTGGCTTCCTTCTGTAAAATATTTTAATATATTTATGAATGTTCCAAAATCTGAAGAAATATGAAATCAGAAACATTTCTGTTTTCAAACTTTGTTAATAATAATATTTTATCTAGCTATAGAATATCCAACAATTAGTTAAATGCATTCCATCTGTGCTTAGGTACAGTTAATCATTTGCATGTCATTTTAGAGCCTTTAAAGATTTAAATCTAAGCAGGTATTATTTTATGTTTTCATACCTGTTTTGTGCTTAGCATGCATGTAGATTATTTTCCAACTATTACATCCATTTGTCCAGTGTTGTACAAAAGTTACCATAAATGATGTATAAAAAATTGGTATTGTAGTGCATGGATAGAACCGAGAGCCTTACAAGGATATCACTACATAACCCAAGATGGCTCTGGAATATCTATGTATCCTAGGCTGAACTTGATCTAGTGATTTTACTGTCTTATCTTCCTGAGTACTGCAATATTAGAATAAAATGTGATATGATCAACACATAATCTGGAATACATATTCCAGACCTTAGAAATTTTTTTCTTCTCTAAGTTTTTGTTTTTCATTTTATTGGTCATAATAAAAGAAAGGACCTTTCTTTATAAGAATTTCTAAAACAAAATATGTTTCCATAGTTACACTTGGCGTTATATCTGGTGTTAACGAGAGGACAAAATGTGACTGAATGCCACGCAAAGATTGGCAGTATTGACTGAATTAGAGCCTGATGTAGTTGTCATTGTATTGTAATGCGATCATTGCTATGATGGCCAATCTTCAGTTTGATCAGGTTACAAAGTTCCCAGAAGATTTGTAAAGCATATCTTTGTAAGGTGTTTCTAAACATGATTACAGAGGAAATATTTACTCTTAATGTGAGCAGTAGTAGGATGGAATGTACATTGAACAAAAGTAGAAATAAATAAAAAGGAACACTAGAGATATTTCTTTCACCCTACTTACTGACCACCCAATGTGAGCTGTTTACTGCACCAAACTAATATCATATTGATATATTGAATGTTGAACATAGAAGGCAAAATAAATCATTCCTCCTTTTAAGATTTTTTTCTGATTTGCTTATTTATTTTAGTTTCATTTGGACAGATTTTTTCTCCATGTATGTATATACATATGTATATATCTGTCCTCTCTCTCTCTCTCTCTCTCTCTCTCTCTCTCTCTCTCTCTCTCTCTCTCTCTCTCTCTCTCTCCCCTCCCCCGCCCCGTGTGTGTGTGTGTGTGTGTGTGTGTGTGTGTGTGTGTGTGATCTGTGTGTTACCTGCAGTGGTTAGAAAAGGTTACACCATCCTTTGAAACTGAATTTAGAGATGATTGTGAGCCACTATGTAGGTTCTGGGAACTCAACCTGGTTCCTCTTCAAGAACAGGAAGAGTTTCAAACCACATGGCCACTTCTCCAATCCCCTCTTAAGATTTTCCTTTGAAATGTATTTTGTCATAGAAATAAAAAGCTAACTAATGCATAAAATTGTTATCACAGAGTTTGTTGTAATAACTACCTAGAATGTGGTTCAACAGAATGCTGGAGATGATTTGTGGGAGAAAATTTAAAAAGTTAGGAAATACAAAGTAGAGAAAAATTTAAATTCATAAGCAGTTTAATTGGTGATTCTGGTGAGAATTCAGAATTCCACAATGTGAGTAGAAATCCAGATAACAAAAAATTTGTTTATATGTTTCAGATGGCCAATAAAAATCTACAGGGATGTTTTGGGAATTGCAATATAGGACATTCATATTGCACTGTGGCAAATAGCTTTTCATTTTTTCGTTTTCCTGAAATTTTGTGAGAGGTTAATTTAGAAGTGACAGACTAATTTTCTAGAGGAAATTTCAAAGCAGGTTTTTTAGCACTCAGGGTGTGGCATAGTCATTGTTTTCCCTTTTTAGTTAAAGTTATAAAGCATATTGTGATAATGAAATTTAGAGTCGATGTTTAAACTGGCAATTTCTCAAAATAAGTTCTCACCATATGCATCCATTTACATAATTGTTGAGTTCTAGTATAAATGCAGAGCATTATCAGAAACAGTGTCCTATCCCAGATAAGGAAAAACCTTGGACAACTGCAACACAGTGCTTTCCTTTTTTTCTTCAGTCTTGCAAAACCCACTCATTCTGAAGTTACTTAGCCAGGCACATTTTTCTTCCCATTTTAATGAGACTGCTTTATCCCACAATCTATTTTGAGTAAATTTTTGTATAAAATATTAGATTGCGAGGGATCCAAGATGGCGGCGAGCAGTGTGGACCGCGTTTGGAGGCTCCAGTGAACAATTCAGGGAATTGCACAGATTTCTGAGCCAGGAACACCGAGGTCCGAACATCACGGCAGCAGGAGTGCTCCACGGTTCAGAGGGACCAGGGTGCGGAGGACCTGCGTGCCCCTGCACACGGGAGGAGCGTGGTTTTTCTCTGATCGGAGCGGCAGCGGTAGAGGCGGCAGCACCAGCGGCACCAGCAGCGGCGGCTGAGGTTTGCAGCTCATAGCCTTCCGGTGGAGGCGATTGGTGTGGTGGCTGGTGGGAATTGCTGCGGGAGAGGGGACTCGGGGCAGGATTTGGGTCGCGTGGAGCCTTTGGACCCAGATTGGACTCGGCGGACAGTTCGGCCCCAGAGTCCCGGGTATTGGCCGGGCCCAGCAAACAATTCTGCCTGAGGCACTAACTCAGCGTGGCCATAGCTCCCCTGCTGTGGCGCAGGCTTAGTTGAGCACGCTGCTCCACACTAGGCACCACCTCAGCTCAGCGGCAGCTCCCCTGCGGTGACACAGTCCGGGCGGAGCACTTGGTTTCACCACAGGCGCTAACTCAGAGCAGCCGCAGTTCTCCTGCTGTGGCGCAGGCTTGGTGACGTGCTCGGTTCCATCCTAGGCACCACCTCAGCTCAGCGGCAGCTCCCCTGCGGGGACACAGTCCGGGCGGAGCACTTGTTCCACCACTGGCGCTAACTCAGAGCAGCCGCAGTTCTCCTGCTGTGGCGCAGGCTGGACAGAGCTCTCGGTTCCACCAGCTCTAAGACTCTGGTTGGACACAGTGTACAGTTTGAATCCAGAATTCCTGGCTGAGATTGGTGGTCAGTTTGGGCCCTGAGTCAATAACTGACCACAGCACGCACTTTGGGCCAAAAGGCCCTAGTGGAGCTTGGTGCGTAGTCCCAGCCCAAAAATTCGGGCTGGGCCCTGTGTGCATTTTGGGCCCAAAATCCCTAGCTGAGCTTGGCAGACGGTTCTGGCCCTGAGAATCTAGCTGAGTTCTGCCCGTGGTTCGGTCCCAGTGCTCCTGGCTGGACTTGGCAGGGAACACAGAAGGCTGTGGATACCTTGGCCTGACCCAACGCTCATTCAGAGACCCAGAACAATTGCAGGATCCACAGCAGAGAGGGACTGAGGATCACTGGCTGTGAGAGACCAGAACAACAGGGCTAACCTCCTAACATCCACACCAGTGAAGCTTTGAGCTCGCAGCCTAGGGAAATCGTAAGAAAACAAGTGAATCTATCATCAGACACCCTCCATTCAACTCTGGAAGCTACCCAACAAAAACAAAGACGGCAAGATGTCTAAAGGACAACGAAAAAGCATACGCAAAAAACCCCAAAACAACATGGCGTCTCCAGTTCCCAGCTATCCCAAAGAAAACCACCCAGAGAACTCAAATACAACGGAAATACAAGAAAATGACCTCAAATCCTTAGTAATGAGGATGATAATGGAGGAAACAAATAAAATTCGTAATCAAATGCAGGAAGACGCAGACAAACAGGTGAGAGACATAAAAGAAGCACATAGAGTGGAACTGGAAAAATTGCAGGAAAATGCAAACAACCAGATGAAAGAAATAACTAAAACGGTTCAAGCTCTGAAGACCTATAAAGAGGCAATGGAAGAAACTCAGGAATATACAAAAAATCAGATGAAAGAAATCAAAAAATCAGTTCAAGATCTGAAAATGAAAATGGATTCAATGATAAACACACAGACAGAAGAAAAACGAGAACGTGAGACCTCAGAGAAGAAGGCGAGCAACACAGAGGTGAGCTTTTCTAACAGAATCCAAGAGATGGAAGAACGAATCTCAGGGCTAGAAGATACAATCACAGATATTGAATCAACCATTAAAGAAAATGCCAAATCTGGAAAACTCCTGACACAAAACATCCAAGAAATTAAGGACACCATGAAAAGAAGAAATTTGCGGATAATAGGCATTGAAGAAAGAGAAGACATCAGACTCCAGGGCCCAGAAACTATTCTCAACAAATTCATAGAAGAAAATTTCCCCAATCTAAAGAAAGAGATGCCTATAAACATACAAGAGGCCTACAGAACACCAAATAGAATTGACCAGAAATGAAAAACTGCCCGCCACATAACAATCAAAACACAAAACATGCAGAACAAAGAAAAAATATTAAAAGCTGCAAGGGAAAAGGGCCAAATAACATTTAATGGTAAACCTATCAGAATTACACCTGACTTCTCAGCAGAGACCATAAAAGCCAGAAGGGCCTGGACAGAGATCCTGCAAACCCTAAGAGAACACAGATGCCAGGCCAGACTACTTTACCCAGCAAAATTATCAATAACCATTGATGGAGAAAACAAAATATTCCATGACAAAAACAAATTCAAACAGTACCTATCCACAAACCCAGCTTTACAGAAGGTACTAGAAGGAAAACTCCATCCCAAAGGGTCAAGCTACAACCAAAACTACCCAGGAAATAGATAACTATCCCATGGCAAAAACACAACTACACAAACGCTCGACTGGAAACAACATCAAAATTAAGACTCTTAACAGTCACTGGTCATTAATATCTCTCAACATCAATGGCCTCAATTCTCCAATAAAAAGACACAGACTAACCGAATGGGTACATAAACAAGACCCAACATTCTTCTGCATCCAAGAAACACATCTCACCCATAATGAAAGGCATTACCTCAGGGTAAAAGGTTGGAAAAAAATATTCCAAGCAAATGGTCACAAGAAGCAAGCAGGGGTAGCCATTTTAGTATCGAACAAAATAGACTTTCAACCAAAATTAATCAAAAGGGATGAGGAAGGACACTTCATACTCATCAAAGGTAAAGTCAACCAAGATGACATCACAATTCTGAACATCTATGCTCCCAATACAAGGGCACCCACATATGTAAAAGATCTCCTAAAAAAGCTTAAACCACACATCGATCCCCACACAATAATAGTGGGAGACTTCAACACCCCACTCTCACTGAAGGATAAGTCATTGAAACAGAAACTAAGCCGAGAAATAACATCATTAACCAATGCCATGGGTCAAATGGATCTAACAGATATCTATAGAACCTTTCACCCAAACAAGAAAGAATACACCTTCTTCTCTGCACCCCATGGAACCTTCTCCAAAATTGATCACATCGTAGGTCACAAAGCAAGCCTCAACAGATACAAGAGGATTGAAATAATACCTTGTATCCTATCAGATCACCATGCTCTTAGGCTGCAATTCAACAACAACAGAAATAACAAAAAGCCTACACGTTTGTGGAAACTAAACAACTCTCTGCTAAATGACACCTGGGTCAGGGAAGAAATAAAGAAAGAAATCAAGGAGTTTCTGAAATTCAATGAAAATGAAGAAACAACATACCCAAATTTGTGGGATACATTGAAAGCAGTGCTAAGAGGAAAATTCATAGCACTAAGTGCCTTTAAAAAGAAATTGGAAACATCGCACATAAGCATCTTAACAACACAACTGGAAGCCCTAGAAAAAAAAGAAGCAGAAACACCCAAGAGGAGTAGACGCCTGGAAATTATCAAACTCAGGGCTGAAATTAACAAATTAGAAACTAAGAAAACAGTCCAAAGAATCAACAAAACCAAAAGCTGGTTCTTTGAGAAAATCAACAAGATAGACAGACCATTAGCCAAACTAACTAAAAGGCAGAGAGACAGTATTGAAATCAACAAAATCAGAAATGAAAAGGGAGACATAACAACAGACACTGAAGAAATTCAAAGAATCATAAGATCCTACTTTGAAGGCATATACGCCACAAAATTTGAAATCTAAGGGAAATGGACGATTTTCTTGATCAAGTTCACTTGCCAAAGTTGAGTGAAGAACAGATAAACAAGTTAAATAGTCCCATTTCCCCTACAGAAATAGAAGCAATCATCGATGGTCTCCCAACCAAAAAAAGCCCAGGGCCAGATGGTTTCAGTGCAGAATTCTACCAGACCTTTAAGGGCGAGCTAATACCGATACTCTTCAAGCTACTCCAAAAGATAGAAATGGATGGAAAATTACCAAATTCATTCTATGAGGCCATAGTCTCATTGATACCTAAACCTCACAAAGACTCAACAAAGAAAGAGAATTTCAGACCAATTTCTCTTATGAACATAGATGCAAAAATACTAAATAAAATACTTGCACAACGAATACAGGAGCACATCAAAGATATCATTCATCATGACCAAGTAGGCTTCATTCCAGGCATGCAGGGATGGTTTAATATACGGAAATCCATCAATGTAATCCATCATATAAACAAACTGAAAATAAAAAACCACATGATTATCTCCTTGGATGCAGAGAAAGCATTTGATAAAATTCAACACCCATTCATGTTTAAAGTTTTAGAGAGATCGGGGATACAAGGCACTTTCCTCAACATAATAAAGGCTATATACAGCAAGCCAATAGCCAAAATCAAAGTAAATGGTGAGATACTCAAGGAAATTCCTCTCAAATCTGGAACAAGGCAAGGCTGCCCACTCTCTCCATATCTCTTCAATATAGTACTCGAAGTTCTAGCCAGAGCAATAAGACAACAAAAGGAGATCAAGGGTATCCAAATGGGAAAGGAGGAAGTCAAATTATCCCTCTTTGCAGATGATATGATAGTGTACATAAGTGACCCTCAAAACTCCACCAGAGAACTCCTAAAGCTGATAAACACCTTCAGCAAATTGGCTGGATACAAAATTAACTCAAAAAAGTCTGTAGCCTTCCTATACACAAATGACAAGCTTACAGAGGAAGAAATTAGGAAAACCACACCCTTCACATTAGCCACAAGCAATATAAAATATCTAGGAGTTACCCTAACTAAGCAAGTGAAGGACTTGTATGAAAAAAATTTCAAAACTCTGAAGAAAGAGATTGAAGATGACCTGAGAAGATGGTGTGATCTTCCTTGCTCATGGATCGGGAGAATTAACATAGTAAAAATGGCCATCCTACCAAAAGCAATCTACAGATTCAATGCAATCCCTATCAAAATAACTACACAATTTTTTAAAGACATTGAAAGTTCAATTCTGAACTTCATATGGAAAAACAAAAAACCCAGAATAGCTAAAACAATCTTGTACAATAAAAGATGCTCCGGAGGAATCTCCATACCTGATCTCAAACTGTACTATAAAGCAATAGTACTTAAAACAGCATGGTACTGGCACAGCAACAGGCTGGTTGATCAGTGGAATCGAATCGAAGACCCAGATATGAATCCACACACATATGGTCACTTGATTTTTGACAAAGAAGCCAAATCCATTCAATGGAAAAAGGATAGCATCTTCAACAAATGGTGCTGGTCTAACTGGAGGTCTATGTGTAAAAAAATGAAACTGGACCCATATTTGTCACCTTGCACAAAACTCAAATCCAAGTGGATTAAAGACCTCAACATAAAACCAGAGACACTAAGCCACTTAGAAGAAAAAGTGGGAAAGAGCCTGGAACATATTGGCACAGGAGACAACTTCCTGAACAGAACACCAACGGCCCAGGCCTTAATGTCAACCATTAATAAATGGGACCTCATGAGGCTGAGAAGCTTCTGTAAGGCAGGAGACACTGTCAAGAGAACAAAGCGACAGCCTACAGACTGGGAAAAAATCTTCACCAACCCTACATCTGACAAAGGTCTAATATCCAAAATATATAAAGAACTCAAGAAATTAAACACCACCAAACCGAATAACCCAATTGAGAAATGGGGCTTGGAACTAAACAGAGAATTCTCAACAGAGGAGTATCAAATGGCTGAGAAACACTTAAAGAAATGCTCAACCTCCTTAGTCATCAGGGAAATGCAAATCAAAACAACTCTGAGATTCCATCTTACACCCATCAGAATGGCTAAGATCAAAAATTCAAGCGACACCACATGCTGGCGAGGATGTGGGGAGAGAGGAACACTCCTTCATTGCTGGTGGGAATGCAAACTAGTACAGCCACTTTGGAAATCTATCTGGTGCTATCTCAGAAAAATGGGAATAGGGCTTCCTCAAGACCCAGCTATTCCACTCCTTGGAATATACCCAGAAGATGCTCCAGCACACAACAAGAAAATTTGCTCAACCATGTTCATAGCAGCCTTATTCATAATAGCCAGAACATGGAAACAGCCTAAGTGTCCCTCAGTAGAAGAGTGGATAAAGAAACTGTGGTACATATACACTATGGAATACTACTCAGCTATAAAAAACAAGGAATTCCCGAAATTTGTGGATAAATGGATTGAGCTAGAAATGATCATAATGAGTGAGTTAACCCAGAAGCAGGAAGAATCAAATGGTATATACTCACTTATATCTGCATACTAGCCCAAGGGGCATGTCCCACGAAAGCCTTCACTTACCAGGAAACTGGGACAGAGGGGAAGGCATCCTATTGGGACTCTAAATGAGAGACGCATGGGAGAACAGCAAAATAAAAGGATCCAGAGGGTCCTAGAAATCTACAAGTAGAACAATATGATAGGCAGATTTGGGCCCAGGGGTCCCGCTCAAACTAAGGCACCAGCCAAGGACAATACAGGAGGTAAACTTTAAACCCCTTCCCAGATCTAGCCAATGGTCAGAACATTCTCCACAGTTGAGTGGAGAGTGTGATACGACTTTCTCACATACTCTGGTGCCTCACATTTGACCATGTCCCCTGGAGGGGGAGACCTGGTGGCACTCAGAGGAAGGACAGCAAGTAGCCAAGAAGAGACTTGATACCCTATGAGAATATATAGGGGGACGTAATCCCCCTCAGGAACAGTCATAGGGGAGGGGAATAATGGGAAAATGGGGGGGGGAGGAATGGGAGGATACAAGGGATGGGATAAACATTGAGATGTAACAAGAATAAATTAATAAAAAAAAAAAAAAAAGAAAAAAAAAAAAAATTAGATTGCGTTAAAGACCATTCCTTTTTAGAATAGATTTTCAATCAATCCAGCAGTTATTTGTTGAAAAAGTTTGTATAATTTTAAAGAAACAAAATCAAGCAAAACAAAATCACTTTGCATTTTGTTTATTTCCTAGAACTCATGCTGGTTGGACTTAATGGCTAACATTTATGTTGATGAATTGAAGAGGATTCACCTAACTTTGCAACTTCTCACTTGGTACTAATTTAATTGGGCAGCTCCCTTTATAGCATTGTTGTATTACACAAAAATATGGTTATTTTTTAATTTCTATCTTCCCAGTGGCTTGCAAACATCAGGAATTTCTGGGAACACCAACTGTTTTTTTTTTAATTTATGCATCTTTGAAGCTACTCCAGTTCACAACTTTTCAATATAAACATGCTCTCTGTATATCATGGGTTTTTAAATATTTTTAAATTATGTTTCTTTTTAACATATACATTTATATTATTACACATGAGTAAAATAAACTACATACAGCAGGAAGAACCACGAGACAATCAGGAATTACATAAATGTTACATTCATAGTGATTTGGATATCTGTATTTGGCAAACTTGAAGTAAACATCTTTCCTATCTTGTTGGGTCTAAAATTCTGAATGGAGATTAATATCTATCGTATCTCATCTCTATTAACTTAAAACATCTATCTTGACCTAAAAACATCTTAACCCCTAACCTACTAAGCTTAACTGAAAGTCTAAACTACCTGGTCTTCAAACTCATCAAAGACTTGAGAAGGGATAAAACTTAAATACCTGAGTGAACACGGAGTGCAGGTTAGCAGCTTCCAAAATGAAAAAAATGACTGAGACAGTTTACTGCCTAAGCAGTTACCACCACTCTCTATAATATTGGAGCATCATCTTCAGCCTTCTGGCCCAATATATCTGATATACATATTTGTGAGGCAGGTACAATTGAGGACTTGCTTACCCTGTCCTAGAAGAGTTTGGCCATTGACTCTGCCTGCATCTGAACAGGCCCATTTTTAGGCAGAATTCTGTCTGTGGCAGAAACAAAGACATTTTCCCAGTTGATGGTTTGCTGTATTTGAAGCCAACTCCATAAGGGGGTTCTTTGATGCTCATCTTCTTCTTTAAGGGAGGCTGGGTATTGCCAGGAGTTAACTTGTCTTGTTATCAGAGAATCATTAGAATAATAAAAACATCTTTAAATGCCATATTCTCTAGTCTCTAAGGTTTTTGAAGACCCTGTTTAACTATTTTACCTGATATATCTATACAATCTTATCTATTAGACCTAGAGTATATATTCTTTTAATAAAATTAGGCTAGTTTTTTACATAAGCATGTGTGAGAGGCCGCACTCACATTCGCCATTACAAGATGGCGCTGACATCCTGTGTCCCAAACTGGTAAACAAGTAATCTGCGCATGTGCGAAGGAAATTTCCACTTGTTGTGCTCTACCTCTCCCGTGGCGTCATATCGCCTGATGAGTAACAGCCAATCAGGGACTGACACATCCTAAGCGGAGAACAGTTTCCTATATAAGGGATGGGTTTCTGCTGTTTGGGGTCTCCATTTTACTTGTCGTAAGCTTATGCTCTCCATCTTAAGACGCATTAAAGCTTTACTGCAGAAGGATCCTGTGTGTGCAGCGTCGTTCTTGCTGGCGAGACGGTAATGCGAGTCACAAGCATGATTTGCATCAATATACAAAATTCAATACCATTGAATTTAAAAAATAACCTTATTTGTGAGTATACTTCTTCTACTTCCTACACTTAAAAATATTTTATCTCAATACTTTCTTTATGATCTCCTCTCAAAAAAAAACTCTCTTAAGACTGTGCTGTAAACCCTATCTTAGTATTTGTAAGTTCATTGGATATGGCTAAAAATCTATAAAATATGTAACAAAATTGGCTTAAAATATATACAAAAAGGCTTATAGTAAGAAATAGGCAATATTGTGATAATACTAACTACTAGGAAAAACTGACACATGCATCATTTATCTCCAGGGTCCTACACAAGCTATAGACACTTTTGAGTGGATTGCCCTCCTCTGCCTGGTCATTCCTCCAAGTTTCTTCTCCACAAAGGAATCTCTCAGAACTTCATCTGGCAGTGCTGCTCCCACAGACCAGCTCCAGGAACAGTGAAGAGGAGAGAAAAGAAGTGGATGTGAGGTAGGGAGAATTAAGCAGGTGGTGAACAGCTGATTAATGGAAACCAACTATTGGTTGAACCACTAGCTAGAGGAACTAGTTGTTGAGAAGAGGTTGAGCAACTGAAGAAAGAGAAATACTTGGTGACTCAGGCATATGCTTTACAAGATGAAGGTCTTAAAGCCCAGGTGAACTCTATTTTCTATCTCTCTCACATGCTTACTGTCTGTCTCTGTCTTTGTCTTGCTTGCTGTCTATATGACTCCTCTTGTTGTTCTCTTACTTTTATGTTTCTCTACTTGCTTGTTATCACCCATATTTCTATCTCTCTTCTTGCTTATTGTTTTCCATCTTTCTCTCTCTCTTCCTGCTTGCTATTACCCATCTTTCTAGCTCTCTTGCTGTTCCATCTCACTTTAGCTTACTCTCTCATGTCTGTTATTTGCTTGCCATTCTCCTTGGGCCAATCCCAGTATTTTACTAAAATGAACTTCAGTTTTTTTTACTCCAGATTACACCATGATTTTGCTCATTTTGTACAATCAATAGGGAATTCAAGAATCAACAAAACAAGGGAACAGTCTAACAAGGAAATACAAACAGTTCTGTATAACTTATAATAAAGCATTCAGCAAAAATCAATCAGTTTCCAAGCAATGGTCAGCATAACCTGAGTATCACTTCTTAAACATACTCGGCAAAGTTTAGTCATAAATTTCCTGGGGCTAAAGCCGTTGTGTTTACAAGATTGTCATAGCAACATAGCTTGAGCTAAATGTTCTCTAAAAAGAAAAAAAACTTGACATATTCCCAGTCCCAAACCAACTGGTATGCTATCTAAGCCTAGGCTAACTGCCAAGGGGTCCTCTATAGTAAAATATCTGTAAAGCATGACATTCCAAGCCCCCTTCTATTGCTCTCAAAGCAGATTCTAAAGAAAAATTTTCTATAGGTAACACTATCTAGCCAGGTACTGTTATGCCAAGGTCTTAAATTTCTTTCATGAAGTTTCTACTTTGGTGCTTACAGCCAGAGCAAATAAATTCTACCATTGTCTCAAGCCTTTGGCCAGACACCCTCTTTCAGCATTCACGGTGGGAAAAAGTTTTCCTTCTATAAATTTCCTAAGGGCTGAGAAATAAACAGAAAAAGACAGTGTTAATGTGAAATTTGGTGAGACGGATAGACAAGGGGGAAAAGGTTTAAGGGAAATTCTTATCTAGGGTATACATTTGAAACTTCTAGGCCAATACACTCTGTAGTACAGTGCTAACAAACTTTTCTCCAGAGACCCTGGTCACCTCCCCAGGGGCACAAATGCCCCCTCCTTCAATGAACCAAACCAATTCTCCAAAGCTGTTGCTGGGTATGTTCTTAACCCTGCCTTGCATTCCACCCATGCCTTGCTAAGCTTTACTCTCTCCAGTCCAGCCCAGTGAATGAAGGTCCTGGCTACCCACAGGGAGAAGTGGACATGGGGAGGCAGATCCCACATGGTATTGTAGAGCCTGGACACCAAGTGAAATAGCCTGCTTTTATTAATTTGGACTTGCGCTTGACCAGCATTTCAATTTTCTGGTGTACTTAACAGCAATGCCCTAATGTTAGCAGGAAGGAGTCATAGAAAAGATTACATCAACCGGGCATGGTGGCACACACCTTTAATTCCCAGCACTCGGAAGGGAGACAGAGGCAGGCGGATCGCTGTGAGTTCGAGGACAGCCTGGTCTACAAAGCGAATCCAGAACCGCCAAGACTACACAGAGAAACACTGTCTCAAAAAAACAAAACAACAACAATAACAAAACAGAAAACAACAAACAAACAACAACAACAGAAGAGAGAAAAGATTACATCAATACTTATCATTTATTATCAACAGAAAGACTGGGATGTTAGGTCTCAAACCCAGAAGAAATGACTGAGGTGCCCATTACCATATCAAAGCAAATGTTGGCCACAGTGTTTTCCTATTATGCCTCAATTTCTACCAGTTACAAGGTCCTCTTGGCTCTCATACTCGACCCTTTACCATGAACTTTCCAGACCAGATACTGGGCTGGGCTCCCCACAGATCCTCTGGCCCCTATATACCTCAGCCATTTTGCCATGCCAGTCTCTTGGTCAGTGTGTTGGCCCAAGCCACACCACTTGATTGGTGGTTCTTCTTCACCTTTCTTCACCCCTCTCCTCTTATGGTCCAGCTCACACTCTCACTCTCTGCTCACACTCTGGACTCTCTCAGATGTTTCTGTCTCTTCCTGTGTTTCCCCTCATATCTATAATAACCTTGCCAACATACCTAGGGTATTCATGTCCTTCCTTTTTAATTTATTTTCTTCATTCAAGAATAGATGCATATAGGAACTCAAAGTGGTTTTTTAAGTACTACAGGTACATGTGTCTGCTGGAGGTGGAAGAACATAGCAATAGTATGAAGTGAATTACATACTGCAACTTCATTGGACTCAGTTTTTGTACATTTTCTCATTTGTCGTGAAGAGTTTAGGAACAGGAGCCAAAAAAGAAACTGGTTTCACCTAGGAAACAAATATAGCTCAGTCAATCTGAGAGCTAAACAAAATGAAGACGTTTCTTTTTTTATTTATTATACACTTTATATCATGGTCACAGTCCCCTGCCTCCTCTCCTTCTGGTATCATGCTACCTCCTGTTTCCCTTATCTCCCATCCTCTACTTCTCAGAGAAGGAGAGCTGCCCTACCCACCCACCCTAGCATATCAAGTCATATCAAGACTAAGCACATACTTTTCCCCTGTGGTCTGGTGAGGTAGACCTTCGAGGGGAAAGTGATAAAAAATCAGTAAACAGAGTCCATGTCAGAGTCATCCCCCACTCCCCTCAGTAAGGGACCTATATGAGGACCAAGTTGCCCCCTGGTTACATCTTATGTTTCCCTGGGAACCTGTGTCTAGCGGAGATTCAAGAGTCACTTGGACTCATCAAGGGCTCTTATACTGCCCATAGCCATTTGTGTTTTAGGCATTGTGATTGATATCTGAAAACTTAGAACTAAAAACATACCCTTTCTAGAGAATTTACAAAGCTTCCAGAGTGTGTTTCTTCAAGCCAACAATGTCTCTTTCTTCCATTTTTCTAGATTGGTTTCCACTTTGAGATGAGTTTTAGCAGCAACACTCTGGAGACTTAACATCTTCTGCCAGTGTTTGTTTCTCATGGTGATGTACTGTGGTCCACTCCTCACAGAGCGTACTGTGAAGTTTTCCTTCTTGTTAGGGAAAATAGGTTCCTATGGTGCAGTTCACATGACTTCAGGGAAAGAGGAAGACAAGAGGATATTAGCATACAGTACCCTGTCAGAAAGGTTCCAATTCATTAAGCAATGTCACCTAACTGTCTTCTTCAGTGTGCTCTAAGAAGGATGTCATTAAAATCGCACTTCAAGGTGACATAAACCACTGCTCACAGCCATCAATTACTGTTAGGAAATTCTATTCCTAGATAAAATGAAAGGAAAATGCCCAAACTTTTCCATTTTCTGGGTATTATTAATGTGAACTTGATAATTGCTGACAGCCAGTCACAACACTGTCTATAGGTTTTGCTTTGTTCACTTTCTGGGACTTTATTACTTGTGAATAATAATTGCTCTTATCATATACTTAAAACAAGTAAATTACCCATCAGAGCTTCATAATTAGTATATTAAACATTGTTCTAGGAAGCTCACATGCCATTTTTAACTTCCTCACTCGTAGTGCTTCTCAGGTAACCTTGGGAACTCAGGGGGTAAATGCCATGTTTCCTAGCACCAAAACACATACATTATCAAACTCTTCTAGAAATTAAAAGATTTGAGTGAATCACATTCATTTGTTTAGATTTGATATCATTTTTCAATTAGCCAGTCTCACTCTGAGGTTACCACTAGTGTATACAACAGAATCTATTGTTAGTACTTGCTTTGCCTTTCAAAGCTGCAATGAATAGATTGTTTACTAAATATTAAAGTTGTCTGACAATCACATCTCATCCCAGACACCAATTGGACTATTTTGATATATTTATATACCATGATTTTAAAGCAAAATTTTAATAATAATAAAATTTTCTTAAATGTGATGACAAAATAAAAGCTGCTCTTTTTATATAAAGAAACTTCCCAATCTATATTTTTGGTTAAAACAAATATTTTTCTAACATTCTCTCCACCCCCATTCTTTCCTTCTTTTCTTCCTTCACTTCCTTCCTAAATTTTAGCAGACTACTTTTAAAATTACAAGTATTAAAAAAGAGTCACTAATACAGAACCTGAAGTAGAACTCTCACACACATATCTATGACAAGAATCATTCAAAAAAATCCCTCAGAAGTGCTGCTGCACTCAATTAGACTGCTTGTACAAGGATGTTTGTATAGTAATGGTTGTCTCCACCAATGACTTGAAGTCCAATGTGCAACAGGTACTTATAACCAATGCTCCTTGTTTTAAGACCACTTACATAAACCTTTAATTTTGCCCTTAAAAGATTTCGCTCTGCATGAATGTGTTTGTGTACACTTATGGCTCCATTTAGCACGCAAATCTCAGATTATAATTTCCCATTATTCTCCAAACAGCTGCTTGTTTTGGAGTGTCATTCACTTGATTTTGTGGTCCTATGACACATGCTCTTCCAAACCTTTGCTGTGCTTTGATTAATAATCAGTTATATTTCTGGAGATATTACTGGAAAGATGGATTCTGGAAAACAGACTTTAGTTCATCTTAATTTTTTCTTTTTTAATATTTAAAAATTATGAAAGCCTTCACTTACCAGGAAACTGGGACAGAGAGGAGGACATCCTATTGGGACTCTAGATGAGAGAAGCATGGGAGAATAGCAAAGTAGAAGGATCCAGAGGGTCCTAGAAACCTACAAGTAGAACATTATGATAGGCAGATTTGGGCCCAGGGGTCCCGCTCAAACTAAGGCACCAGCCAAGGACAATACAGGAGGTAAACTTTAAACCCCTACCCAGATCTAGCCAATGGTCAGAACATTCTCCACAGTTGAGTGGAGAGTGAGGTATGACTTTCTCACGTACTCTGGTGCCTCACATTTGACCATGTCCCCTGGAGGGGGAGACCTAGATAGATGTTTTAAGTTGATAATGACAAGATGTGTTGGAGACTGATTTACTTTCAGAATTTTAGATGCACCAAGATAGGAAAGATGTTTACTTCAACGCTGTCAAATACAAATAGCCAAAACACTAAGAATGTAGTATTTATATAATTCCTGATTGTGTCATGGTTCTTCTTGCTATAGGTAGTTTTTTGTATATATGTGTAATAATATAAATGTATATGAAAAAATGTTTTTTAAAAAACCCTCTATAGGCCAAGAAAGAAACCAAACACCTACCTGACCCCTCCTTAAAGGAAATGGAGTGTCATTCTCTTAAGGTTTCTTCTGGCTGATTTATGCCCAAATGAAATTGGGGAAATGGTGGTCCAGCATCTGTGTTCCAGTTTGTAAATGTTGAGAAATTCCAGGCTTAATTACAGTCCTCTGTGAGACTTTCTGAAATGCTAGAGCAATTGGGATGGGAAGCTTTCTCCGAAGGTGTCCTGGGAGCTGTCTTATTCAGATGAGGAATAGCAATTGAAGCATTTGGTGCTGGGAATCAGTAGCACTTATATTTTGCAGCTCTCAGTTTGGTCTTTACTTCACATTACAGTCCTGCTTTTCCTGTTAATCAGATGCAGTTTGTGATCTGTGTCACCATTTTTGTCTATCCTCCAGGAACATTATTATACTCAATCTATAATATTGATTCATGAGGTTTTATCCAAAGCCAACCAAGACACTGTAAAAGAGAAATGATGAATATGTTTTTGTCATATTTCAGTAATCAAACTCAGAGATAAGCATCCAGACATACATTCACATATACTTAAAGATACATGTGTACATGTACACTTTCTTTAAGCACAAGTTGGAAATTTGCTTTCACCTCTAAAAGTCCAGCACCTAGGGATCAAACTCCCATTTTCACATAATTTTTAAATTCCTGTACTGTAAAATTATAGCTAACTAAAACAATCTCACCTAAGAAATAAATCTTTACTTAGAAGTAAAAGGAGGTGCCTGGAGAGATGGCTCAGCGGTTAAGAGCACTGTTTGTTCTTCCAAAGGATGTGGCTTCAATTCCCAGCACCCACATGGCAGCTCACAACTGTCTGTAATTACAGTTCCAGGGGATCTGACACCCTCACATAAGTAAAATTAAAGAATTATTTCCTTTAAAAAAAAAGAAGTAAAAGGAATCATTTTTATCATTTATTTTCCAAAAGATAAACATCAAAGTAGGAAATGTTGAGAGTATTGGATTAATACAATGGCAAAGGATGGCTCTGGGATATTCATCTAAGATACCATTAGTATGGTAGTGAGCTTATTTCACTTTTTAAAATATTTATCTTTTCATCTGTATATCTGGATGTTTCTTTCTTTTTTATTATTTAATTTTTTCAGATTACAACTCAATTGTTATCCCATTACTTGTATCCTCCCATTCCTCCCACCCTCCCACTTTCACCCTATTCCCCTCCCCTAGGTCTAAGACTGAGGGGGACCTCCTCCCCCACTATATGGTCATAGGCTATCAAGTCTCATCTTGGTAGCCTGCTTATTCTTTCTTTGAGTGCCACAAGGCCTTCCCACCAAGGGGAGGTGGTCAGCTATGGGGCACCAGAGTTCATGTCAAAGTCAGTCCCTGCTCTCCACATAACTGTGGAGAATGTCCTGTCCATTGGGTAGACCATAGTAAGGGTTCGATGTTTACTACTTGTATTGCCCCTGGTTAACTATTGTATTGTCCTTGGTTAGTGCAATAGTTTGATCAGACACCCCCCACCCCAGGCCCCGATCCACCTGTCAAAGATGTTCTTCTTGTAAGTTTCTAGGATCCTCTGGGTCCTTCTATTTCCCCATCTCCTATATTTCTCTTACCTAGAGTCCCAGTAGGATGTCCTCACATCTATCGCAATCTCCTGGTAAGTGAAGACTTTCATGGGACATGCCTCCAGAAAATGCTCCACCACACAACAAGGACATATGCTCAACCATGTTCATAGCAGCCTTATTCATAATAGCCAGAACCTGGAAGCAGCCTAAATGTTCCCTCAGTTGAAGAATAGATAAAGAAACCGTGGTACATTTACACTATGGAATACTACTCAGCAATTAAAAACAAGGAAATCCCAAATTTTGTGGAAAAATGGATGGAATTAGAAATGATCATACTGAGTCAGTTAATCTAGAAGCAGAAAGACTCACATGGTATATACTCACTTACTTCATTTTTAAAACTTTAGTTTTCCTCCTATGAACCAATCACTAATTTGATGATATAAATATGTGGAAGAATAATATATGCCTACTACCACAGAGGATATTGCATTCTTATGACTATCAGATCATATATGGTTAATTTAAACTCGATTCACAAAATGTTATTACTGGATTTGGAGTGCAGTCCAGACTAGAAGAATTAGCAAGACTATTTGGAAGAAACAATGTTTTACCTGTGCTTTATTTAGATTCAAGCTCAGTACTAGTTAGTTTTGTGCTAGAGGGCAGCTGACAATTTGTTTGAGTATTCTTTCTAATCTTTGTTTTCCTTCTGTTATTTCTGAAAAGGTGCATTTATATCCTTATTTATAAAATAAGTTCACTGTAGTAAGCTCACAAATATAACATCATGCATCTAGATGAATAAAGGCACATTTTAAATTTGAACATTTTATAATAAAAGCCTTCTTATTATTGTTAGAATACAAAATAATGGGCTTCATTATGACATTTTCACTCAGCAAGAAACACATACATTTTCCCACCCCTATGAGTACACTTTATGTAAAACAACCACAGTAATTTTCATCCTTTTCTTGACAAGGACCAGCTCACTGACATGGAGTATTTCTATTCATTTGACAATCTGGGACTGTCAAATCTAGGATACTGTTTTCTTGAAGTGGTCAGCCTATGATGTCTCACTTTTTATGCACTGATGAAAAATATGGAGGACTTGGTTGTGTAACAAGTGAAGATATTCACTTTTATCACCATGGCCACCACCATCATTATACATAATATGCAATGTATATAATATACCACATGCATATTTCTGTATATATTTGTATAATACATGTATATTAATACACATAGTTTATGTTATATACACACACAGTAATATGTGAATCATGAATACACATTCAAAGTATAATGACACAAATAATTTGATCATTTAAAACAAAATATCTTTGTTATTTTTGTGTAATTCATGCTTTGACTCAAATTCACATTTCTTTCTCTGGAACTCCTGATGAAGGCTCTTACTCTACCTAGGGCATATTGTTGTGAAAACAAAATCTATTTTTTTTCTGAAAATGGTGAGAGTAGAAATGTATTGTACCTCTTAGGACCTTGATTTAAAACTAGCAAACTATCATTCTCAGGTATTTCCATGGGGTCAAATTAATACCTTCTGGGTGCAACTTTTGGTAGATTACATAGGAAACACACTGCTTTTTGGAACAGTTTTCTTAGGTCTTTATGCAAAAAACATGACAAACTTCCAGTGCTGGTTTTGTAACTGCTCAATTTCATGTTTTTGGCATGATGAATTCCTTCAGAATATGAGATTTGGGTAAACTTCCTCCTGTCCATATGCAAGGAATAAGATGATCCTGGTCATGTGCCTATGTGGAAGAGAAGTTGATAAGTTTTCAATGCTGATAAAGGAGAAGTTCATAGGAATATTTAGTTAATTACTAAGATTGTTGATAACTTATTTGTACCCCTAGTATATAACCAGAGCTTTTTCTGTCATAGTTAAACTAAAATTAGGAAACATATTTTTTACCTACTATGTGAAGGTAAATAATTTATCATTATAAAGTGGAACTCAATCGTCTTTCCAGAGAATTAAGGTTTTGTACTTGTACACTTTGCCTTTCTACTTGACAGGACTGTGATTCTCTCATAACATATGAGTCCTCTGAAGCAACAAATAGACATTTATAAGAGCTGACTTTCCTTCACTCAGGGAGAACTTGACCTTGAATACTGCCATTAGCTGGCAAAGTAATGATACCATTTCCTGTCTAAACTAGATATTTATTTGCTCAGAAAATGCCTATAATAGAATAGAAGTAAAACAAAAATAATACATTTCCCTGAACTAACAAGGCCTGAGTTAACAGCAACAAAACCATAATAGGTATGTCATATATTGTAAGTATTATTTCAAGGCAGCCCTTCATGTTTTGCTTGTATTGAAATATTGTTGGGGCAAAATGGTATAAAAGTAATGGGACAATGATTTCCCAGCAGAGAGGGAGAATCTAATTGAAGCAAGATTTCTTATTCTCTTTCTTTTATTATTACAATATCTTATTTGTTTTTTGTTTTACTGTAGTGAGTGTAAGATGTTCTGTTTTTGCTCATTGTGACCAAAAAGTCTATGACTTACAGTGAATCCTTCAACTTTGATGTTCATAACCTAGCTTGTGTGTTTTTTAATATAGATGAACTTATGAAATCCTTGATGTCATGGTATGATGAACTTTATCTCCATAATATTAACCATAGACTTACAACTCCAAAGAAATACAAGAGATTTCATTGTTTTAGCACAGTGTACCATTCCTGGCATTTCATTCTTATTTTCATAAGATATATTTTATTGTATCATTGGAAAGATTAAATTAATGTATTTTATTACACATAAAACAATAGCTGTAACATGGAGTGAATAACCTGAAAGTAACATCATCATTAGATTTATTCATCTAAAATTTGAGTGCTCATGTACTTCTGATGTTTTTAGCAACCTGTGATTTTAAATTTTTATTGTTTCATAGAAATCAGATTTTATAACTCTTTTATCCTCCTAAGTCAATGTGGAAAAAGATTTCTCTCAGGACTGACTACTCTTATATCATTTGTAAATGTTGCATAGTTTCACAATGTAGAGATGTTCGCTTTATTAATTAGACAATCCTGCTCAGAGACATTGAACTCAACACTTTATTACTTTTTGATATTATAAATAGTACTGTTGTTATAAAAATTTTTTTCAGAAAAAAATAGCCACAATATTCTGTAGTTCCTCCAATACAGAGGTTTCTACAGGCTGTTTCTCAATCCCTGAATCTGATCTTGATTTTAGTACCTGTTTCCTTTTTGTTTTTGTTTAGAAAAGTTCTAAGGCCACTCTATGAACTATACTTAGACTAATTACTAAAAGAGAAGCTACATGACTCTCAGCCATCTGAGATTAAGATAAATGTACAAAAGAGGGCATTTTAAATATTATGGGAATCTACTTTCTGCAGAGTTATCCTAATCCTCAAGAACCACATGACCAAATAACAGAACACAAAAAAAATAATAAAGATTTTTTAATTTTAATCAATTAAATTTAAAAATTTTTGTTATGGTATCAAAATTAACTGATACAAACTTTCTTTAGATGATTAGTATTTCCCAATGAAGTTTTCTAGAAGTACAAACTTCTTGGTCAGTGTGTACACTTTCATACATGTTACTGAAAATGTCTTTATATGAAAATGAGCAATATCACATTGTTCTTGTAACTGTTTTAATACTTCTTAAATTTTTAGGGATAGTATGAGTGCCACAGTGCACCTGTGAAGGCCAGGATGTTTTGAGAGTTGGTTGTCTCCTTTCACCTTGATTTTGAAGCAGAATCTCCTTTGTTTCTGCTGCAAAGCTGCAGTTTTGAGTTTCTGGCTTATTCTTTTATCTGTCTCTCCACAAGAATACTGGATAACATAAGCCACTGTATGTGCCCTTATACATGGATTCTGTGGATCAAATTAAGGCTATAAGGCTTATGAAACAAGTGCTTTTACCTCCTGAGCCATGTTCCCAGTCTGCTTTTAGTTTATTTTTAGTATATGTTAATTATATGTGATAATAAGTTTTGTTTTAGTGTCTTCACAATATGTATGATGAATTTCTTATCATGCTTAACCTACCTCATTATTTGTTTCCACGACCTTGGCTTATAGTCTAGTTCCCTCATCTGCTATTTTAAGACTTAAGTCTATTATTCCACCCAGTGTCTTATTTAAAAACCCTCAACAACCAAAGTGGGACATTGGTCAGAGTTCGACTCTTTCTATAACATATGCAGAACCATGGTAATGCTCTGTTGTAAACATAAGATAGCAACTCAAATTACAACTAAAGTCTCAAAACAGGAAATACCTCACAACTCTCTAAGGAAGTAGCAGGGAGCTACTAGAAGAGGTAGGTGAGATGAAGATTGTTATACTGATGTGAGATTCATTTATCTCACAGCATTAGTAGTTATTTTTCTATTCAGATGACTGGATGTTAACTAAACCATTCAGAAGAGGCTATGAAAATCAATTGGTTGAGAAATACACACACACACACACACACACACACACCACATACAAACAATCACATTAGGGGGCACTCACACCTACATGTGGAGAGAGATAAAAAGAGAAATAAATATACCTGCTTCATAATTGGAAAATGATTTGAGAGACCTAAAATACAAAGTGCTCCTTAAAATAGAAAAATTTTTAGATATTTTAGAGCACAATTGCAGTGGCATTTTTGTAGGAAGATGACACTGAGTATTTTACTCATGATTTTTAATTCTTCAGCAGTCAAAACTTGTTATCATGAAGTATAGTTTCTGTATGAATTCTTACTTCTAAAATGGTCCTAAAGGGCTTTAAAATTCAGTTATTAGGTTGTTTCCAGATTCTGGTTGTTACAAATAAGGCTGCTATGAACATAGTTAAACAAATGTCCTTGTGTGATGGAGCATCTTTTGGATATATTCCAAGAAGTGGGATAGCTAGGTCTTGCGAAGCCCTATTCACAGTTTTCTGAGAAAGCACCAGATTGATTTCCAAAGTGGTTGTACAAGTTTGCATTCCCACCAGCAATGGAGGGAGGAGTGTTTCCCTTTCTCTACATCCTCGCCAGCATGTGCTGTCACTTGAGTTTTTGAACTTAGTCATTCTGATGGGTGTAAGATGCAATCTCAGAGTAGTTTTAATTTGCATTTCACAGATGTCTAAGGAAGTTGCGCATTTCTTTAAGTGTTTCTCAGCCATTCAATATTCCTCTGTTGAGAATTCTGTTTAGTTCTGAGCCCCATTTTTTTCCTTTTTCTTTTTTTTTTTTTATTAATTTATCCTTGTTACATCTCAATGTTTATCCCATCCCTTGTATCCTCCCATTCCCCCCCCCCCATTTTCCCATTATTCCTCTCCCCTATGACTGTTCCTGAGGGGGATTACCTCCCCCTGTATATTCTCATAGGGTATCAAGTCTCTTCGTGAGCCCCATTTCTTATTTGGGTTATTTGGTTTGGTGGTGTTTACTTTCTTGAGTTCTTTATATATTTTGGATATTAGACCTTTATTGGATGTAGGGTTGGTGAAGATATTTTTCCAGTCTATAGGCTGTCGCTTTTTTCTGTTGACAGTGTCTTCTGCCTTACAGAAGCTCCTCAGCTTCATGAAGTCCCATTTATTAATTGCTGACCTAAGAGCCTGGGCTGTTGGTGTTCCGTACAGGAAGTTGTCTCCTTTGCCAATGAGTTCAAGGCTCTTCCCCACTTTTTCTTCAAGGAGATTTAGTGTCTCTGGTTTCATGTTGAGGTCTTTAATTCACTTCAACTTCAGTTTTGTGCATGGTGATAAATGTGGATCTACTTGAGTTTTTTTACTTGTAGTCATCCAGTTAGACTGGCACTATTTGTTCTCAACAGAGGATATCTAATGGCTGAGAAACACTTAAAGAAATGTTCAACATTCTTAGACATCCATGAAATGCAAGTCAAAATAATTCAGTTTCCATCTTATACCCATCAAAATGGCTAAGTTCAAAAGCTCAAGTGATAGCACATGCTGGCGAGGATGTGGAGAAAAGGGAACACTCTCCATTGCTGGTGGGTGTGCAAACTTATACAACCACATTGGAAATCAATCTGTCCCTTTCTCAGAAAATTAGAAATAGTTCTATCTCAAGACTCAGCCTTACCACTCCTGAGCCTATACCTGAAAGATGCTCCACCATACAGCAAGGACATTTGCTCAACTATGATCATAGCAGCTTTATTCTTAATAGTTCACATCTGTAAACAGCTTAGGTGTTTCTCCACCAAAGAATGGATGAAGAAAATGTGTTCCATTTACACAATGGAATACTACTCATCTATTAAAAACAAGGAACTCTTGAAAATTTCAGGCAAATGGATGGAACTAGAAATGATCATCCTGAGTGAGGTAGTCCAGAGAGAGAAAGAACTCAAGGTATACACTCACTTATAAGTGGATATTAGCCAAAGAATACAGGATAACCACATTACAGTACAGAGACTTAAACAAAATAACACGGAGAATCCTAGGGAAAATGATTAATTCTCATTCAGAAGGGCAAATAGAACAGTGCTGGAAGCAGTTGAAGAGAAGGAACAGGAAGGTCCTCTGAAAGGACATAGAGGTTCTCTGAAAGAGTCCACCCAGCAGGAGATCCAAGCAGATGTTGAGACTCACAGCCAAACAGAGGCGTGGAACACAGGAAGTCTTATGGAAGAGTTGGGGAATAGAGGAACTTGGAGGGGTCAGAAGCTCCACAAGGAGACAATGGAGCCAACAAATCTGTGTAGAGGAGGTGGGTACTGCAGAGACTGATGCAGCAACCAAAGATCATACACAGTGAGGACATAGACCCTCTTCTCAGATGTAGTAGAGAGGCAGCACAGTCTCCTTCTGGGTCCCATAATATGCGGAGTAGGGACTACTTCTGTCATGGTCTCTTGTCCCCACATGTTCATCACTTCCCCCTGGTGGGGAGGCTTTGCCAGGCCACAGAGGAAGAAGAAACAGTCAGATTACACTTGATATTCTGGGGTCTGATGATCTGGGAGGAGGGATCCCCTTTCTCAGGAGTAGGGGAGGGGTAAGGGTGGTATTGGGAGGAGATGAGCAGGGGGCTACAATCCAGGTATAAAGTGAACAAATTAAATTTTTTTAATCTAATAAAAAAAAAAAAGAGAACTAGCAATGGGATAAAAGCTTGTGTCCATAGAATATGACTACTGTGATTGCTAGTTTTTATGTGGCAAATTATTTGAACCACACAAATTTCCAAAGAAATCATTAAATACAATTTCATGGAGTGTTTTTATGAAATTTCTGGAAAAAAGTTAGTACTTGAATTGATGGACTAATTAGAGCAAACGGCCCTCACCAACATTGGTCGGCACATTTGAGGATATTGTAGCCAAGGATTTATTGGCCATGCAAGTGGAAGTTCTTCTGCTCATGACAATATCAGCAAGAAGCAGCAGTAAGAGAATCACAAACAAATAGGGGGACAGAAAAGAAATTCAGGACACAGCAACATACCAATATCCTCAAATTTTATCATGCCATTCTTTTAAATAGCATAAATAAATTAAATTACAGTTTGGTTTACAATCTAAACTGACTTGTAGAATGATGCCTTTTTTGGGGTCATTTACATATATTACCACATCATCTGCAAATAAGAGTAGTTTGACTCCTTCCTTTCCAATTCATATCCCCTTTATTCCCTTCAGTTGTCTTATTGCTCTAGCTAATACTTAAAGTAATATATTCAATAGGTATAGGAGTGGACAACCTTGTATAGTTCCTGATTTTAAGGAAATAGCTTTGAGTTTCTTTCCATTTAATTTGATGTTGTCTATAGACAAATTGCCTTCATTATGTTTTGGTATGTTGCTGTGTCCTGAATTTCTCCAATACTTTTCTAATGAAATGGTATATGATTTTGTCAATAGCCTTTTCTGTATCTAATGAGATGATCATTCAGTTTTCTTTCAGTTTGTTTATATGGTAGATTCCATTGGCTGAGTTTTGTGTGTTAAACAAACTCACATCTATGAAATGCAATCTATTTATTCATGAGGAAGGATCTTTTCTATATGTTCTTTGACTGAATTGTGGGTATTTTTTCAGTATTTGTGCATCTATGTTCATAAGAAAAATTGGTCTATAATTCCCTTCATTGTTTAGTATTTGTGTAATTTGAGTATTAGGGCAACTGTAATCTCATAAAATGAATTTAGAAATGTTCCTTTTTGTGTAATAATTTGAGGAGTATTAGCTTTAGCTCTTCTTTGAAAGTCTGGTATAATATTACACTATAAAACTGTCTAGCCTTGAGTTTGTTTTGTTTTGTTAATTGATGGGGAGGCTTTTAATGATTGCCATTTCCTTAGAGGTTCCGTGTTTATTTAAATTGTTTGTCTCATATTGTTTTATATATTTTGCTATATATTGGTAAAAGCATCAATTTCTTTTAGACTTTAGAATTTTGTGGAGTACAGATTTTAAAGTAGGACCTAATCATTCATTGGATTTCCTTGGTATCTTTTCTGTCCCCCTATTTGTTTGTGATTTTCTTAATTTGGATATTCTATCTTTGACTTTTAGTTTGAATAAGGGTTTGTATATCTTGTTGATTTTTCCCAAAGAATAAACTATTGTTTCATTTATTATTTCTATGTTGTTTTTATCTGTATGTTATTGATTTCAGCACTCAGTGATTATTTCCTACAGTTTCCTCTTCCTATGTGTGGTAACTTATTTTTGTTCTGGAGCTTTCAAGTGTGCTTTTAAGTTGCTAGTGTGAGATCTCTCAAAATTTCTTATGTAGGCACTTAGTACTATATACTTTTATATTATCCCAGTTTTGGTTGGGTCCCTTAAGTTTGGATATGTTGTGAATTCTTTTTCCCTTTTTATCTCTAATTTATTCACTTTACATCCCAATTGAAGCCCTCTTCCTTGTCTCCTCTTGGCCTCACCCTCCCTCTTTCACCCCTCCCCTCCTTAGTTCTCAGAATGAGGGGAGTCATCCTCCATTCTCATCTGACCTTAGCCTATCAAGTCTTATCTGGGCTGCCTTCATCCTCTTCTTCTGTGGCCTGGCAATCCCACGCCACCAGGGAGAAGTGATAAATGTGTAGGCACCAGAGTCCATGTCAGAGATAGCCCTTACTCTCCATATTATGGGACCCATAAGGAGACTATGCTGCCTATCTACTACATCTGAGCAGGAGGTCTAGGCCCTCACTATGTATGATCCTTTGTGCATCAGTCTCTGTAAGACCCTTGCACCCAGATTTCTTGGCTCCATTGGTCTCATTCAAAAACTCCTGTCCCTTCAATGTCCTTCTATAAGGCTTCTATAAGTCTTCCATAAGACTCTCTGCACTCCACTCTGAAGTTTGGCTGTGTGTCTCAGCATCTGCTTTGATATGTGCTTGGTAGAGTCCTTCAGAGTACATCTGTGGTAGGTCCTGTTTCTTCTCCTCAATTGCTTCTGGTGTCTTTTCTAGTTGCCCTACTGAATGAGAGTTATGCATGCTCACTAGGGTCCTCCTTGTTATTTAGTTTCTTAGGTCTGTGGATTGTAGTGTGGTTATCCAATAATATGGCTAACATCCACTTACAAGTGAGCATATGCCATATATGTCTTTCTGGGTCTCAGTTACCTCACTCAGGGTGATCATTTCTAATTCCATCCATTTGCCTGCAAATATCAGGATTCTCTTGTTTTTAATGGCTGAGTAGTATTCCATTGTGTAAATGTACCACAATTTCTGTATCCATTTTTCTCTTGAGGGACATCTTGATTGTTTCCAGATGTTGGCTATTATGAACAAAGCTGCTATGAACATAGTTGAGCAAATATCCTATTTGTATGGAGGAGCATCTTTTAGGTTTATGCCCAGGAGTGATATATTTTGGTCTTGAGGTAGTACTATTCCCAATTTTCTGAGAAAGTGCCAGAATGATTTCCAAAGTGGTTTTACAAGTTTTCTCTTCCACCAGCAATGGAAGAGTATATTCCTTTCTCCACATTTCCACCAGCTTGTGCTGTCACTTGGGTTTTTTATCTTAGGCATTATGATGGGTATAAGATGGAATCTTAGAGTTGTTTGATTTGCATTTTCCTGATGATTAAGATGTTGAGCATTTCTTAAAGGGCTTCTTCAACATTCAAGATTTCTCTGTTGAGAATTCTCTGTTTACTTCTATACCTCATGTTTAATTGTATTACTTGGTTTGTTGGTGTTTAATTTTTTGATTTCTTTATATATTTTGGATATTAGCTTTGTCAGATGTAGGATTGCTAAGGACATTTTGTTTTTTAATTTAATTTTTTACATATACATTTACATTATTACACATATATACAATAAACTATCTACAACAAAAAGAACCATGAAACAATAATGAATCATATAAATGTCACCTTCACAGTGTTTTGGCTATTTGTATTTGGCAGCCTTGAAGAAAGCATTGTTCCTATCTTGGTGCATGTAAAATTCTGAACATAAATCAATATCTATCATATCTCATCATTATCAACTTAAAACTTGCTTACTCCCCAAACATATGTAGCAGATGTTCAATGTGATCAACATGTGGGTCCTCTAACAATGGGAGTAGGGACTGTCTCTGTCTCTGTTGCTTGCCTTTGGATCCTTTTCACCTAGCTGCACTGCCTTGTCTGTCCTCAGTAGGAGAGGAAACACTTAATTCTGCTGTGATTTGAGGTGCCAGGGTGAGTTGGTACCTCTTAGAGGACCCCCACTTCCGAGAAGGAGAGCGGTGAAGGAGGAGGCAGGCATGACGTCAGGACTGGGAAGAAAGGGGGAGTGATAAGAATATTTGTTCAGAACAAATATCTTGAAAAACTAAAAAAAGATACAAGTTTGGGTAAGGAAGGTTCTGTGCCTCTGTGAAGAGTTCAGGGAGGCAGTGAGTACAATCAAAACCCATTGTATGAAACTCGAAAAGCACTAAAAAAAAAGACTTTCAAAGCCTAACTTAGTACAACTATCTATATGTAGCAGAGAAAAAATACTTAACATAGAACTAAAGTTTTATATCCCAAAGTAAAAAGAGGAAGTGAAGCTACAGCTTCACCTGTAGAATAAGCATGACTAGAAGTCTGCCATCTGAAATGGGAGAATGGCCTCACTGTTTAAACCTAGGGGCTATGATGCATCAAGGTAAGGGGAAAATTCCAATACTTACTTACTGAAGCTACAACATATAAGAAACTGCCAGGCAATGTAAGCCTCAAAATACCGATATTGTCTCAGTACAAGCATGAATGGTGCTCAATAACCATCTGCTAAATATATTACAGCCCTCCCAGAAGTTGTAACAAGGCCTGATTTTGCAGTTAGCTCTTAACTTCTAACATACTATAATAATGAAAGTAGAAAAAAAAACAAAGCATATATCAGGGTTGGAATTCTCTCTTGATGATGTTAGTTTTCAAAGTTTTAAAAGCATATATATATATATATATCATATAGACAAGAACAAGATATTAAATAAGTTGTATATATAAAACAAATGGAAATTAGCTAACTTAAAATATGAGAATCATGAACATCAGTACAGAAAATAAAGGCAATAGACAGGAAAACTCTAAAATGTAATACTGAAGAATACATTCATACTGACTCTGAAGGCACCACTAAACACTTGTTAGCAAAAGAACCCAAGATGGGAAATGAAGTCATAAGCAGCAAGAATTTGATATGTTTTATTGCTATCATTTCAAGCCTAATGTCTTGGATTTTCTGTTATAGAATGTGATGGTTAATCTTCCTTCTCAATTTGACTGCATTTAAGAATTACCTAGGAGATACATCTCTTGATGTGTCAGAGATAGGATTTCCAGAGAGGTTCACCTAAGGAGGGAAGACCAAACTTAAATGTGGTCAGCACTATAGACTAGGGTCCTACATGCAATACAAAGGAAAAGCTGAAAAGGAAATGGTCATTCATTACTGGTTTTTTCTTCATAAAAACTGTATGACTAACCAATTCCTGCTCTAGCCGACAAAAATAGAGCCACCACACAGCCACAAATTCCCAACAATCATTCTTGTTTCCTCAAACTGTGAGCCAAAATAGATTTTTCATTCTTTCCTTTCGTTGGGTGCTTTGGAACTTCAACTAGCAAAGTAATGGATGAAGACTATTGGTACCCAGAAGTAGGGTTATTGCTATGAAAACCTGACCAGGTGGATATTAGTTACTAGAATTGGTTAATATATAAGAATTTAGAGCTATGTGTTTGAAAAGGCCCTAGATTGTTATAAGCAGAGCTTAATTGGGCCATTCTAGTGGGAATTTGGAAGCCAAGACTGGAGAAGGAATGGGAGGGTACAAGGGATGGGATAACAATTGAGATGTAATATGAATAAATTAATAAAACATATTTTTAAAAAAAGAGTGCCCAAGGGAGAATCAAAGTAGAGGCAAAGCTTACGAGGTTTCAGTGGGGAACAAGAAATCTATTGATTAACTGAACTATAGACCATGCATGTTATACTCAATCAAATACTCTGGCTTCAGATCTCATATCCTGGAAACTTGAGTGAGGCTGGATTTTTAAAAAATCACTTGAAATTTGATGGAGGAAATTTTGAAACAGAAAAGCATTCAGTCTATGGTATAGTTACTATTTAACTTTATTATCCAGGCTTAAACTGAGAACAAATAGAACAAGCATATGAAAAAAGGAACATTTTCTAATGAAAGGAGCTTGAAGAAGTTTAAACTTGAGGGGATTAGAGAGAAAATAGCAGATGAGAAGAATAGAGAGAAAGTAGCTGTAGTTGTAAAACAAATTTACTTCAGCCTCATTAACTTCATACTCTGCATTGGAACAAAAGGAAATGAGAAGTTATAACAAAAGTGGGATTATACCAAGAGAGAATCTATATGTGCTGGACACTAGTAGAAATGGAGTGGAAAGGCTTAAAGACTGATAGAACACATGAAAATCTATCTTGGCCTCAGATTCTAGACATTGAGCTGTAATACTTGGTGTCCTCTTTCATAATGTTCAATATTCCTTTGGTTTTTAACTTCCAATGTTGTATTCTCTTTATTTCATTTTGTGATGTGAATATTTATTTTGTGCATTTTATGTTGAAGATATATAATGTTTTTTTAGAGGACCTCACAATTAAGAGACTCTCATAAATTTCAGATGAGATTTTGGATTTTTAAATAGGTTACAATTAGACTTTGATTTTGGAATTAATGCATTTTGTATTATTGGAAAGTGAGCGCTGTGAACAGTATATATATGAGATGCTATAGTACCAGTTTTGTAGTAGGGAGACTTGTTTCTACTTTTTTTTTAATGTTAAGGTTCAAAAATCACAATGGTTGGTATATGGCAAATAGAATCTTGAGAAAATGTTTGAATATGGGTAATTTTTTTAAAGCTAATTCATTATGTGTTATTGAAAAGATTACTTCCACAGGGAACTGGAGCTAAGCTTGATTCTGCTGCAAAGTATGTGAACAACACAAAGAATATACTCTAGGGATAAAGATGTAGATATATTATTAAGTCCTTTATTGATCCATCAGTGATCAAAATATGTTCTCAGGGATAGTGATGATCTGTGTTTTTGTGTTGAACACTCATATGCCCAGAGATATAAAACAGGAAGATCTATAGGTTCTGGTAATAGAAAGCTTTTGTTCCATCTATAAACAGTGCCACAGGGTATTGGGTAGAAAAGATACATGCTTGAGTCTCCTTTGTGGCTCAAAAACAAATTTGAGGAAAGCTCATTCTCTCATGTGTCATAATTTATTCATATTCTGGTTTTCCTACTTGAATTTCACCCATCCCACTTTCTCAGGTAAAATTCGAAACATTAAAATTTCACATCACAATTTTATGTATTTTGAAATATTTACAGCATGAAATAATAACATGATTTAAAAAATTATTTCAACCACACTTTCATTTCTTTCCCCAAAAAGTTGAATACAAATGCATTTCACCATGGGCATCTCAATTTTTGGAGCTTTTTAGTTAGCAGAACAATTATGTTTCTCAAAAGATCCAGTATAATAGGTCCACATGTAATTACTATGCATTAACATAAGCATTAGACAGAAAGGCAATTCTATTTGTGAATATATTCATGATAACAGTGCTTTTACATTCTGAAGAGATTATTGGGAGATTTTAGGATGTTTCTAGAGACATGTTTAGAGATTGCTTATGTCCTTAAGCCTTCACACTTAGCAGGAAGAAGAAAAAAAATAAGGAAAGAATAAAGCAACGAAGAAAGAAAACAGAAAAAAGCTTTATGGGGCTAGAGATTGAAAAAATGCTTTTGGAAAACTCACACAATTTTAGCTCTTTTTCCATTCAAAATAGAATATCCTGTGGTACATGAACCTTTACTCCAGGCTACCAAAATTGTGGCAGATAATACTAATTATGCTCAAATAAATCTGCTTATCAAAATGTAAGGAAATTACAATAATTAGATTCAAATTAGTTCCTAAAGGTCATTGCTGGCATAACACAGAAAAGAAGTAGAAAATAGTTACAGCTTTGCATCTATATCGTTTCTGTGTACTTCACTGCTGAATTACAAAAGTAGTCATAAGCAACATATAAAAATGATTTTTTTAGCTGTGTGCAATAGTGCATACCTTTAATTTTGGCACTTGGGATACAGAAGCAACTGGATCTCTGTGAGTTTAAGGCCAGCCTGGTCTACATAGTTAGTTTCAAGAAAGCGAGGAGTATATAGTGAGACCACCCCCTCTCAAAAAGATGGTCTTATATTTCAGTAAAGGTTTCCATAGTGAATAAAGTGAATTCTCTATAATTTTGTCATATAATAGCTTATATTGATTTCTCATCCACTGTCATGCAAAATTTAGTCTTAGCTAGTGGCTTTGGAATAAACAAAAGATAGGTGGCATGCTACATATATCCCAAAATACCTTATTTTTGAGGTATGAAATTTGTTTAATGAAAGGATAACTACACATTATTCCTCATAGAATCATGGGTACAGTTTAGAACAACTGTATCAAAATATCTTCAAGATGGTCTTAAAAATTAGAAATGCAACAAAGTAAGTTTTAGTGAGGCTGCAGTGATGTCTCAGAGATTGAGTACTTGCTAATTTTGCAGTAGGTCAGGGTTCAGTCCCCTGCACCCATATAGTGGCTCACAGCCATCTGTAACTCCAGTTCCAGTTTAATCTGATGGCCTCTTTTGGCTTCCACATGCTCCTGTACTCATCAATTCATGTAGGCAAGCACGCGCACACACACACACACACACACACACACACACACACACACACACACACACAGAGAGAGAGAGAGAGAGAGAGAGAGAGAGAGAGAGAGAGAGAGAGAGAGAGAGAGAAATAAAAATACATATTTTAAAAGATGCTTTATCATTTTGACATACACCTACATTATTTAAAGGATGCAATATAGAATTATAAGAAGTATAAGGGTTATATAAACATATGTACACTAACTGAAAAATCATTAGAAAACACATGATATTATAAATATCAACTCTGAAAAATAGTGGCTCTTTCGGGATTACACGTCAAACTTATTAATCTTTTTAAGTATTGTAAGGAATTGACATTTAATACTAATATTTGTTTAAAATATTGCCACAAAAATCATGTTTCAGTCTTGTACTTTAAAAGTAAAGAAATTTCAACATTTGTACTCAACATCTATTTTTAAACAAAAACATAAATCAGAAATGAACTACAACATCTTATTAAAATAATATAAAAACCCAACATTAAAAAAACCCCAAAACTCAGACTTCCAAGATGGCGGTGGACAAGGCAGATCATATCTGAGTGGCAGATCAGAGACTAGATCTGGTCAGTAACATGGCTACAGAATTAAAAAAAAAAACACAACACTGGTGTTTCCCTGAAAGGAGGGGACATTCCAGGAGCTGGGGATACACAGTTCCAGGAGTCACACACAGTCTGGGGCTCAGTGCTTTCTGCCTACTTAAGCATGGAACCGCTCCAGCAACCAGACTGCAGATTCTTCCAGCTTCACTTAGGGCAGAACCTGGATACTGGGCACTCCAACCTCCAGTCCATTGTAACTCTGATCCCCCTGTAGAGACCAGTTGGATAATAGGAGCATACAGGGTCACAGGTCCAAGATGTCAGAGCCCAGCTGAATCTGAGTGCCAGGAGCTCAATGTCTGCTCACCTTGCAAGCTGCTCGACTGACTCAAAAAGGCCAGCGCCAATAATTCCAAACTTCCCCTGCCATTCTGAAGATGATTACAGACTCCAGAGACATGCAGATACAGCCTTTGGTTCAGCTCTACTAGCTGTCTTGAAGAGACCAGCAGACTATCATGGGATCACAAAGGACTGAGAAACGTAACAGGTTCTAGGAAAAGCCAAAGCCAAACAGTCAAAGCCACGGGCAACCAGATGGCTAAAGGCCATCATGAGAACACAATCAACAAAAACCAGGGTAATATGGCTCCACCAGAATACCTGCTCCCAAACAATGGATATTATAAAACAACTAAAACACAGGAAAATGACCTCAAATCTATGCTTATGAAGTTGTCAGAGGCACTTAAAGCGGAAACTATTCCCCAAAGAAATACAGGAAAATACAGTCAAAAATTAGAGGTCATCAAAGACATACAAGAAAATACAATCAAACAGGGGAAAGAAATGAATAAAATGGTTCAAGAACTGAAAATAGAAATAGAATCAATAATGAAAACACAAACGAAGAAAATCCTGGAGATAGAAAACTTAGAGAGGAGAACACAAACCATAGAGGTAAGCATCACCAACAGAATACAGAAAATCTTAGGTATAGAAGATACAATTGAAGAAATTAATATGTCTGTCAAAGAAAATATTAAATTGAAAAAATTCATGACAAAACATCCAAGAAATCAAGGACATCATGAAAAGATGAAACTTAAGAAATATAGGAATACTCATGGAAAGCAACAGGGCCATGCTGATCTCCTTGAACTTTGGAATAAAAATTATGTTTAATATAATATAAAAAGCTTAGTATTTTGAGAGCCAAATAAGTAATAGTTTTTATATGTATGGCATGTGTTCATGTACTACAATTAATTACTGAAAGTGGTGAAACCAATTCCTGTACACACTGACAATTTCTTATATCTATATTATTACATACCTTTTATATGTTTGTCCTATAGAGATCAAGAGGAATTAATGCTAGCACACCTATAATAAAATACATGTTTCAACTATGAAAAAAAGAAATATAGGAATAGAAGAAAAAGGAGATTCCAGGCTCCAAGGACCAGAAAATATTTTCAAGAAAACCATAAAACATTTTCCCAACCTAAAGAAAGTGATGCCTTTAGACATACAGAGGCTTACAAAACACCATATAGACTTGTCCAGAAAAGAAATTCCTCCTGCCACATAATACTCAAAACACTAAACCTATACAACAACAACAACAAAAATAAACATGCCAAGGGAAAAAGGACAATTATCTTATAAAGGCAGACCTACCAGAATCACATGTAAGTTCTGAACAGAGACTTTGAAAGTCAGAGAGCTTAAGCAGATGTAGTGCAGACAATAAGAGACCACAGATGCCATCAAAGACAGTACTATACCCAGCAAAACTTTCAATCACCATAGAGGGAGAAAACACGATATTCCATGACAAAATCAAATTATTACAATATGTACCAACTCAGTCCTATGGAAGATACTAGAAGGAAAACTTCAACCCAATAAGGTAAGCTACACCAAAGAAAACAAAGAATATAGATAATAAAGGCAAGCACACAAACACACTGTCATGACCCATACCATAATAAAAGAAACTAGCAATCATTGGTCACGAGTACCTATCAGCATCAGTTGACTCAACTCTCCAATAAAAAGACACGGGCTAACAGAATGGATGTATAAACAACATCCAACATTCTGCTGCATACAATAAACATACTTCAGCAGTAAAGATAGACATTATCACAGAGTAAGAGCTGGAAAAAGGGAATGGACCCAAGAAGGAGAAGTAGACATCCTGATATCTAATAAAATCGCCTTTCAACCAAAATTAATCAAAAGAGATGGGGAAGGGCACTTCATTCTCATCAAATGAAAAATCCACCAAGATGACATCTCACTCCTGATAATCTATGCCCCAAATACAAGGGCACCCACATTTGTAAAAGAAACATTAAAGCTTAAATCACACATAAGTCCCCACATATTAATAGTGGGAGACTTCAACACCACACTCTCACCAATGGACAGATCATCCAGACAGAAAATAAACAGAGAAATAATGAAACAAACAAAGGTTATGAATAAAATGGACCTAATAGATGTCTACAGAACTTTTCACCCAAACACAAATGAATATACTTTCTTCTCAACATCCCACAGAACCTTTTAAAAAATTGACAATATAGTCGGTTACAAAGCAAACCACAACTGATAAAAAAATTGAATTAACCCATTCTTTTATCAGATTGCCATGGATTAAAGATAGACCTTAACAACAACAGACATAACAAAAAGCCTACACACACATGGAAACTGATCAACTCCTTGATCAATGGCCACTGGGTCAGGGAAGAGATAAATTGAGGATCTCCTAAAATTTAATGAAAATGAAGGTACAATATACCCAAATTTATGGAATACCATGAAAGCAGCGCTAAGAAGAAAGTTCATCACACTAAAGTGCCTTCATAAAAAAATTGGAGAGATCCCATACTAGAAACTTAACACCTCACCTGAAATCTTTAGAAAAAAAGAAGCAAACACACCCATGAGGAGTAGATGGCAGTAAATAAACTCAGGGATGAAATCAATCAATTAAAAAGAGGAAAACAATACAAAGAATCAACAAAACCAAGAGCTGGTTCTTTAATAAAATCAACAAGATAGACAAACCTTTAGCCAAGCTAACCAAAAGGAAGAGAGACAGTATCCAAATTAACAAAATCAGAAATGAAAAGGGGGACAAAACAAGACACACTGATGAAAACCAAAGAATCATTAGCTCTTACTTCAAAAGCCTATACAGCACAAACTTGGAAAATCTAGAGGAAATGGACTATTTTCCCGATCAATATCACTTACCAATGTTAAATTGAGAGCAGGCAAACAATTTAAATTTAAATTCCCTAAGGAAATAGAAGTAGTCATGAAAACTCTCCCAACCAAAAACAAAACAAATGAAACAAACCAACAAAAATAAACTCAGGGCCAAGTAATTTTAGCACAGAATTCTACCAGACTTTCAAAGAGCTAAAACCAATACTACTTAAATCAGTCCACAAAATAGAAACATTGCAAAACTCATTCTATGAGGCCACAATCACACAAAGACTCAACAAAAAAAGAATTTCAGACTAATTCCAGTTATAAACATTGATGCAAAAATACTCAACAAAATACTTGTAAATTGAATTCAAGAACACATCAAATATAGCATCCACCATGGTCACATAGGCTTCATCCCAATGACGCAGGGATAGTTCAACATATGAAAACCCACCAATGTAATCCACCGTATAAACAAAGTGAAAGAAAGAAATCACACGATCATCTCATTAAATGCAGAAAAAGCATTTGAAAAATCCAACAAACTTTCATGATAAAAGTCTTGGAGTAATCAGGGATACAAGGCCCATACTTAAACACAATAAAGATTATATACAGAAGCCGATAGCCAAAGTCAAATTAAATAGAAAGAAATTCAAAACAATCTCTAAAATCAGTGACAAGACAAGGCTGCCTATTCTCTCCATATCTCTTCAAAATAGTACTAAAAGTTCTTGATAGAGCAATTAGACAACTAAAGAAGACGAAGGAGATGTAAGTTGGAAAGGAAAACATCAATTGATCATTATTTGCAGATGATATGACAGCATACATATGTGACCCTAAAATTCCACCAAAGAACTCCTACATCTGATAAATACCTTCAGAAAAGTGGCTGGGACAAGATTAATAAACAAACCCACAGACAATGCAAAAACTGCACTCCTGTATACAAAATACAAATTAGGTGAGACTGAAGTTAGGGAAAATACACCCTTTACAATACCAACAAAAACCATAAAGTATCTTGGTATAACTCTAACCAAGCAAGTGAAAGGCTTGTAGGAAAAAAACCTTAAAGTCTCTGAATAAAGAAATTAAAGAAGATATCACAAGATGGGAAGATCTCACATGCATGTGGATCAGTAGGATTAAAATAGTAAAAATGGCCATCTTACCCAAAGCAACCTACAGATTCAATGCAATTTCCATCAAAATGTAAACACAATTCTTTACAGACCTTGAAAGAACAATTCTCAACTTCATATGGCAAAACAAAAACCCCAAATAGCTAAGATAATTCTGTACAATAAAATATCTTCTGCAAATTACTGCACCAACCAAGGACAATATAAGCAATAAACATCGAACCCCTACTCTGATCTAGCCAATGGACAGGACATTCTCCACAGTTATGTGGAGAGTGGAGACTCTGATATGAACCCTGGTGCCCCATATCTGACCACTTCCCCTTGGTGGGGAAGCCTGGTGGCACTCAGAGAAAGAATAAACAGGCTACCAAGATGAGACTTGATATAGTGGGGGAGGAGGTCCCCCTTGGTCATAGACCTAGGGGAGAGGAATAGGGTGAAAGTGGGAGGGAGGGAGGAATGGGGAGGATACAAGGGATGGAATAACAATTGTGTTGTAATCTGAATAAAATAAATAAATAATAAAAAGATAAAAAACAATCTCCTGGAGGTATCTCCATTGGTGATCTCAAGATGTACTATAGAGCAATAGTAATAATAAACTACATGGTTCTGGCAAAGAAGCTGAGTGACAAATCAATGGAACCAATTCAAAGACCTAGAAATAAACAACTCATGAGCACTTGATTTTTCACAATGAAGCCAAATCCATACCATGGAAAAATATAGTATCTTCAACAAATGGTGAAGGTCTAAGTGGATGTCCACATGTAGAAAAATGCAAATAGACACTTATTTATCACCCTGCACAAAATTAATGTCCAAGTGGATTAGAGACCTTAACATAAAACCAGACACACTAAATCTCTTAGAAGAAAAAGTGGGGAAGAGCCTTGTACTCATTGGCACAGGAGACAACTTCTTGCACAGAATAGCAACAGTTCATGCTCTAAGATTAACAATAAGTGGGACCTCATGAAACTTAAAAGCTTCTGTAAGGCAAAATACACTGTCAACAGAACAAAACGGCAGCCTATAGACTGGGAAAATATCTTCACTAACTCTATATCTGATAGAGGGCTAATAGCCAAAATATATAAAGAACTCATGAAATTAAATACAAACATACAAAATAATCCAATTAAAATGGAGTACAGAACTAAACAGAGAATTCTCAACAAAGGAATATCAAATGGCTGAGAAACACTTCAAAAAGCTCAACCTCCTTATTCATCAAGGAAATACAAATCAAAACACCTCCCACCTATCAGAATGCCTAAGATCAAAAACTTAAGTGACAGCACATGCTGGTGAGGATGTGGAGAAAGGGGAACACTCCTCCATTGCTGGTGGGAGTGCAGACTTATACAATCACTTTGGAAATCAATTTGGTGCATTCTCAGAAAATTGGGAATAGTGTTACCTCAAGACTCAGGTATACCACTCCTGGGCATATACCTGAAAATACTCCACCATCCAACAAGGATACTTGCTCAAGTGTGTTCATAGCAGATTTCTTTGTAATAGCCAGAATCCTGAAACAACCTAGATGTCTCTCAACTGAAGAATGGATAAAGAAACTGTGGTAGGTATACACAATGGAATACTACTCAGCCATTAAAACAAGGAAATCATGAGATTTGCAGGGAAATGGATGGAACTAGAAAAGTTCATCCTGAGTTAGGTAACCCAGACCCACTGACATACATGGTATATACTCACTTATAAGTGGATATTAACCATATAATACAGGATAACCACACTATAATACACAGACCTAAAGAAACTAATAACAAGGAGGACCCTAGGGAGAATACTTATCATTCAGAATGACAAATAGAATAGATAAAGGAAGTGGTGAAAGAGAGGGAAGAGGATGGGAGCCTACCATAGATGTCCGCTGAAAGACTCAACCCAGCAGAGGATTGAAGCAGATGTTGAGACTCACAGCCAAACGTTGCAGTGGAGCACAGGGAGCCTTATGGCACAGTTGGGGGATAGAAAGAGAAGGAGGGGACAGGAGCTTTATAAGGAAACTAAAGGAGCCAACAATTCTGGGCCCAGGGGGTCCTGCAGAACCTGATGTATCAACCAAGGACCATGCATGGAATGGACCTAGACCACCTGCTCAGATGTAGTCGATAGGCAGCACAGGTCCCATAATGTGGGTAGTAGAGACTGACTCTTTTGCCCGCTTATTGACTACTTCCCCCTGGCAGAGTGGCCTTTCCAGGCTACAGAAGAGTAGGATGCAGGCAGCCCAGATGAAACTTGATAGGCTGTGGTCATAGGGTAGGGGAGGAGGGATCTCCCTTTCTGAGGACTTGGGGCAGTGGGGTAGAAAGAGGGATGGAGGGTGGAACTAGATGAGGGAGGGGCTACAACTGGGATGTAAAGTGAATAAATAAAAATGAAAAGCATCAACAGAGACAACTATCCAGGGCCTAGAGTGGCCTGTAGAGTCTGAAGCACCAACCAAGGACCATTGATGGACTGGACATAGGTCCTGTACATAGATGTAGTCAATGGACAGCTCAGGATTCATATAGGTCCTCTAGTAAGGGGAACGGGGGCTGTTTTTGACATGGAGTTGGTTTCCTGTTTTTTGATAA